>NW_012101289.1:128610-132051 GCF_000951045.1 Mandrillus leucophaeus
GCCTCCTGGGTTTACGCGGTTCTCCTGCCTCAGCCTCCCGAGTAGCTGGGACTACAGGTGCCCGCCACCGCGCCCGGCTAATTTTTTGTATTTTTTGAGTAGAGACGGGGTTTCACCGTGTTAGCCAGGATGGTCTCGATCTCCTGACCTTGTTATCCACCTATCTCGGCCTCCCAAAGTGCTGGGATTACAGGCTTGAGAAATGAGTGAATTTCAAAGTCTTATTAAACACTGAATAAAACTCACTTTCAAGTATTATTTAAATAGATAAAGTAACGTATGAGATATGTTTTGTGATTTTTCTTTAAGCTCATCAGCTATCGTTAGTGTATTTTATGTGTAGCCCAAGACAATTCTTCCAGCGTGGCCCAGGGAAACCAAGACTGGACACGCCTGGAGCAGGGTTTTCACAGCACAGAGGAGAGAGGGGCCAACACTGGTCTCTCAGCTGAGCACCGCCTCCCCCCGTCACCTGTGATCTCACCCAGTCACTTCTCCACACACAACAGTAAAACAGGAAGAATGCTGACACACTCATCATAGCAAAAATAACACAATCCATGCACTCTTCCTGCGTGCCGAGGCTGACTTCCAGCACAAACATAAAATCACCAGATCAAGTTGTTTCAGCCTGGCATCCATTATGAGCGCATTACAATCTTACTTTAAAATACTTCACCGAATAGGCTAAAACCCATGCCCTTCAAAATACATAAACCTTCTTACAAATCCCTAAGACACTTATAAAAGGAGCAAGAAGAAGGGAATTGTGAACACCTGAAGTCGTAGAAGCTTCGGCGTTGCCCGGCCACGCACTCTTTCTCCTGGGGCGGGGGCCAGTCCGCGGAGCCGTCCATCCCCTCCCTCACCTGCCGCAGCAGGAGATTCAGCTGCTCAAAAGTCACTGAGCAAATGTCCTCCACAAAAGGGACACGGAGGCCAATGGACTACTCAGAACACGATGACCAGGCAAAGCTCTAAGAGGAAACGCAACAATCTAAAATGAATCTCCAAATGCAGCTGCTGGTCTGTTTCACAGGAGTCCCCAGCATGTGTGATGGAGCCACCTTACATTATCACCTATCATCCCTCTCACCGCCCAGTCCAAAGGCATTCATGGATGTCTAGCTCACACACTGTCAGCTTCCAATTTTCCCGCCCATTTCACTAGTCCCATCTCATTTGGCCATACCTAAAAAAGTAAAAGCAATTTTAACAATCTTTTCACTCTCAAAATGATGAATGCACATTCAGGGATGGCAGTGAGGATCTCCATCCACTTGAAGTGGTACAATAGCAACTCTAACTGGACAATGAATTGTTAGACGCATAGAACACACACACTACCTTTCATAGTGAGAGAACAAGCAATCGGCAAAAATCTAGGAGAACTGTAGAACACCATCAATAAAATGGACCTAATTTATTGAACACTTCATCCAACAACAGCAAAATACATATACTTTTTTTTTTTTTTTTTTTTTGAGATGGAGTCTCGCTCTGTTGCCCAGGCTGGAGTACAGTGGCGAGATCTCGACTCACTCCAAGCTCCGCCTCCCGGGTTCACGCCATTCTCCTGCCTCAGCCTCCGGAGTAGCCGGGAATACAGGCGCCCGCCACCACGCCTGGCTAATTTTTTTGTATTTTTAGTAGAGACCGGGTTTCACCGTGTTAGCCAGGATGGTCTCGATCTCCTGACCTCGTGATCTGCCTGCCTTGGCCTCCCAAAGTGCTGGAATTACAGGCTTGAGCCACCGCGCCTGAACCATACATATGCTTTTTAAGCACATACAGAATGTTCACTAAGAGAGAACATATCCTGAGACATCAATCTGAACACATTTAAAAGAAATGAAATCATATAGTTGGTTTTCCCTAAGAAATCATTAACAGAACAATCTGCAAACATTTCAAAATTTAAAAACATACTTAATAATCCACGGGTCAGGTTGGGTGCAGTGGCTCACTCACGCCTGTAATCCCAACACTGTGGGAGGCCAAGGTGGGGGGATCACCTGAGGCCAGGAGTTCAAGACCAGCCTGGCCAACAAGGAGAAACCCCATCTCTAGTGAAAATACAAAAAAATTAGCTGGGCATGGTGGCGGGTACCTGTAGTCCCAGCTAACCAGGAGGCTGAGGCAGGAGAATCACTTGAACCCGGGAGACAGAGGTTGCAGTGAGCCGAGATCATGTCATTGCACTCCAGCCTGGGCAACAACAACGAAACTCCATCTTGAAAAAATAATAATCATAATAATAATCCATGGGTCAAAGAACAATTCTCAAGAGAAATTACAAAATATTTTGAACATAAATGAAAACACACCAAAATTTGTGGGTTTAATTAAAGCACTGCTTAGAGGAAAATTTATAGCCTCAAATGATTATATATTACAAAAAAGATAGATGTAAATCAGCAATCTACGTTTCCACCTTAAGAAACTAGAAAAAGAGCAAAGTGAACGCAAAACAAGCCAAAGGGACAAATGACAAGATAAAAGCAGAAATCAATGAGACTGAAAGCAAAAACACAAGGGAACAATTAATGAAACTAAAAGATTGTTCTTTGAAAAGATCAACAAAATTGAAAAACTCTAGCAAAATTGACAAAGAAAAAAACAGAAAAGATACAACTTACCAGTATCAGGAATGAATGAAGGGACATCACTGCAGGCCCCACAGATGTCAGACAGGTTAGCAAGAGAATACCATGCAAAACTAGACATGTAAAAATCAATGTAGATAAGTAAAGCAATGTCTGAGTGCCACAAACCAGGAAAATCCTCCTAGAAACAAACAGGTAATCTGAATAGTTCTATATCTGTCAATGAAATGGAATTTGTAAAATCTTTTTTTTCTTCCCTTGAGCTGGAGTTTCGCTCTTGTTGCCCAAGCTGGAGTGCAATGGTGCGATCCCGGCTCACTGCAATGTCCGCCTCCTGGGTTCAAGCAATTCTCCTGCCTTAGCCTCCTGAGTAGCTGGGATTACAGGCGCACGTCATCAAGCTCGACTAATTTTTTCTATTTTTAGTAGAAATGGGGTTTCAACATGTTAGCCAGGCTGGTCTCAAACTCCTGACCTCAGATGATCCCCTCGCCTTGGCCTCCCAATGTGCTGGGATTACCAGCATGAGCCACTGCGCCTGGCATAAAATCTTATAGAAAGAACTCTCCAGGCTCAGATGGATTCAAAAACATGTAAAGAAGAAATAACACTAATTCTACACAATCCCTTATAGAAAATGGAAACAGAGGGAATACACGCCAATACTTTGTATAACGTCAGGTTCCCCTGACAGAAAGTCAGACAAGACAGTATAATACAAAGAAAGACAACCACAGACCAACATCCCTGATGAGCATCAACAGAAAAATCCTCAACAACGTGTTAGCAAGTCAAAGTTAGCAAGATAGAAACAGAACAGGACCGGGCGCGGTGG
>NW_012101289.1:133780-135586 GCF_000951045.1 Mandrillus leucophaeus
CTATTTTATACATGACAGGCCCAAGGTGAGACGAAGTGATTTGTGTAGAGTCAGAGGTAAAGCCAAAATTGATACCGTGACAGACTGAGAAACTTCTCTGCCAGCAGCTCTAGAAATGGTAAAGGGGCATCTCCAAACTGAAGGAAAATGATACCAGAAGGCAGCTAGGATAGAAACAAAACCTTATGGGCCCAAAATGGTAAACATGTAGGTTAACAGAAAATACTTTTGGCCAGTCACGGTGGTTCTTTGGGAGGCCGAGGTGGGTGGACCACCTGAGGTCAGGAGTTCGAGACCAGCCCGACCAACGTGATGAAACCCTGTCTCTATGCAAAAAATAGGAAATTGGACAGGCTTGGTGGTGCATGCCTGTAATCCCAGCTGAGCCAGGAGAATCACTTGAACCCAGGAGGTGGAAGGTGCAGTGAGCCAAGATCAGGCCATTGCACTCCAGCCTGGAGCCTGAGCAACAAGAGCAAAACTCCATCTCCAAAAAAAAAAGAGGCCGGGCACAGTGGCTCACGCCTATAATCCCAGCACTTTGGGAGGTAGAGGCAGCTGGATCACCTAAGGTCAGGAGTTCAAGGCCAGCCTGACCAACATGGGGAAACCCTGTCTCTACTAAAAATACAAAAACATTAGCTGGGCGTGGTGGTGCGTGCCTGTAATCCCAGCTATGAGGGAGGCTGAGGCAGGAGAATCGCTTGAACCCGGGAGGCGGAGGTTACAGTGAGCTGAGATCATGCCATTGCACTCTAGCCTGGGAAACAAGAGCAAAACTCTGTCTCAAAAAAACCAGACTTTTTTTTCCCTTTTCGAATTTGAGGAGAAAAAATGTAATTGCCTATTTAAAGCAAAAACAAAAACAGCATATTGTGGGCTTTATACCATGTTTCACTTGGACATATGATACAGCAACACAACCAACCAAGAACAGGTCAGAAGCAGGAAGCTGTGGTCAGAGCACTGCCCCGCGGCTCAGGCAGTGTAATACCATTTGAAAGTCGACAGTGGGCCGGGCACTGTGGCTCACGTCTGTGGTCCTGGCACTTTGGGTGGTCGAGGTGGGCAGATTGCGAGGTCAGGAGATCGAGACCATCCTGGCTGGCACAGTGAAGCCCCATCTCTACTAAAAATACAAAAATATTTGCAGGGCGTGGTGGCGGGCGCCTGTAGTCCCAGCTACTCGGGAGGCTGAGGCAGGAGAATGGCGTGAACCTGGGAAGCGGAGCTTGCAGTGAGCTGAGAGTGCGTCACTGCACTCCAGCCTGGGCAACAGAGCGAGACTCCATCTCAAAAAAAAAAAAAAGAAAGTGGACAGTCACAAGTTACAGATGTATACTGGGCCAGGTGTGGTGGCTCACAAGGTCAGGAGACTCAGACCATCCTGGCCACCACAGTGAAACTCCGTCTCTACTAAAAATACAAAAAATTAGCCGGGTGTGGTGGCAGGTGCCTGTAGTCCCAGCTACTCGGGAGGCTGAGGCAGGAGAACTGCATGAACCCGAGAGGCAGAGCTTGCAGTGAGCCGAGATTGCGCCACTGCACTCCAGCCTGGGCGACACAGTTAGACTCTGCCTCAAAAAAAACAAAACAAAAATATTGTTACCAAAAATACTACTAATCCATCCAAGTTATTTAGATAAGGAGCGTCAGATTAAGCTTTCCTAAGTGTAAAAACGCAGAAGATTATCTGGTTGCTTGCCCCATAACCAACTGTCCAGAATTGACTTGCGCTGTACACAGGTGCAGGAGTTTCTTCTTCATCATTTTTCTCTTTGTCATCCAGATCTTCTTTCTTTGTTC
>NW_012101289.1:135636-136415 GCF_000951045.1 Mandrillus leucophaeus
AGTGACATTTTTAATTTATTTCGTTCGTATAAAATTTAGAGCCATAATCAAAATGTGTAATTCTGATGGGGTTCATTACTTACAAAAACTTCACAGCGCTCTATTTTCAAATGGAAATGGTGTTCTGTGGCTTCTGGTCAGCATGTAACTAAAGAGTTACTCTGAAATCTGTTTCACGGCTTATTTTTAGCAAGCAGCAATTTCTTCAAACCAGGTCTTCCAAGGGAAAAAAGGACATGAAATGTAACCAAAAGTCTCTTACAATCTTTAGAGAAACTACTGTTCAAGAACCGCATCCGCCAAGTCAACACATCAAGAATCCTTCGCTCACAAACACTTAAGGGGAGAAAACAGTGCTATCGGTGTGGGAGACGGACACACTATCCACGCTTATGAAGACGGTCTGGACTATCGGCTACTGAAAAGCGGTGAATGCATTTTTCTTTTTCTACTTTCCAAAATTTTGGTGAGGTGATAACTATGTTTGTTTCTATTCTATTTTGTATTTTTTTAGTAGGTACATCCTTATTATAAATCGACTGTAGAACCAATGTCCCATACGGGACCCCACGTGCCAAAGGAACCAAAAAGTCACACGCAGCAAAGATGAAGACACAGGAGACAACCTGTGTAGACAGCACAGAGCCACCTGGCCAGGACAACAGTGGAGCCACAGGTGGAATACAACATGTTCTTAGCTGTCTTAATAAACATGGCCAGGTGCGGTGGCTCACACCTGTAATCCCAACACTTTGGGAAGCCGAGGCGGGCAGATTAAC
>NW_012101289.1:136465-138091 GCF_000951045.1 Mandrillus leucophaeus
TACATTGCTGCAACACTCAGAGCAGGAAAATGAATCTCATCTGAGGGCAGGGGAGCGTCCCCACTGTGAGTGCCAAGGGGCACAGGGATCTTCCCCGGTGTCGGGAATGGTCTACATGATGGACAAGTTACCTGTTAACTTCACTGAAACAGACAACACCCAGGATTGCACAATTAAATCATATCTCAGTAATTGTTTAAGTTAGCACATAAAAGAGTTTAAAAAATACTTGGATATGAGACAAGTTTAGTTTTACTGTTTTCAGTTATTCTTCGTGTGTGAGTGTGATATTTCCGATCTCAGAGCACCACCAGGTCATGTGAGCCTCCAAGGCCATACCTGGATCTCTGCAGTAATGGCTGCGTGTAAGGCTGACTCCAACCCTTCAGCAGCCACCAAGCTGGTGCGGTGTATCACATCTGTAATCCCAGCACTTTGGGAGGCCAAGGCAGGTAGATCACTGGAGCTCAGGAGTTCAAGACCAGCCTGGGCAACATAGTGAAACCTTATGTCTAAGAAAGAAAAAAAAAAGTTTAAGAAAAAAAAAGTAAAAATCATCAGTGTAATATACCATACTAACACACTAAAGAAGGAAAACTGCAGGACCATTTCATTTGAGACGATTAAAAGCATTTAACAAATTTTTACATCCATTCAGGATTTTTTAAAGCTTCTAAAAGGGGGAATTAAAGAAACTGCCTTAATCTGGGAATAAGGCATCTATATAAACACCCGCAGCCAACATCACAGTTGATGGTGAAAGACTGAACTGCCCTCCCCTACAGTCAGGAGCAAGGCAGGGCGCCCACTGTCACCTCTCCTACTCAGCTTCACACCGCAAGTCCTGGCCAGGGCAACCAGGCCGGGAAAAGACATAAAAGGCAGGCAGATTGGAAAGGAAGAAATGGAACTGCCCCTCTATACAGATAGTATAATTGTTCATGAAGAAAACCCAAGGAAACGACTATGAAGCTCATAATAAACGAGTTTAGCACAACTGCGGGACGTAAGAACAACAAACAAAACTCAGTGGCATTTTCTATATACTGGTAATGAACAACTGGAAACCAAAATCCTCCTAAACACCAAATCAAGCTCTGTATTCCATACCTGGGCAGGCCCACAGGCAATTCCCACTGTGTGTTTGGTGTCCAGTCCCGGCAATGCTGCAGGTTCTGGCTTGGTCACGCGCAAGGTGTCAAAGTGCTGGCACTGGTCGTTGCTCCCCGGGCTGTGGACCTCGCTGTCCTCAGGCAGAGCCAGGCAGTGGGTGGAGCCGGCAGCCACATCAATCACCTTCTTCCCTACAAGGAAAGAGGGATGCAGATGCAGCTTCAAGCCTAGGACTTCTGCTGCAAGAAAGATAGGTATTTCCACTTGGCCATTCAGGTCAGAAAGCTTTTAATATTAACTTCTTGAGGATAATCTGTTGCTTTAATATTAAGCACGATTCATTTGCTTTGGGTGTGTTATTAGAACTCCTGTATTTTGTTAGCTACAATTTGTTAGGACACACAGTCTACAAAGATCATAATGCTGGGATATGAAAACGATCTGTTCTTTTTTCTCCTCCTTATTCAGATTTTCATTCAGAGAGAAACAAGGTGCTTTTAATTAACTATTAGA
>NW_012101290.1:0-5249 GCF_000951045.1 Mandrillus leucophaeus
CTGTTTCTGTGGAATCTGAGAAAGGACATTTGGGAACGCTCTTTAGAATATCCTGAAAAAGAAATAACCTCAGATAGAAACCAGAAGGAAGCTGTCTGTGAAACTGCTCTGTGTCACGTGAATTCCACTCACACAGTTAAGCTTCTCTTTTCATTGAGGAGGATTCTAACACTGTGTTTCTGTAGTTTGCGAAGGGATATTCTTGAGCGTTTTTTCGCTTACAGTGAAAAAAGAAATATCTTCAGATAGAAACTGGAAAGGAGCTTTCTGAGAAACTGCAATGTGATGTGTGGATTCCACTCAGGGAGTTATACTTCTTTTCTCATAGGGCAGTGTTTGAACACTGTTCCTGTAAAACCAAAAAAGTGATATTGGAGTGCATTGAAGACTATTTCAAAAAGTAAAATATCCTGAAATAAAACCCAGAAAGAAGTGTTCCAAGAAACTGTTCTCTGATATGTGCATTGATTTCACAGAGTTAAAACTTACTCTACATTGCCGAGTTTGGAAACTCTGTCTTTGAGTAATCTGTGAAGGGGTATTAAGTGGAGCCTGGAGGATTGTGGTGAGCAAGGAAACGTCTTCCCATGAAAATTGGAGAGAAGCTTTCTGAGCAACTGCTTTGTCATGTGTGCATTCATCTCATAGAGTTAAACCATTCCCTGGATTGCACAGTTTGAAATCACTGTTTTTGTGGAATCTGAGGAAGGACATTTGGGAACGCTCTTTAAAATATGGAGAAAGAAATATCCTTAGGTAAAATCCAGAAGGAAGCTTTCCGTGAATCTGCTCTGTGTCGTCTTAATTCCTCTCACTCCGTTAAGCCTCTCTTTTCATTGAGCAGTTTTCTAACCCTGTTTATGTTCAACGTTTGAAGGGATATTTGGGAGCGCTTTAAGGCTTATGTTGAAAAAGGAAATATGTTCAGACCAAAACTGGAGAGGTTTCCGAGGAACTGCTTTGTGACGTGGGCATTTCACTCACAGTATTATACCTCTATTCTCATGCAGCATTGGGGAAACCCTTTTGGAGAAAAAGGTACCAAGTAATATTCGGGAGCGTGTTGATGCCTATGGTGAAATGGCAAATAGCCTCAGACAAAAACTGGAAAGAAGTTTTCTATGTAACTGCTCTGCAATATGTGTATTCACCTCACAAAGATAAAACTTTGTTTACATTACGCAGCTTCAAAACTCTGTCATGGATGG
Source organism: Mandrillus leucophaeus (assembly GCF_000951045.1). Classification (NCBI taxonomy): domain Eukaryota; kingdom Metazoa; phylum Chordata; class Mammalia; order Primates; family Cercopithecidae; genus Mandrillus; species Mandrillus leucophaeus. The sequence goes on from NW_012101290.1 coordinate 1,209, forward strand.
ATCCACAAAGGGACATTTGGGAGCACATTCAGGACTATAGTGAAAAAGGAAATATCTTCAGATAAAAATTGGAAAGCAGGTTTCTGTGAATCTGCTTTTTGCTATGTTTATTCATCTCACATAGATAAAGCTTTCTTTACATTACGTAACTTGGAAACTCCGTCATGGATGGATCCATGAAGGGATATGAGGGATCACATTCAGGCCTATGGTGGAAAAGGAAATATCATCAGATAAAAACTGGAGAGAAGCTTTCTGAGAAACTACTTGGTGATGTGTGCATTCCACTCAGGGAGTTTTACCTTTCTTCTCATAAGGCACTGTTTGAACACTGTTCGTGTAAAATTAAAAAGTGATATTTGGAACACATTGAATACTATGGCAGAAAGTGAAATGTCGTCCAATAAAAAACGGAAAGAAGCATTCCAAGAAACCACTCTCTGACATGTCCATTCATTTCATAGAGTTAAAGCGTACTCTGCGTTTCCCAGGTTAGGAAGTCTGTCTTTGAGGATTCTGTGAAGAGATATTAAGGCTTGCGGCGAGCAAGGAAAAGTCTTCCGTTGAAAATTGGAGAGAAGCTTTCTGAGCAACTCTTTTGTGATGTTTGTATTCATCTCATAATGTTAAATCATTCTTTAAATAGATCAGTTTGAAATCACTGTTTCTTTGGAATCTGAGAAAGGACATTTGGGAAAGCTCTTTAGAATATCCTGAAAAAGGAATTCACTCAGATACAAACAAGAAGGAAGCATTCTGTGAAATTTCTCTGTGTTGCATGAATTCCACTCACACTGTTAAGCTTCTTTTTTCAATGAACAGTATTCTAACATTGTTTTTGTTTAGTCTGTGAAGGGATATTTGGGAGTGCTTTGAGGCTTATTTTGAAAAAGGAATATCTTCAGATGGAAACAGGAGAGAAGCTTTCTGAGGAGCTACTTTGTGATGTGTGCATTCCACTCACAGAGTTATACTTCTCTTTTCACAGAGGATTGGGGAATCCCTTTTGGAGAAAAGGCTACCAGGGGACATTCGGGAGTATATGGACGACTATGGTGATAAAGGAAATATCATCAGACAAAAACTGGTAAGAAGCTTTCTGTGAAACTGCTTTGTGATAAATATGTTTATTCATCTCACATAGATACATTTTCTTTCTATTACACAGTTTGGAAACGCCATCATGGACGGATTTACGAAGGGACATTTGGGAGCACATTCAGGCTTATGGTGAAATAGGAAATATCTTCAGATAAAAACTGCTGAGAAGCTTTCTGAGAAACCGTTTTGTGATGTGTGCATTCCACTCAGGGAGTTATACCTCTTTTCTCATAAGGCAGTGTTTCAACACTGTTCCTGTGAAATCGAAAAAGTGATATTTTGGAGCGCATTGAAGACTATGGCGAAAAGTGAAATATCGCAAATAAAACCCAGAAAGAAATGTTCCAAGAAACTGCTCTCTGGCTTGGCACAGTGGCTCGAGCCTGTAATACCAGCACTTTGGGAGGCCGAGACAGGCAGATCACGAGGTCAGGAGATCGAGACCTGTCTCTTATACACATCTAGATGTGTATAAGAGACAGATCACACACTGGGGCCTATCATGGGGAGGGGGGAGGATGGGGGGATTGCATTGGGAATTATACCTGATGTAAATGACGAGTTGATGGGTGCAGCACACCAACATGGCACAAGTATACATATGTAACAAACCTGCACGTTATGCACATGTACCCTACAAGTTAAAGTATAATAATAATAAATAAATTAAAAAAAAAAAACTGGAGAGAAGTTTTCTGAGAAAGTGCTTTGTGATGTGTGAGTTGCACTCAGGGAGTTATACCTCTCTTCTCATAAGGCGGGGTTTGAGCACTGTTCCTGTAAAACCTAAAAAGAGATATTTCAGAGCGCATTGAAGACTATGGCGAAAAGTGAAATCTCCTCAAATGAAACACACAAAGAATCGTTAAAAGTAGCTGCTCTCTGATATGTGTGCTCATTTCAGAGAGTTAAAGTTTACTATACATTGCCGAGTTTGGAAACTCTATCTTTGAGGAATCTGGGAAGGGATATTAAGTGGCATCCAGAGGCTTGTGGGAAGCAAGGAAATGCCTACCATTGAAAACTGCAGAGAAACTTTCTGAGCAACTGTTTCATGAGAGGTGTATTCATCACATAAAGGTAAATCATTCTTTGGATTGAGCAGTTTGAAATCACCGTTTCTGTGGAATCTGAGGAAGGACATTTGGGAACGCTCCTCAGAATATGGAGAAAAAAATATCCTCAGATAAAAACCAGAAGGAAGATTTCTATGAAACTTCTATGTGTAGTTTGTATTCCTCTCGCTCAGTTAAGCTTCTTTTTTCAATAAGCAGTTTTCCAATGCTGTTTATGTTTAATGTGCAAAGGGATATTCAGGAGCGTTTTGAGGGTTATGGTGAAAAAGGAAATATGTTCAGATAGAAACTGGAGAGAAGCTTTTCGAGGAACTGCTTTGTGACGTGTGCATTCCACTTACTGTGTTATACCTTTCTTCTCATACAGCATCGGGGAAACACTTTTGGACAAAAAGGTACCAATGGATATTCGGGAGCATATTGATGCCTGTGGTGAAAAGGGAAATAGCCTCAGACAGAAACTGGAAAGAATCTTTCTCTGAATCTGGTTTCTGCTATGTTTGTTCATCTAACATAAATAAAGCTTTCTTTACATTACACAGCTTGGAAACTCCGTCATTGATGGATCCGAGAAGGGATATTTGGGATCACATTAGAGCCTATGGTGAAAAAGGAATTATCCTCAGATTAAAAATGGAGAGAAGCTTTCTGAGAAACTGCTTGGTGATGTGTGAATTCCACTCAGGGAGTTATACCTTTCTCCTCATAAAGGATTGTTTAACAGTGTTCCTGTAAAACTAAAAAAGTGATATTCAGACCACATTGTAGACTAAGGCAAAAAGTGAAGTGCCATGAAATAAAACCCAGAAAGAAGAATTCTCAGAAACTGCTCTCAGACATGCCCATTTATTTCACAGAGTTAAAGCTTACTCTACATTTCCCAGTTTGGAAAGTCTGTCTTTAAGGATTCTGGGAAGGGATATTAAGTGGTAACCCGAGGCCTGTGACGAGCAAAGAAATGTATTCCATTGAAAATTGAAGAGAAGCTTGCTGAGCAACACTTTTGTGATGGTTGTATTCATCTCATAGAGTTAAATCATTCTTTGGATTGAGCAGTTTGAAATCACTGTTTCTGTGGAATCTGAGAAAGGACATTTGGGAACGCTCTTTAGAATATCCTGAAAAAGAAATAACCTCAGATAGAAACCAGAAGGAAGCTGTCTGTGAAACTGCTCTGTGTCACGTGAATTCCACTCACACAGTTAAGCTTCTCTTTTCATTGAGGAGGATTCTAACACTGTGTTTCTGTAGTTTGCGAAGGGATATTCTTGAGCGTTTTTTCGCTTACAGTGAAAAAAGAAATATCTTCAGATAGAAACTGGAAAGGAGCTTTCTGAGAAACTGCAATGTGATGTGTGGATTCCACTCAGGGAGTTATACTTCTTTTCTCATAGGGCAGTGTTTGAACACTGTTCCTGTAAAACCAAAAAAGTGATATTGGAGTGCATTGAAGACTATTTCAAAAAGTAAAATATCCTGAAATAAAACCCAGAAAGAAGTGTTCCAAGAAACTGTTCTCTGATATGTGCATTGATTTCACAGAGTTAAAACTTACTCTACATTGCCGAGTTTGGAAACTCTGTCTTTGAGTAATCTGTGAAGGGGTATTAAGTGGAGCCTGGAGGATTGTGGTGAGCAAGGAAACGTCTTCCCATGAAAATTGGAGAGAAGCTTTCTGAGCAACTGCTTTGTCATGTGTGCATTCATCTCATAGAGTTAAACCATTCCCTGGATTGCACAGTTTGAAATCACTGTTTTTGTGGAATCTGAGGAAGGACATTTGGGAACGCTCTTTAAAATATGGAGAAAGAAATATCCTTAGGTAAAATCCAGAAGGAAGCTTTCCGTGAATCTGCTCTGTGTC
>NW_012101290.1:9954-13070 GCF_000951045.1 Mandrillus leucophaeus
TACCAAGTGATATTTGAGAGCATGTTGATACCTATGGTGAAAAGGGAAATAATCTCAGTTAAAACCTGGAAAAAAGCTTTCTATGAAACTGCTCTGTGATATGTGTATTCATCTCACATCGATAAAACTTTCATTACAATACGCAGCTTGGATTCTCTGTTATGGACGGATCCAAGAAGGGACATTCGGGAGCACATTCAGGACTATGGTGAAAAAGGAAATATCTTCAGATAAAAACTGGAAAGAAGTTTTCTGTGAGTCTGCTTTTTGCTACGTTTATTCATCTCACATAGGAAAAAGCTTTCTTACATTACGCAGCTTGGAAACTCCGTCACGGATAGATCCGCGAAGGGATATTCGGGGTCACATTCGGGCCTACGGTGAAAAAGAAAATAACGCATGATAAAAATTGGAGAGAAGCTTTTTGAGAAACTGCTTGTTGATATGTGCATTCCATTCAGGAAATTATACCTTTTTCCTCATAAGGCACTGTTTGCACACTGTTCCTGTAAAACTACAAAAGGGTTATTCGCAGCACATTGAAGACTATGACGAAAAGTGAAATGTCGTCCAATAAAACCCAGAAAGAAGCATTCCAAGAAACTGCTCTCGGACATGTCCATTCATTTCAAAGAGTTAAAGCTTACTCTACATTTCCCAGGTTGGAAAGTCTGTCTTTGAGGATTCTGCGAAGGGATGTTAAGTGGCAACTGGAGGCCTGTGGCGAGCAAGGAAATGTCTTAGGTTGAAAACTGCAGAGAAGCTTTCTGAGCAACTCTTTTGTGATGTTTGTGTTCATCTCATAGAGTTAAATCATTCCTGGGATTGAGCAGTATGAAATCACTGTTTCTGTGGAATCTGAGAAAGGACATTGGGGAATGTTCTTTAGAATATCCTGAAAAACAAATAACCTCAAATAGAAACCAGACGGAATCTTTCTGTGCAACTGCTCTGAGTCACGTGAATTCCGCTCACCCATTTAGGCTTCCCTTTCCATTGAGCAGTGTTCTAACACTGTTTTTGTTTAGTCTGCGAAGGGATATTCGGGAGCCCTTTGAGGCTTATGGTGAAAAAGGAAATATCTTCAGATAAAAACTGGAGAGAAACATTCCGAGGAGCCACTTTGTGGTGTGTGCTTTCTGCTCACAGAGTTATAGCTTTCTTCTCATAGAGGATTGGGGAAACCCTTTCAGAGAAAAAGCTACCAAGTCACATTCCAGAGTATATGGACAGCTATGGGGAAAAAGGAAATATTCTCAGAGAAAAAAATGGAAAGAAGCTTTCTGTGAAACTGCTTTGTGATAGATACGTTTATTTATCTCACATAGATAAAACTTTCTTTCTATTATGCAGTTTTGAAATGCCGTCATGGACAGAACCACGAAGGGACATTCAGGAGCACATTCAGGCCTATGGTGAAAAATAAAATATCTGCAGGTAAAAACTTTAGATAATCTTTTTGAGAAACCGCTTTGTCGGCCAGGCGGGGTGGCTCAAGCCTGTAATCCCAGCAATTTGGGAGGCCGTGATGGGCAGTTCACAAGGTCAGGAGATCAAGACCATCCTGGCTAACACAGTGAAACCCCATCTCTACTAAAAAAAATACAAAAAACCAGCCGGGCGAGTTGGCGGGCACCTGTAGTCCCAGCTACTCGGGAGGCTGAGGAAGGAGAATGGCATAAACCTGGGAGGCAGAGATTTCAGTGAGCTGAGATCCGGCCGCTGAACTCCAGCCCAGGCAACAGAGCGAGACTCCGTCTCAAACAAACAAAAAACAAACGAAAAAAAGACAAACCACTTTGTGATGTGAGCATTCCACTCATGGTGTTAAACATCTTTTCTCATAAGGCAGTGTTTGAAAACTGTTCCTGTAAATCCGAAAAAGTGGTATTTCAGAGCATTTTGAAGACTAGGGCGAAAAGTGAAATATCCTCAAATAAAACCCAAAAAGAATTGTTCCAAGAAAGTGCTCCTTGACATGTGCATTCACTTCAGGGAGTTAAAGTTTACTCTACATTTTCCAGTTTGGAAAGTCTGTCTTTGAGGATTCTGGGAAGGGATATGAAGTGGTGACCAGAGGCCTGTGGTGAGCAAGGAAATGTCTTCAATTGAAAACTGGAGAGAAGCTTTCTGAGCAACTGCTTTGTGATGTGTGTATTCATCTCATAGAATCAAATCATTCTTTGGATTGAGCATTTTGAAATCACTCTTTCTGTGGAACCTGAGAAAGGACATTTGGGGATGCTCCTTAGAATATGGAGAAAGAAATATCCTCAAGTAAAATCCAGAAGGAAGGTTTCTGTGAAACTGCTGTGTCCTTTCAAACAGTTAAGCCTCTATTTTCATTGAGCAGTTTTCTAACCCTGTTTATGTTTAGTGTGTGAAGTGATATTCAGGAGCACTTTGAGACTTGTGGTGAAAAAGGAAATATTTTCTGATAGAAACTGGAGGGAAGCCTTCCGAGGAACTGCTCTGTGAGGTGTGCATTCCACTCACAGTGTTATACCTCTCTTCTCATACAGCATCGGGGAAACCCTTTTGGAGAAAAAGATGCCAAGAGATATTCGGGAGCATGTTGATGCCCGTGGTGAAAAGGGATATAACCTCAGACAAAAACTGGAAAGAAGCTTTCTATGAAACTGCTCTGTGATATGTGTATTCATCTCACATAGATAAAGCTTTCTTTACATTACACAGCTTGGAAACTCTGTCATGGACGGATCCACGAAGGGACATTCGGGAGCACATTCAGGACTATGGTGAAAAAGGAAATATCTTCAGATAAATACCGAAAAGAAGCTTTCTGTGAATCTGCTTTTTGCTATGTTTAACCATCTACATAGATAACACTTTCTCACATTACGCAGCTTGGAAACTCTGTCATAGATGGATCAGTGAAGCGATATTCAGAATCACATTCGGGTCTATGGTGAAAAAGGAAATATCTTCAGATAACAACTGGAGAGTAGATTTCTGAGAAACTGCTTGGTGAAGTGTGCATTCCACTCAGGGAGTTATACCTTTCTTCTCATAAGGCACTGTTTGAACACTGTTCCTGTAAAAGTAAAAAAGTGATATTTGGAGCACATTGAAGACTATGGCGAAAAGTGAAATGT
>NW_012101290.1:14455-20003 GCF_000951045.1 Mandrillus leucophaeus
AAACTTTCTTTCTATTATGCAGTTTTGAAATGCCGTCATGGACAGAACCACGAAGGGACATTCAGGAGCACATTCAGGCCTATGGTGAAAAATAAAATATCTGCAGATAAAAACTTTAGATAATCTTTTTGAGAAACCGCTTTGTCGGCCAGGCGGGGTGGCTCAAGCCTGTAATCCCAGCAATTTGGGAGGCCGTGATGGGCAGTTCACAAGGTCAGGAGATCAAGACCATCCTGGCTAACACAGTGAAACCCCATCTCTACTAAAAAAAATACAAAAAACCAGCCGGGCGAGTTGGCGGGCACCTGTAGTCCCAGCTACTCGGGAGGCTGAGGAAGGAGAATGGCATAAACCTGGGAGGCAGAGATTTCAGTGAGCTGAGATCCGGCCGCTGAACTCCAGCCCAGGCAACAGAGCGAGACTCCGTCTCAAACAAACAAAAAACAAACGAAAAAAAGACAAACCACTTTGTGATGTGAGCATTCCACTCATGGTGTTAAACATCTTTTCTCATAAGGCAGTGTTTGAAAACTGTTCCTGTAAATCCGAAAAAGTGGTATTTCAGAGCATTTTGAAGACTAGGGCGAAAAGTGAAATATCCTCAAATAAAACCCAAAAAGAATTGTTCCAAGAAAGTGCTCCTTGACATGTGCATTCACTTCAGGGAGTTAAAGTTTACTCTACATTTTCCAGTTTGGAAAGTCTGTCTTTGAGGATTCTGGGAAGGGATATGAAGTGGTGACCAGAGGCCTGTGGTGAGCAAGGAAATGTCTTCAATTGAAAACTGGAGAGAAGCTTTCTGAGCAACTGCTTTGTGATGTGTGTATTCATCTCATAGAATCAAATCATTCTTTGGATTGAGCATTTTGAAATCACTCTTTCTGTGGAACCTGAGAAAGGACATTTGGGGATGCTCCTTAGAATATGGAGAAAGAAATATCCTCAAGTAAAATCCAGAAGGAAGGTTTCTGTGAAACTGCTGTGTCCTTTCAAACAGTTAAGCCTCTATTTTCATTGAGCAGTTTTCTAACCCTGTTTATGTTTAGTGTGTGAAGTGATATTCAGGAGCACTTTGAGACTTGTGGTGAAAAAGGAAATATTTTCTGATAGAAACTGGAGGGAAGCCTTCCGAGGAACTGCTCTGTGAGGTGTGCATTCCACTCACAGTGTTATACCTCTCTTCTCATACAGCATCGGGGAAACCCTTTTGGAGAAAAAGATGCCAAGAGATATTCGGGAGCATGTTGATGCCCGTGGTGAAAAGGGATATAACCTCAGACAAAAACTGGAAAGAAGCTTTCTATGAAACTGCTCTGTGATATGTGTATTCATCTCACATAGATAAAGCTTTCTTTACATTACACAGCTTGGAAACTCTGTCATGGACGGATCCACGAAGGGACATTCGGGAGCACATTCAGGACTATGGTGAAAAAGGAAATATCTTCAGATAAATACCGAAAAGAAGCTTTCTGTGAATCTGCTTTTTGCTATGTTTAACCATCTACATAGATAACACTTTCTCACATTACGCAGCTTGGAAACTCTGTCATAGATGGATCAGTGAAGCGATATTCAGAATCACATTCGGGTCTATGGTGAAAAAGGAAATATCTTCAGATAACAACTGGAGAGTAGATTTCTGAGAAACTGCTTGGTGAAGTGTGCATTCCACTCAGGGAGTTATACCTTTCTTCTCATAAGGCACTGTTTGAACACTGTTCCTGTAAAAGTAAAAAAGTGATATTTGGAGCACATTGAAGACTATGGCGAAAAGTGAAATGTCGTCAAATAAAACCCAGAAAGAAGCATTCCAAGAAACTGCCCTCTGACATGTGCATTCACTTCAGAGAGTTAAAGCTTACTCTACATTTCCCAGTTTGGAAAGTTTGTCTTTGAGGATTCTGCAAAGGGATATTAACTGGCGACCGGAGACCTGTGTTGAACAAGGAAATATCTTCCGTTGAAAACTGAAGAGAAACTTTCTGAGCAACTACTTTTTGATGTGTGTATTCATCTCATACAGTTAAATCATTCCTGGGAATGAACAGTTTGAAATCACTCTTTCTGTGGAACTTGAGAAAGGACATTTGGGAATGCTCTGAAGAATGTGCTGAAAAAGAAATGCCCTCGGATAAAAACCAGAAGGAAGCTCTCTGTGAAACTGCTCTGTGTCGTGCGAATTCTATTCACTCAATGAAGCTTCTCTTTTCATTGAGCAGTTTTCTAACACTGTTTATGTTTAGCATGCAAAGGGATAGGTGGGAGCACTTTGTGGCTTACGGTGAAAAAGGAAATATGTTCAGACCGAAACTGGAGAGAAGTTTTCCAAGGAACTGTTTGTGACGTGTGCATTCCACTCACAGTGTTATACTTCTCTTCTCATACAGCATCAGGGAAACAATTTTGGGGAAAAATTTACCAAGGGATATCCAGTAGCATATTGATGCCTTTTGTGAAAAGGGAAATTGCTTCAGACAAAAACTGGAAAGACACATTCTGTGAAACTGCTCTGTGATATACGTATTCATCTCACATAGATAAAGCTTTCTTTACAGTACACAGCTTGGAAATTCTGTTATGGAAGCATCGGCGAAGGGACATTCGGGAGCACATTCGTGACTATATTGAAAAAGGAAATATTTTCAGATGAAAACTGGAAAGAAGCTTTCTGTGAATCTGCTTTTTGCTATGTTTATTCATCTCACGTAGATAAAGCTTTCTTTACATTACGCAGCTTAGTAACTCTGTCATGGATGGATCCATGAAGGGACATTTGGGAGCACATTCAGGACTATGGTGAAAATGGAAATATCTTCAGTTAAAATCTGGAGAGAAGTGTTCTGAGAAACTGCTTTGAGATGCGTGCATTCCACTCAGGGAATTATACCTCTTTTCTCATAATGCAGTGTTTGAGCATTCTTCTTGTAAAACTGAAAAAGTGATATTTCGGGGCGCATTGAAGACTATGGAAAAAGGGAAATATACTCAAATAAAACCCAGAAAGAATGTTCCAATTCACTGCTCTCTGATATGCGCACTCATTTTACAGAGATAAAGCCTACTCTACATTACTCAGTTTGGAAACTCTATCTTTGAGAAATCTGTGAAGGGATAGTAAGTGGCGCCTGGAGGCCTTTGGTGAGCAAGGAAACGACTTCTGTTGAAAACTGGAGGGAAGTTTTCTGTACAACTGCTTTGTGATGTGTGCATTCATCTCGTAGAGTGAAATCACACTTTGAATTGAACTGTTTGATATCACTTTTTCTGTGGAATCTTAGGAAGGACATTTGGGAATGCTCTTTAGAATATGGAGAAAGAAATGTAATCAGATAAACAAAATTGGGAAGCTTTCTGTGAAACTACTATGTGTCGTGTGAATTCCTCTTGCTCAGTTAAACTTCTATTTTCATTGAGCAATTTTCTAACAGTGTTTATTTTAGCATGTGAAGGGATATTCGGGAGCGCTTTGAGGCTTACAGAGAAAAAGGAAATATGTTCAGATAGAAACTGGCGAGAAGCCTTCCGAGGAACTGCTCTGAGACGTGTGCATTCTACTCACAGTGCTATACCTCTCTTCTCCTACAGCATCAGGAAAACCCTTTTGGAGAAAAAGATACCAAGAGATATTGCAGGGGATATTAACGCCTATGGTGAAAAGGGAAATAGCCTCAGACAGAAACAGGACAGAAGCTTTCTGTGAAACTGCTCTGTGCTATGTGCATTCATCTCACATAGATAAAGCTTTCTTTACATTACGCACCTTCGAAACTCTGTCATGGACAGATCCACGAAGGGATATTCGGGAGCTCATTCAGGACTATGGTGAAAAAGGAAATATGATCGGATAAAAACTGGAAAGAAGCAGTCTGTGAATCTGCTTTTTGCCGTGTTTATTCACTTTACGTAGATAATGCTTTCTTTACATTATGCAGCTTGGAAATCCTGTCATGGACGGATCTGCGAAGTGCATTCATGAGCACATTCAGAACTATGGTGAAAAGGGAAATATTTCAGATAAAAACCAGAAAGAAGCTTTCTGCGAAACTGCTATGTGTCGTGTGAATTCCTCTCCCTCAGTTAAGCTTCTCTTTTTATTGAGCAGTTTCCTAGCACTGTTTATGTTTAGTGTGCGAAGGGATATTCAGGAGCGCTTTGAGTCTTACAGTGAAAAAGGAAGTATGTTCAGGTAGAAACTGGAGAGAAGCTTTCTGAGAAACTGATTTGTGATGTGTGCATGCCACTCAGGGATTTGTACCTCTTTTCTCATAAGGCAGTGTTTGTACACTGTTACTGTAAGACGAAAAAGTGATATTTCGGAGCGCAATGAAGACAATGGCAAAAAGGGATATATCCTCAAATAAAACCAAGAAAGAAGCATTCCAAGAAACTGTTCTCGGATATGTGCATTCAATTCACAGAGGTAAAGCTTACTCCACGTTGCCTAGTTTGGAAACTCTGTCTTTGAGGAATCTGAGAAGAGATATTAAGTGGTGCCAGGAGGCTTGTGGTGAGCAAGGAAACGTCTTCTGATGAAAAGTAGTGAGAAGTTTTCTGAGCAACTGCTTTGTGATGTGTGTATTCATGTCAAACTGTTAAACCATTCTTTAGATTGAGCAGTTTGAAATCACTGTTTTTGTGGAATCTTGAGGAAGGCTATTTCGGAATGCTCCTTAGAATATGGAGAAAGAAATATCCTCAGGTACAATCCAGAAGGAAGCTTTCTGTGAAACTGCTCTGTGTCGTCTTAATTTCTCTCCCTCAGTTAAGCCTCCCTTTTCTTTGAGCAGTTTTCTAACCCTGTTTATGTTTAGCGTGTGAAGGGATGTTCGGGAGTGATTTGAGGCTTATGGTCAAAAAGGAAATATGTTCAGACAGAAACTGGAGAGAAGCTTTCTGAGGAACTGCTTTGTGACGTGTGCATTCCACTCACAGTGTTATACCTCTCTTCTCATACAGCATCGGGGAAACCCTTTTGGAGAAAAAGGTACCAGAGATATTTGGGAGCATGTTGATGCCTATGGTGAAAAGTAAAATAGCCTCAGACAAAAACTGGAAAGAAACTTTCTATGAGACTGATCTGTGATGTGTGTATTCATCCCACATAGATAAAGCTTTCTTTACATTTCGCAGCTTGGAAACTCTGCCATGGACTGATCCACGAGCAGACATTTGGGAGAACATTCAGGACTATGGTGAAAAAGGAAATGTCTTCAGATAAAAACTGGAAAGAAGCTTTCTCTGAATCTGGTTTTTGCTATGTTTATTAATCTAACATAAATAAAGCTTTCTTTACATTATACAGCTTGGAAACCCCGTCATCGATGGATCCTAGAAGGGATATTTGCGATCACATTAGGGCCTATGGTGAAAAAGAAAATATCTTCAGATAAAAACTGGAGAGAAGCTTTCTGAGAAACTGCTTGGTGATGTGTGCATTCCACTCAGGGAGTCATACCTTTCTTCTCATAAGGGACTGTTTGAACACTGTTCCTGAAAAACTAAAAAAGTGATATTCGGAGCACATTGAAGACTAAGGCAAAAAATG
>NW_012101290.1:20053-26993 GCF_000951045.1 Mandrillus leucophaeus
CTCCCTTTTCTTTGAGCAGTTTTCTAACCCTGTTTATGTTTAGCGTGTGAAGGGATGTTCGGGAGTGATTTGAGGCTTATGGTCAAAAAGGAAATATGTTCAGACAGAAACTGGAGAGAAGCTTTCTGAGGAACTGCTTTGTGACGTGTGCATTCCACTCACAGTGTTATACCTCTCTTCTCATACAGCATCGGGGAAACCCTTTTGGAGAAAAAGGTACCAGAGATATTTGGGAGCATGTTGATGCCTATGGTGAAAAGGAAAATAGCCTCAGACAAAAACTGGAAAGAAACTTTCTATGAGACTGATCTGTGATGTGTGTATTCATCCCACATAGATAAAGCTTTCTTTACATTTCGCAGCTTGGAAACTCTGCCATGGACTGATCCACGAGCAGACATTTGGGAGAACATTCAGGACTATGGTGAAAAAGGAAATATCTTCAGATAAAAACTGGAAAGAAGCTTTCTCTGAATCTGGTTTTTGCTATGTTTATTAATCTAACATAAATAAAGCTTTCTTTACATTATACAGCTTGGAAACCCCGTCATCGATGGATCCTAGAAGGGATATTTGCGATCACATTAGGGCCTATGGTGAAAAAGAAAATATCTTCAGATAAAAACTGGAGAGAAGCTTTCTGAGAAACTGCTTGGTGATGTGTGCATTCCACTCAGGGAGTCATACCTTTCTTCTCATAAGGGACTGTTTGAACACTGTTCCTGAAAAACTAAAAAAGTGATATTCGGAGCACATTGAAGACTAAGGCAAAAAATGAAATCCCATGAAATAAAACCCAGAAAGAAGCATTCCCAGAAACTGCTCTCGGACATGTACATTCATTTCACAGAGTTAAAGCTTATTCTCCATTTCCCAGTTTGGAAAGTCTGTCTTTGAGGATTCTGCAAAAGGATATTATGTGGCAACCAGAGGCCTGTGGCAAGCAAGGAAATGTGTTCCATTGAAAATTGAAGAGAACCTTCCTGAGCAACACTTTTGTGATGTTTATATTCATCTCATAGAGTTAAATCATTCTTTGGATTGTGCAGTTCGAAATCACTGTTTCTGCGGAATCCGAGAAAGGACATTTGGGAACGCTCCTTAGAATAACCTGAAAAAGAAATAACCTCAGATAGAAACCAGAAGGAAGCTGTCTGTGAAACAGTCCTGTGTCACTGGATTCCGCTCACACAGTTAAGCTTCTATTTTCATTGAGTAGTATTCTAACACTGCTTTTGTTTAGTCTGCGAAGAGATATTCGGGATCACTTTGAGGATTATAGTGAAAAAGGAAATATCTTCAGATAGAAACAGGAGAGAAGCTTTCTGAGGAGCTGTTGGTGACATGTGCATTCCATTCACAGAATTATATCTTTCTTCTCATACAGGATTAGGGAATCCCTTTTGGAGAAAAAGCTACCAAGGGACATTTGGGAATATAGGGACAGTTATGGTAAAAAAAGGAAATATCCTTAAACAACAACTGGAAAGAAGCTTTCCATGAAACGGGTTTGTGATAGATATGTTTATTCATCTCACATAGATAAAACTTTCCTTCTATTATGCAGTTTGGAAACGTTGTCATGGACGGATTCATGAAGGGACATTTGGGAGCACATTCAGGCCTATGGTGGAAAAGGAGATATCTTCAGATAAAAACTAGATAGAGGCTTTCTGAAAAACTACTTTGTGATGTGTGCATTCCACTCAGGGAGTAATACTTTTTTTCTCATAAGGCAGTGTTTGAACACTGTTCCTGTAAAACTGAAAAAGTAATATTCGGAGTGCATGGAAGACTATGGTGAAAAGTGAAATGTCGTCAAATAAAACTGGGAAAGAAGCATTCCAAGAAACTGCTATCTGACATATACATTCACTTCAGAGAGTTAAAGCATACTCTACATTTCCCAGTTTGGAAAGCCTGTCTTTGAGGATTCTGTAAATGGATATTTAGTGGCGACCGGAGGCCTGTGGCGAGCAAGGAAATGTCTTCCGTTGAAAACTGGAGAGAAGCTTTCAGAGCAACTGCTTTGTGATGTGTGTATTCATCTCATAGAGTTACATAATTCTTTGGATTGAGCAGTTTGAAATCATTCTTTCTGTGGATCCTGAGAAAGCATATTTGGGAACGCTCTTAAGAATATGCTGAAAAAGAAATACCCTCCTATAAAAACCAGAAGTAAGCTTTCTGAGAAACTGCTCTGTGTCATGTGAATTGCACCCACACAGTTAAGCATCTGTTTTCATTGAGCAGTATTCTAACACTGTTTTAAATTAGTCAGCTAAGGAATACTAGGGAGCGCTTTGAGGCTTATCGTGAAAGCGGAAATATCTTCAGATAGAAACAGGAGAGAAGCTTTCCGTGGACCTGCTTTGTGACGTTTGCATTCCATTCACAGAGGTATACCTTTCTTCTCATAGACGATTAGGGAATCCCTTTTGGAAAAAAAGCAACCAAGGGACATTTGGGAGTATATGGATGGCTATAGTGAAAAAGGAAATATCCTCAGACAAAAACTGAAAAGAAGCTTTCTGTGAAACTGCTTTGTGATAGATATGTTTATTCATCTCACATAGATAAAACTTTCTTTCTATTACGTGGTTTTGAAATGCCGTCATGGAGGGATTCATGAAGGGACATTCGGGAGCACATTCAGGCCTATCGTGAAAAAGAAAATATCTTCAGATAAAAACTGGAGAGAAGCTCTCTGAGAAACTGCTTTGTGATGTGTGCATTCCACTCAGGGAATTATACCTCCTTTCTCATAAGGCAGTGTTTGAACACTGTTCCTGTAAATCCAAAAAAGTGAGATTTCGGAATGCATTGAAGACTATTTCTAAAAGTGAAATATCCTGAAATAAAACCCAGAAAGAAGCATTCCAAGAATCTACTCTCTGATATATGCATTCATTTCACACAGTTAAAGCTTACTCTACGTTGCCCAGTTTGGAAACTCTGTATCTGAGGAATCTGTGATGGGATATTAAGTGGCTCCCAGAGGCTTGTGGTGAGCAAGGAAAGATTGTGGAATCTGAGGGAGAATATTTGGGAATGCTACTTAGAATATGGAGAAAGAAATATCCTCAGGTAAAATCCAGAAGGAAACTCTCTGTGAAAATTCTCTGTGATATGTGTATTCATGTCACATAGATAAAGCTTTCGTTACTTTATGCAGCTTGGAATCTCTGTCAAGGACGGATCCACAAAGGGATATTCGGGAGCACATTGAGGAATGTGGTGAAAAAGGAAATAACTTAAGATAAAAACTGGAAAGAAGCTTTCTGTTAATCTGCTTTTTGCTCTGTTTATTCATCTCACATAGGTAAAGCTTTCTTTACATTATTCAGCTTGGAAACTCTATCATGGACGGATCCATGATGGGATATTCAGGATCACATTCAGGACTATGGTGGAAAAGGAAATAACTTCAGATAAAAACTGGAGAGAAACTTTCTGAGAAACTGCTTTATGATGTGTGCATTCATCTCATAGAGTTAAATCATTCTTTGAATTGAGCATTTTGAAATCACTGTTTCTGTGGAACCTGAGAAAGGACATTTTGGAATGCTCTTTAGAATATGGTGAAAAAGAAATACCCTCAGGTAAAAACCAGAAGGAAGTCTTCTGTGAAACTGCTCTGTGTCATGTAAATTCCACTCACACAGTTAAGTTTCTCTTTTCATTCTACAATATTCTAACTCTGTTTTTGTTTAGTCTGTGTAGGGATATTCGGGAGCACTTTGAGGCTTAAGGTGAAAACCTAAATATCTTCAGATAGAAACTGGAGAGTAGCTTTCCGAGGAGCTATTTTATGAAGTGGGCATTTCACTCACCGAGTTATACCTTTTTGCTCATAGAGGGTCGGGGAATCTCTTTTGGAGAAAAAGCCACCAAGGGACATTAGGGAGTACATGGACAGCTATGGTGAAAAAGGAAATATCCTCAGACAGAAACGGGAAAGAAACTTTCTGTGAAACTGCTTTGTGATAGTTATGTTTATTCATCTCATTTAGATAAAACTTTCATTATATTACGCAGTTTGGAAACTCCGCCATGGACGGATCTGTGAAGGGACATTCGGGAGCACATTCAGGTCTGTGGTGAAAGAGGAAATATCTTGAAGTAATAACTGGAGAGAAGTTTTCTGAGAAACTGCACTGTGATGTGTACATTCCACTATGGGAATTACACCTCTTTTCTCATAAGACAGTGTTTGCGCACTGTTCCTATAAAACAGACAATGTGATATTGAAGCCGCTGAAGACTATGCTGAAAAGTGAAATATCCTCAAAGAAAACCCAGAAAGAAGAGTTCCGAGAAACTGCTCTCTGATATGTGCATTCATTTCACAGAGTTAAAGCTTCCTCTACATTGCCCAGTTTGGAAACTCTATCTTTCACGAATCTGTGAGGGGATATTTGGTGGCGCCTAGAAGCCTGTGATGAGTAACGAAATGTCTTCCCATGAAAACTAGAGAAAAGCTTTCTGAGCAACTGCTTTTCGATGTGTGTATTCATCTCATAGTGTAAAACCGTTCTTTGGATGGAGCAGTTTGAAATCACTGCTTCTGTGGAATCTGATTAAGAACATTTGAACGCTCTTATAATATGGAGAAAGAGCTATCCTCATATGAAACCAGAAGGTAGCTTTCTGTGAAACAGCTATGTGGCCTGTGAATTCCCCTCACTCAGATAAGCTTTTCTTTTCATTGAGCAGTTTTCTAACACTGTTTATGTTTAGCATATGAAGGCGTATTCGGGAGCACTTTGAGGCCTGCAGTGAAAAAGGAAATCTGTTCAGATAGAAACTGGAGAGAAGCTTTCTGAGGAACTGCTTCGTGACGTGTGCATTCCACTTACAGAGTTATATGTTACTTCTCATAGAGGATTGAGAAATCCCTTTTGGAGAAAAAGCTACCAAGGGACATTCAGGACTATATGCATGGCTCTCTTGAAAAAGGATATATCCTCAGACAAATACTGGAAAGAAGCTTTCTGTGAAACTGCTTTGTGATAGATATGTTTATTCATCACACATAGATAAAACATTCTTTATGTTACGCAGTTTGGAAACTCTGTCATGGACTTATGCACGAAGGGACATTCGGGGAACATTCAGGCCTACGTTGCAAAAGGAAATATCTTCAGATAAAAACTGGAGAGAAATTTTCTGAGAAACTGCTTTGTGATGTGTGCATTCCACTCAGGGAGTTATTCCTCTTTTCTCATAAGGCAGTGTTTGAACACTGTTCCTGTATAACCGAAAAAGTGATATTTCTGAGCACATTGAAGACTATGGCGAAACTTGAAATATCCTCAAATAAAACCCAGAAAGAAGTGTTCCAAAAACTACTCTCCGATATGTGACTTCATTTCAGAGAGTTAAAGCTTACTCTACATTGCCCAGTTTGAAAACTCTTTCTTTGAGAAATCTGTGAATGGGTATTAAGTGGCACCCAGAGGATTGTGGTGAGGAAGGAAATCTCTTCCGATGAAAACTGGACAGAAGCTTTCTCAGCAACTGCTTTGTGATGTGTGTATTCATCTCATAGAGTTAAAACATTCTTTGGATTGAGCAGTTTGAAATCACTATTTCTGTGGAATCTGAGGAAGGACATTTGCAAATGCTCTATAGAATAAGGAGAAAGAAATACCCTCATATAAAAACCAGAAGGAATCTTTCTGTGAAACTGCTATTTGTCTTATGAAGTTCTCTCCCACAGTTAAGCTTCTCTTTTCATTGAGCAGTTTTCTAACACTGTTTATGTTTAGCATGCGATGGGATATTCAGGAGCGCTTTGAAGTTTACAGTGAAAACGGAAGTATGTTCAGACCGAAACTGGAGAGAAGCTTTCTGAGGAACAGTTTTCATGTGTGCATTCCACTGACAGGGTTGTACCTCTCTTCTCATACAGCATAAGGGAAACCCTTTGGGTGAAACTGTTCTGTGATATGTGTATTCATCTCACATAGATAAAACTTTCTTCACATGATGCAGCTTGGAAACTCTGTCATGGACGTATCCCCAAAGGGTGGTTCGGGAGCTCATTCAGGACTATGGTGAAAAAGCAAATATCTTCAGAAAAAAAATGGAAAGAAGATTTCTGTGAATCTGATATTTGCTATGTTTATTTTTTCCACATAGATAAAACATTCCTTATATTACACATTTTCGAAACTCTGTCATGAACGGATCCACGAACGGACATTGGTGAGCACATTCAGGCCTATGTTGAAAAAGGAAATATCTTCAGATAAAAACTGGAGAGAAGCTTTCTGAGAAACTGCTTTGTGATATGTGTATTCATCTTATAGAATTAAACCATTCTTTGGACTGAGCAGTTTGAAATCACTGTTTCTGTTTAATCTGAGGAAGGACATTTGCGAATGCTCTTTAGAATAAGGAGAAAGAAATACCCTCAGACAAAATCCAGAAGTAAGCTTTCTGTGAAACTGCTATGTGTTGTGTGATTTCTTCTCGCTCTGTTAAGCTTCTCTTTTCATTGAGCAGTTTTCTAACACTGTTTATGTTTAGCGTGTGAAGGGATATTCGGGAGAACTTTGAGGCTTATGGTGAAAAAGGAAATATGTTCAGATAGAAACTTTCTGATGAACTGCTTTGTGACGTGTGCATTCCACTCACAGTGTTATACCTCTCTTCTCATAGAGCATCGGGAAAATCCTTTTGGAGGAAAAGGTACCAAGGGACATTCGGGAGCTTATTGATGCCTATGGTGAAAAGGGAAATAGACTCAGACAAATACTGGAGAAAAGCTTTTAGTGAAACTGCTCTGTGATATGTGTATTCATCTCATATAGATAAAGCATTTTTTACATTATGCAGCTTGGAATCTCTGTCATGGACGGATCCGCGAAGGGATGTTGGGAAGCACATTCAGGACTACGGTGAAAAAGGAAATATCTTCAGATAAAAACTGGAA
>NW_012101290.1:27868-37042 GCF_000951045.1 Mandrillus leucophaeus
TCTTTTAGGAATCTGTGAAGGGATATTAAGTGGCACCAGGAGGCTTGTGGTGAGCAAGGAAACGACTTCCAATGAAAACTAGAGAGAAGCTTTCTGAGCAACTGCTTTGTGATGTGTGTATTCGTCTCATAGAGTTAAACCATTCTTTGGATTGAGCAGATTGAAATCACTGTTTTTGTGGAATCTGAGGAAGGACATTTAGGAATGTTCCTTAGACTATGGAGAAAGAAATATCCTCAGATAAAATCCAGAAGGAAGCTTTCTGTGAAACTGCTCTGTCATCTTAATTCCCCTCGCTCAGTTAAGCCTCTCTTTTCACTGAGCAGTTTTCTAACCCTGTTTATCTTTAGTGTGTGGAAGGATATTCGGGAGCGCTTTGAGACTTATGGTGAAAAAGGAATTATCTTCAGATAAAAACTGGAGAGAAGCTTTCCAAGGAGCTGCTTTGTGACGTGTGCATTCCACTCACAAAGTTATATCTTTTTTTCTCATCGAGGATTGGGAAATCCCTCTTGTAGAAAAAGCTACCAAGGGACATGCACCATATGGAGAGCTACAGTGAGAAAGGAAATATTCTCAGGCAAAAACGGAAAGGAAGTCTTCTTTGTAAATGTTTTGTGATAGATATGTTTATGCCTCTCACATAGATAAAACTTTCTTTTCATTATGCAGCTTGGAAACTCCGTCATGGATGGATCTGCAAAGGGATATTCGGGATCACATTCGGGCCTATGGTGAAAAAGGAAATATGTTCAGGTAGAAACTGGAGTGAAGCTTTCTGAGAAACTGCTTGGCGATGTGTACCTTCCACTCAGGGAGTTATACCTCTTTTCTCATAAGGCAGTGTTTTAACATTGTTCCTGCAAAACCAAAAAAGTGATATTTCAGAGCGCATTGAAGACTATGGAGAAAAGTGAAATATCCTCAAATAAAACCCAGAAAGAAGTGTTCCAAGAAACTGCTGTCTGACATGTGCATTCATTTCAGAGAGTTAAAGCTTACTCTACATTTCCCAATTTGGAAAGTCTGTCTTTGAGGATTCTGCGAAGGGATATTAAGTGGCGACCGGGAGGGCCTGTGGTGAGCAAGGAAATATCTTACATTGAAAACTGGAGAGAAACTTTCTGAACAACTACTTTGTGATGTGTGTATTCATCTAGTAGAGTTAAATCATTCTTGTGCCTATGGCGAAAAAGGAAATATCATCTGATTAAAAACTGGAGAGAAACTTTCTGAGAAAATGCTTGATGATGTGTTCACTCCACTCAGGGACCTATACATTTTTTCACATAAGGCACTGTTTCAACACTGTTCCCGTAAAACTACAAAAGTGACATTCAGAGAACATTGAAGACTATGGCTAAAAGTGAAATGTCATCCAGTAAAACCCAGAAAGAAACACTCCAAGAAACTGCTCTCTGACATGTCCATTCATTTCACAGAAATAAAGCTTTCCCTACATTTTCCAGTTTGGAAAGTCTGTCTTTGAGGATTCTGTGAAGCAATATTAAGTGGCAACCTGAGGCCTGTGGTGAGCTATGAAATGTCTTCCGTTGAAAATTGAAGAGAAGCTTTCTGATCCACTCTTTTGTGATGTTTGTATTCATCTCATGGAGTCAAATCATTCTTTAGATTGAGCAGTTTGCAATCACTGTTTCTGTGGAATCTGAGAAAGGACACTTGGAAACACTCTTAAAATATGGAGAAGAAAATACCCTCAGATTAAAAAAAAAAGAAGGAAGCTTTCTGTGAAACTACTATGTGTCGTGTGAATAGCCCTCGCTCAGTTAAGCTTTTCTTTTCAATTAGCAATTTTCTAACACTGTTTATGTTTAGCGAGTGAAGGGATATTCAGGAGTGCTTTGAGGCTTATGGTGAAGAAGGGAACATGTTCAGATAGAAACTGAGGAGAAGTTTTCCGAGGAACTGCTTTGTGACGTGGGCATTCCACTCACACTGTTATACCTCTCTTCTCATACAGCATCAGCTAAACCCTTTTGGAGAAAAAGGTACCAAGAGATATTCAGGGGCACATTAACCCCTATGGTGAAAAGGGAAATAGCTTCAGACAGAAACTGGAAAGAGGCTTTCTGTGAAGCTGCTCTGTGATATGTGCTTTCATGTCACATAGATAAAGCTTTCTTTACATTACACAGTTTGAAAACTCTGTCATGGACAGATCCAAGAAGGGACACATTCAGGACTATGGTGAAAAAGAAAATATCTTCAGATGAAAATTGGAGAGGCTTACTGAGACACTGCTTTGTGATATGTCCACTCAGGGAGTTATACCTCTTTTCTCATAAGGCAGTGTTTTGAACACTGTTCTTGTAAAACTGAAAGAGTGATATTTCGAAGCCCATTGAAGACTATGGCAAAAAGTGAAATATCCTCAAATAAAAGCCAGAAGAAGCATTCCAAGAAACTGCTCTCTAATATGTGCATTCATTTCACAGAGTTAAAACTAACTCTATGTTGCCCAGTTTGGAAACTCTGTCTGTGAGGAATTTGCGAAGGGATATTAAGTGGCACCCGGAGGACTCTGGTGAGCAAGGAAACATCTTCTGATGAAAACTGGAGAAAACCTTTCTGAGCAACGGCTTTGTGATGTGTGTATTCATCTCATAAAGATATATCATTCTTTAGATTGAGCACTTTGAAATCACTATTTCTGTGGAACCTGAGAAAGGACATTTGGTAACACTCTTTAGAATATGCTGAAAAATTAATACTTTCAGATTAAAACCAGAAGGAATCTTTCTGTAAAACAGCTCTGTTTCGTGTGAAATCCACTCTCATAGTTAAGCTTCTCTTTTCATTGAGCTTTATTCTAATACTATTATTGTTTAGTCTGCGAGGGGATATTCGAGAGTGCTTTGAGGCTTATGGTGAAAACGGAAATATCTTCAGATAGAAACTGTAGAGAAGCTTTCCAAGGAGCTGCTTTGTGAGATTGCATTCCACTCACAGAGTTATACCTTTCTTTTCATAGAGGATTGGGGAATCCCTTTTGGAGAAAAAGCTACCAAGGGACATTCAGGAGTATATGGACAGCTATGGTGAAAAAGGAAATATCCTCAGACAAAAATTGGAAAAAAGCTTTTTGTGAAACTACTTTGAGACACATATGTTCATTCATCTCACGTAGATAAAACTGTCCTTATATTATGCAGTTTGGAAACTCCGTCATGGATGGATCCGTGAAGGGTTATTCGGGAGCATATTCAGGACTATGGTGAAAAAGGAAATATGTTCAGATAAAAACTGTAAAGATGCTTTCTGTATATCTGTTTTTTGCTGTGTTTATTCATCTCACAAAGATAAAGCTTTCTTTACATTACACAGCATGGAAACGCTGTCATGGACACATCCACGAAGGGACATTCGGGTGCACATTCCAGACAAAAACTGGAAAGAATCTTTTTGTGAAAATGCTTTGTGAAAGATATGTTTATTCATCTCACATAGATAAATCTTTCTTTCTATTACGCAGTTTGGAAACGCTTTCATGGACAGATTTGCGAAGGGACATTCAGGAGCATATTCATGCCTATGGTGAAATAGGAAATATCATCAGATAAAAACTGGTTAGAAGCTTTCTGGGAAACTGCTTTGTGATGTGTGCATTCCACTCAGGGAGTTATACCTGTTTTCTCGTAAGGCAGTGTTTGAACACTGTTCCTGTATAACCGAAAAGGTGATATTTCGGAGCGCATTGAAGACTGTGGTGAAAAGTGAAATATCCTCAAATAAAACCCAGAGAGAAGCGTTTCAAGAAACTACTCTCTGATATGTGCATTCGTTTCACAGAATTAAAGCTTACTCTATGTTACCCAGTTTGGAAACTCTATCTTTGAGAAATCTGTGAAGGGATCTTAATTAGCGCCCAGAGGCTTCTGGTGAGGAAGGAAACGTCTTCCCATGAAAACTGGAAAGAAGCTTTCTGACTAACTGCTTTGTGGTGTGTGTATTCGTCTCATAGAGTTAAACCATTCTTTGGATTGAGCAGTTTGAAATCACTGTTGTTGTGGAATCTGAGGATGGACATTTGGCAATGCTCCTTAGATTATGGAGAAAGAAATATCCTCAAGTAAAATCCAGAAGGAAGCTCTCTGTGAAACTGCTCTGTGTCGTCTTAATTCCCCTCACTCAGTTAAGCCTCTCTTCTCACTGAGCTGTTTTCTAACCCTGTTTACGTTTAGTGTGTGAAGGGATATTCAGGAGCGCTTTGAGACTTACAGTGAAACAGGAAATATCTTCAGATAGAAACTGGAGAGAAACTTTCCAAAGTACTGCTTTGTGACGTGTGCATTCCACTCATACAGTTATATATTTTTTCTCATACAGGATTATAAATCCCTTTTGAAGAGAAATCTACCAAGGGACATTCACCATATGGAGGGCTATGGAGAAAAGGAAGTATTCTCAGGTAAAAACTGAAAGGAAGCTTTTAGTGTAAATGTTTTGTGATAGATATCTTTATGCATCTCACATACATAAAACTTTCTTTACATTATGCAGCTTGGAAACTCCGTCATGGATGGATCTGCGAATGGATATTCGGGATCACATTCAGGCCTATGGTGATGAAAGAAATATCATCAGATAAAGACTGGAGAGAGGTTATCGGAGAAACTGCTTGGTGATGTGTGCATTCCACTCGGGGAGGTATACTTTTTCTCTCACAAGACACTGTTTGAACACTGTTCCCGTAAAACTAAAAAAGTGATATTCGGAGCACATTGAAGAGTATGGCGAAAAGTGAAATGTTGTCCAATAAAACCCAGAAAGAAGCATTCCAAGAAGCTGTTCTCTGACATGTCCGTTCATTTCACAGAATTAAAGATTAGTCTACATTTCCCAGTTTGGAAAGTCTGTCTTTGAGGATTCTGCGAAGGGATATTAAGTGGTGACTGGAGGCCTGTGGCAAACAAGGAAATGTCTTCCATTGAAAATTGGACAGAAGCATTCTAAGTAACTCTTTTGTGATGTTTGTATTCATCTCATGGAATTAAATCATTCTTTGTGTTGAGCAGTTTGAAATCACTGTTTCTTTGGAATCTGAGAAAGGACATTTAGGAACGCTCTTTAGAATATCCTGAAAAAGAAATAACCTCAGATAGAAACCAGAAAGAAACTCTCTGTGAAACTACTCTGTGTTGAGTGAGTTTCACTCACAGAGTTAAGCTTCTCTTTTCATTGAGCAATATTCTAACACTGTTTTTGTTTAGTCTGCAAAGGAATATTCAGGAGCGCTTTGAGGCTTACGATGAAAAAGGAGATATCTTCAGATAAAAACTGGATAGAAGGTTTCTGAGAAACTGCTTTGTGATGTGTGCATTCCAGTCAGGGATATATACCTCTTTTCTCATAAGGCAGTGTTTGAACACTGTTCCTGTAAAACCGAAAATGTAATAATATGGAGCGCATTGAACACTATGGCGAAGAGTGAACTATCCTTAAATAAAACACAGAAAGAAGCGTTAAATGTGATTTCCACTCACACAATTAAGCTTCTGTTTTCACTGAGCAGTATTCTAACACTGTTTTAGCTTAGTTAGCTAAGGTAGTGTCGGGAGTGCTTTGAGGCTTATTTTGAAAACTGAAATATCTTCAGATAGAAACTGGAGAGAAGATTTCCAAGCAACTACTTTGTGACGTGTGCATTCATCTCACAGAGTTATATTTTACTTCTCATAGAGGAACGGGGAATCCTTTTTGTAGAAAAAAGCTACCAGGGGCATTCAGGAGTATATGGATGGCTATGGTGAAAAAGGAAATATGCTCAGACAAAGACTGGAAAGAAGATTTCTGTGAAACTGCTTTGTGATACATATGTTTATTCATCTCACATTGATAAAACTTTCCTTATATTGTGCAGTTTGGAAACTCCCTCATGGACGGATCCGTGAAGTGAAATTCGGAAGCATATTCAGACCTACAGTGAAAAAGGAGATATCTTCAGATAAAAACTGAAGAGAAGCTTTCTGAGAAACTGCTTTGTGATGTGTGCATTCCACTCAGGGAGTTATACCTCTTTTCTCAAAAGGGAGTGTTTGAACACTGTTCCTCTGAAACCGAAAAAGTGATATTTCGGAGCACATGGAAGACTATAGCGTAAAGTGAAATATTCTGAAATAAAACCCAGAAAGAAGCGCTCCAAGAAACTGCTCTCTGACATGTGCATTCATTTCAGAGAGTCAAAGCTTACTCTACATTTCCCAGTTTGGAATGTCTGTCTTTTAGGATTCTACGAAGGGATATTAAGTGGCGACCAGAGACCTGTGGTGAGCAAGAAACGTCATCCAATGAAAACTGGAGAGAAGCTTTCTGAGCAATGGCTTTGTGATGTGTGTATTCATCTCATAGAGTTAAACCGTTCTTTGGATTGAGCAGTTTGAAATCGCTGTTTCTGCAGAATCTGAGGAAGGACATTTGGGAACGCTCACTAGAATATGGAGAAAGAAGTATCCTCAGGTAAAACCCGGAATGATGCTTTCTCTGAAACTGCTCTGTGTCGTCTTAATTCCTCTCGCTCAGTTAAGTCTCTCTTTTCATTGAGCAGTTTTCTAATCCTGTTTATGTATAGCATGGGAAGGGATATTCGGGAGCAGTTTGAGGCTTACGGTGAAAAAGGAAATATGTTCTGACAGAAACTGGAGGGAAGCTTTCTTAGGAGCTACTTTGTGATGTGTACATTCCAGTCACACAGTTATACCTCTCTTCTCATACGGCATCAGGGAAACCCTTTTGGAGAAAAATGTACCAAGTGATATTTGGGAGCATATTGACGCCTATGGTGAAAAGGGAAATAGTCTCAGACATAAACTGGAAAGAAGCTTTCTATGAAACTGCTCTGTGATATGTGTATTCATGTCAGATAAATAAAGCTTTCTTTACATTACGCAGCTTGGAAACTCTGTCCTGAACGGATCCACGAAGGGACATTCGGGAGCACATTCAGGACTATGGTGAAAAAGGAAATATCTTCAGATAAAAACTGGAAAGAAGCTTTCTGTGAATCTGCTTTTTGCTATGTTTATTCATCGCACATATATAAAGCTGTCTTTACATTACGCAGCTTGGAAACTCTGTCATGGATGGATCTGCGAAGGGATATTTGGGATCACATTTGGGCCTAGGGTGAAAAAGGAAATATTATCAGATGAAAACTGGAGAGAAGCTTTCTGAGAAACTGCTTTGTGATGCGTGCATTCCACTCAAAGTGTTATACCGCTCTTCTCATACAGCATCGGGGAAACCCTTTTGGAGAAATAGGTACCAAGGGATATTGGGGAGCACATTGACATCTAAGGTGAAAAGGGAAATAGCCTCAGGCAAAAACTGGAAAGAAGATTTCTGTGAAACTGCTTTGTGATATGTGTATTCATCTCACATAGGTAAAGCTTTCTTTATATTACACAGCTTGAAAACTGTCATGGACAGATCAGTAAAGGGACATTTGGGAGCACATTCAGTACTATGGTGAAAAAGGAAATATTTTCAAATAAAAACTGGAAAGAAGCTTTCTGCGAATCTGCTTTTTGCTATGTTTATTCATCTCACATAGATAAAGCTTTCTTTACATTACACAGTTTGGAAACTGACATGGACAGATCTGTGAAGGGACATTCAGGAGCACATTCAGGATGATGGTGAAAAAGGAAATATATTCAGATTAAAACTGGAGAAGCTTTCTGTGAATCTGCTTTTTGCTATGTTTATTCATTTCACATAGATAAAGCTTTCTTTACATTACCCAACTTTCAAATTCCATCATGGAGGGATGGGCGAAGGGATATTTGGGGTCACATTCAGGCCTATGGTGAAAAAGGAAATATCTTCAGATAAAAACCAGAGAGAAGCTTTCTGAGAAACTGCTTTGTGATGTGTGCCTTCCACACAGGGAGTTTTACCTGTTTTCTCATAAAGCAATGTTTCAACACTGTTCCTGTAAAACCTAAAAAGTGATATTTTGGAGAGCTTTGAAGAATATGGCGAAAAGTGAAATATCATCAAATAAAATCCAGAAAGAAGTGTTCCAAGAAACTACTCTCTGACATGTGCATTCATTTCACACAGTTAAATCTTACTCTACATTGCCCAGTTTGGGAAATCAGTCCTTGAGGAATCTGTGAGGGGATATTAAGTGGCGCCCGGAGGTCTGTGATGAGCAAGGAAATCTCTTCCATTGAAAACAGTAGAGAAGGTTTCTGAGCTACTGCCTGTGATGTGTGTTTTCATCTCATAGACTTACGTCATTCTTTGGATTGAGCAGTTTGAAGTCACTGTTTCTGTGGAACCTGAGAAAGGACATTTGGGAATACTCTTTAGAATATATTGAAAATGAAATACCCTCAGACAAAAACCAGAAGGAAGCTTTCTGGGAAACTGGTTTGTGTTGTGTGAATTCCACTTGCACAGTTAAGATTCTCTTTTCATTGAGCCGTATTCTAACACTCTTTTTGTTTAGTCTTCGAAGGGATATTTGGGAGCTCTTTGAGGCTTATGGTGAACAGCGAAATAACTTCAGATAGAAACTGGAGAGAGGTTTTCCAAGGAGCCGCTTTGTGACGTGTGCATTGCACTTACAGAGTTATACCTTTCTTTTCATAGAGGATTGGGTAATCCCTTTTGGAGAAAAAGCTACAAAAGGACATTGTGGAGTATATGGACAGCTATGGTGAGAAAGGAAACATCCTCAGACAAAAACTGAAAGGAAGTTTTCTGTGAAATTGCTTTGTGTTAGATATGTATATTCATCTCACAAAGATAAAACTTTGTTTACAGTATGCAGTTTGGAAACTCCGTCATGGACGGATGCCTGATGGGACATTCGGGAGCACATTCAGCAATATGGTGAAAAAGGAAATATCTTCAGATAAAAACTGGAAAGAAGTGTTCTCTGAATCTGCTTTTGCTATGTTTATTCATCTCACATAGATAAAACTTTCTTTACATTACGCAGCCTGGAAACTACATCATGGACAGATGCATGGTGGGATATTTGGGATCACATTCGGGCCTATGGTGAAAAAGGAAATCTCTTCAGATAAAAACTGGAGAGAAGTACTCTGAAAAACTGCTTCATGATGTGTGCATTCCACTCGGGGAGTTACACCTCTTTTCTCTTAGGCAGTGTTTGAACACTATTCTTGTAAAACCAAAAAAAAA
>NW_012101290.1:41302-44372 GCF_000951045.1 Mandrillus leucophaeus
TGTATTCATCTCACATAGATAAAACTTTCTTTACATTACACAGCAGGAAAACTGTCATGGATGGATCCACAAAGGGACATTCGGGAGCATATACAGGACTATGGTGAAAAAGGAAATATCTTCAGATAAAAACCGGAGAGAAGCATTCTGAGAAACTGATTTGTGATATGTGCATTCCACTCAAGGAGCTATTCCTCTTTTCTTATAAGGCAGTGTTTGAACACTGTTCCTGTAAAACAGAAAAAGTGATATTTTGGAGCACATTGAAGACTATGGTGAAAAGTGAACTATCCTCAAATAAAACCCAGAAAGAACCATTCCAAGAAACTACTCTCTGATATGTGCATTCACTTCACAGAATTAAAGCTTACTCTACATTGCCCAGTTTGGAAACTCTGTCTTTGAGGAATCTGCAAAGGGGTATTAATGGCACCCGGATGCCTGTGGTGAGCAAGGAAATGTCTTCCGTTGAAAACTGGAGAGAAGCTTTCTGAACAACTGCTTTGTGAAGTGTGTATTCATCTCATAGAGTTCAATCATTCTTTGGATTGAGCTGTTTGAAAATCCTGTTTCTGTGGAATCTCAGGAAGAATATTTGGGAACGCTCTTTAGAATATCCTGAAACGCTGTTTAAAACCTGGAGAACGAAATATCCTCACATAAAAACCAGAAGGAAGCTTTCTGAGAAACTACTATGTGTCGTGTGAATTCCTCTCACTCAGTTAAGCTTCTCTTTTCGTTGAACAGTTTTCTAACATTGTTTGTTTAACGTATGAAGGGATATTCGGAAGCACTTTGAGGCTTACAGTGAAAAAGGAAATATATTCAGATAGAAGCAGGAGGGTAGGTTTAAAAGGAACTACTTTGTGACGTGTGCATTCCACGCACAGTGTTATACTTCTCTTCTCATACATCATCGGGGAAACCCTTTTGAAGAAAAAGGTATCAAGCTATATTTGTTTGCATATTGATGCCAATGGTGAAAAAAAAAAAGCCTCAGACAAAAACTGGAAAGAAGCTTTCTGTGAAACTCCTCTGGGATATGTGTATTCATCTCACATAGATAAAGCTTTCTTTAATTACGCAGCTTGGAAACTACATCATGGATGGTTCCGAGAAGGGACATTCGGGAGCACTTTCGGGAATATGGTGAAAAAGGAAATATCTTCAGATAAAAACTGGAAAGAAATTTTCTGTGAATCTGCTTTTTGCTGTGTTTATTCGTGTCACATAAATAAAACTTTATTTACATTATACAGCTAATGTGTGTATTCATCCTATAGAGTTAAATCATTCCTTGGATTCAGCAGTTTGAAATCACTGTCTGTGGAATCTGAGAAAGGACATTTGGGAAAGGTTTTTAGAATATGCTGAAAAAGAAATACCCTTAGATAAAAACCAGAAGGAAGCTTTCTGTGAAACTGCTCTGTGTCATTTGAATTCCACTCACATAGTTAAGCTTCTGTTTTCACTGAGCAGTATTCTAACACTTTTTTAGTTTAGTGAACTAAGGGATACTCGGAAGTGCTTTGAGGATTAGGGTGAAAATGGAAATATCTCAGATAAAAACTGAAGAGAAGATTTCTGAGGAGCAGCTTTGTGACGTGTGCATTCCAATCACAGAGTTATACTTTTCTCCTCATAGAGGATTGGGGAATCACTTTTGGAGAAAAAGCTACCAGGGGACATTCGGGAGTCTAGGAACGGCTATGGTGAAAAAGGAAATATCCTCACACAAAAACTGGAATGAAGCTTTCAATGAAACTGCTTTGTGATAGATATGTTTATTCATCTCACGTAGATAAAACTTTCTTTCTCTTACCCTGTTTTGAAACGCCGTCATGGACAGATTTGCGAAGGGACATTCCGGAGCACATTCAGGCCTATGTTGAAATAGGAAATATCTTCAGATAGAAACTGGAGAGAAAATTTCTGAGGAGCTGCTTTGTGACTTCTGCATTCCACTCACAGTGTTATACTTTTCTCCTCATAGAGGATTGGAGAATCTCTTTTGGAGAAAAAGCTACCAGGGGACAGTCAGGAGTATAGGGACAGCTACAGTGAAAAAGGAAATATCCTCAGGTAAAAAGTGAAAAGAAGCTTTCTCTGTAAATGCTTTGTGATAGATATGTTTACTCATCTCACATAGATAAAACTTTCCTTATATTACGCAGTCTGGAAACTCCATCATGGAAGGATCCGTGAATTGACATTTGGGAGCAAATTCAGGCCTATGGTGAAAAAGGAAATATCTTCGGATATAAACCACAGACAAGCTTTCTGAGAAACTGCTTTGTGATGTGTGTATTCCACTCAGGGAGTTATATGTCTTTTCTCATAAGGCATTGTTTGAACACTGTTCCTGTAAAACCGAAAAAGTGATATTTTGTAGTGCATTGAAGACTATGGTGAAAAGTGAAATATCCCAAAATAAAACCCAGAAAGAAGAGTTTCAAAAACTGCTCTCTGATATGTGCATTCATTTCACAGAGTTAAAGCTTACTCTATGTTGCCCATTTTGGAAACTCTGTCTTTGAGGAATCTGTGAAGGGATATTTAGTGGCATACGGAGGCTTGGGGTGAGCAAAGAAACGCCATCCGATGAAAACTGGAGAGAAGCTTTCTCAGAAACTGCATTGTGATGTGTGTATTCATCTCATAGAGTTATACCAGTCTTTGCATTGAGCACTTTGAAATCACTGCTTCCATGAAATCTGAAGAAGAATATTTGGGAACGCTCCTTGGAATATGGAGAAAGAAATACCCTCAGGTAAAATTCAGATGAAATCTTACTGTGAAACTGCTCTGTGTCTTCTAATTTCCTCTCACTCAGTTAAGCCTCTCTTTCCATTGAGTAGTGTTCTAACACTGTTTATGTTTAGCACTTGAAGGGATTTTCGGGAGCACTTTGAGATTTATGGTGAAAAAGGAAATATTTTCAGACCGAAACTGGCGAGAAGCTTTCCTAGGTACTGCTTTGTGATGTGAGTATTCCACTTACAGTGTTATACCTCTGTTCTCATACAGCATGGGTGAAACCCTTTTGGAGAAAAAGGTACCAAGTGATATT
>NW_012101290.1:45622-47940 GCF_000951045.1 Mandrillus leucophaeus
AGAAGTACTCTGAAAAACTGCTTCATGATGTGTGCATTCCACTCGGGGAGTTACACCTCTTTTCTCTTAGGCAGTGTTTGAACACTATTCTTGTAAAACCAAAAAAAAAAGGATGTTTCGGAACGCATTGAGGACTATGGCAAAAAGTGAAATATTCTCAAATAAATTCCAGAAAGCAGCATTGCAAGAAACTGCTATCTGATATGTGCATTCATTTCATAGAGTTCAAGCTTACTCTACATTTCTCAGTTCTAAAACTCTGTCTTTGAGGAATCTGCGAAGGGGTATTAAGTGGCACCTGGAGGCCTGTGGTGCGCAAGTAAATGCCTTCCAGTGAAAAATGGAGAGAAGCTTTCTGAGCAACTGCTTTGTGATGTGTGTATTCATCTCATAGAGTTAAAGCATTCTTTCGATTGAGCACTTTGAAATCACTATGTCTGTGGAATCTGATGAAAGACATTTTGGAATTCTCTATAGAATATGGAGAAAGAAATATCCTCAGATAAAAACCAGAAGGAAGCTTTCTGTGAAACTGCTATGCATCGTGGGAATTCCTCTCGCTCATTTAAGCATCTCTTTTCATTGAGCAGATTCCTAACACTGTTTATGTTTAGCGTGTAAAGGTATATTCAGAATCGCTTTCAAGCTTATAGTGAAAAAGGAAGTATGTTCAGATACAAACTGCAGAGAAGCTTTCCGAGGAACAGCTTTTAACGTGTGCATTCCACTCACAGTGTTATACCACTCTTCTCATACAGCATCCGGGAAAACCTTTTGGAGAAAAAGGTACCTTGGGATACTCGGGAGCATATTGACGCCTATGGTGAAAAGTGAAATAGCCTCACAAAAAAACTGGAAAGAAGCTTTCTGTGAAACTGCTCTTGATATATGTATTCATCTCACATAGATAAAACTTTCTTTACATTACACAGCAGGAAAACTGTCATGGATGGATCCACAAAGGGACATTCGGGAGCATATACAGGACTATGGTGAAAAAGGAAATATCTTCAGATAAAAACCGGAGAGAAGCATTCTGAGAAACTGATTTGTGATATGTGCATTCCACTCAAGGAGCTATTCCTCTTTTCTTATAAGGCAGTGTTTGAACACTGTTCCTGTAAAACAGAAAAAGTGATATTTTGGAGCACATTGAAGACTATGGTGAAAAGTGAACTATCCTCAAATAAAACCCAGAAAGAACCATTCCAAGAAACTACTCTCTGATATGTGCATTCACTTCACAGAATTAAAGCTTACTCTACATTGCCCAGTTTGGAAACTCTGTCTTTGAGGAATCTGCAAAGGGGTATTAATGGCACCCGGATGCCTGTGGTGAGCAAGGAAATGTCTTCCGTTGAAAACTGGAGAGAAGCTTTCTGAACAACTGCTTTGTGAAGTGTGTATTCATCTCATAGAGTTCAATCATTCTTTGGATTGAGCTGTTTGAAAATCCTGTTTCTGTGGAATCTCAGGAAGAATATTTGGGAACGCTCTTTAGAATATCCTGAAACGCTGTTTAAAACCTGGAGAACGAAATATCCTCACATAAAAACCAGAAGGAAGCTTTCTGAGAAACTACTATGTGTCGTGTGAATTCCTCTCACTCAGTTAAGCTTCTCTTTTCGTTGAACAGTTTTCTAACATTGTTTGTTTAACGTATGAAGGGATATTCGGAAGCACTTTGAGGCTTACAGTGAAAAAGGAAATATATTCAGATAGAAGCAGGAGGGTAGGTTTAAAAGGAACTGCTTTGTGACGTGTGCATTCCACGCACAGTGTTATACTTCTCTTCTCATACATCATCGGGGAAACCCTTTTGAAGAAAAAGGTATCAAGCTATATTTGTTTGCATATTGATGCCAATGGTGAAAAAAAAAAAGCCTCAGACAAAAACTGGAAAGAAGCTTTCTGTGAAACTCCTCTGGGATATGTGTATTCATCTCACATAGATAAAGCTTTCTTTAATTACGCAGCTTGGAAACTACATCATGGATGGTTCCGAGAAGGGACATTCGGGAGCACTTTCGGGAATATGGTGAAAAAGGAAATATCTTCAGATAAAAACTGGAAAGAAATTTTCTGTGAATCTGCTTTTTGCTGTGTTTATTCGTGTCACATAAATAAAACTTTATTTACATTATACAGCTAATGTGTGTATTCATCCTATAGAGTTAAATCATTCCTTGGATTCAGCAGTTTGAAATCACTGTCTGTGGAATCTGAGAAAGGACATTTGGGAAAGGTTTTTAGAATATGCTGAAAAAGAAATACCCTTAGATAAAAACCAGAAGGAAGCTTTCTGTGAAACTGCTCTG
>NW_012101290.1:50620-51150 GCF_000951045.1 Mandrillus leucophaeus
GAAGGGATATTCGGGATCACATTCGGACCTATGGTGAAAAATGAAATATCTTCAGATAAAAACTGGAGAGAAGCTTTCTGAGAAACTGCTTGGTGATGTATGCATTTCACTAAGGGGGTTATACCTTTCTTGTCATAAGGCGCTGTTTGAACACTGTTCCTGTAAAACTAAAAAGGTGATATTCAGAACACGTTGAAGACTATGGCAGAAAGTGAAATGTCACCCAATAAAACCCGGAAAGAAGCATTCCAAGAAACTGCTCTCTGACATATCCATTCATTGCACAGAATTAAAGCGTACTCTACATTTCTCAAGTTGGAAAGTCTGTCTTTGAGGATTCTGCGAAGGGATATTAAATGGCAACTGGAGGCCTGCAGTGAGCAATGAAATGTCTTCCATTGAAAATTGGATAGGTCTCTGAGCAACACTTTTGGAATGTTTGTATTCATCTCATAGAGTTAAATCATTCTTTGGATTGACCAGTTTGAAATCACTGTTTCTGTGGAATCTGACAAAGGACATTTGGGAAC
>NW_012101290.1:52505-61520 GCF_000951045.1 Mandrillus leucophaeus
GAAATTCTGTCTTTGAGGAATCTGTGAAGGGATATTAAGTGGTGTCCAGAGGCTTCTGATGAGTAAGGAGACGTCTTCCGATGAAAACTGGAGAGAAGGTTTGTGAGCAACTGCTTTGTGATGTGTGTATTCGTCTCATAGAGTTAAACTATTCTTTGGATTGAGCAGTTTGAAATCACTGTTTTTGTGGAATCTGAGGAAGGACATTTGGGAACGCTCTTTAGAATATGGAGAAATAAATATCCTCAAGTAAAATCCAGAAGGAAGGTTTCTGTGAAACTGCTCTGTGTCGTCTTAATTCCTTCCACTCAGTTAAGCCTCTCTTTTCATTGAGCAGTTTTCTAACCATGTTTATGTTTAACGTGTGAAGGGATATTTGGGAGCACCCTGAGGCTTACAGTGAAAAAGGAAATATGTTCAGAACAAAACTGGAGAGAAGCTTTCCGAGTAGCTGCTTTGTGACGTGAGCATTCCACTCACAGTGTTATATCGCTCTTCTCATACAGCATTGGGGAAATCCTTTGGGAGAAAAATGTGTCAAGTGATATTCTAGAGCATGTTGATGCTTAGGGTGAAAAGGGAAATAGCCTCAGACAAAAACTGGAAAGAAGTTTTCTGTGAAACTGCTTGGTGATATGTATATTCATGTCGCATAGTTAAAGCTTTCTTTACGTTATGCAGCTTGGAAACTGTCATGGACGAATCCGTGAAGGGACATTTGGGAGCTAATCAGGACTATGGTGAAAAAGGAAATATATTCAAATAAAAACTCAAAGAAGCTTTCTGTGAATCTGCTTTTGACTATGTTTATTCATCTCACGTAGAGAAATCTTTACATTAAGCAGCTTGGAAACTCTGTCATGGACAGATCCGCGAAGGGCATTTGGGAGCACATCCAGGACTATGGTAAAAGGGGAAATATCTTCAGATAAAAACCAGAAGGAAGGTTTCTGCGAAATTGCTCTGTGTTGTGTGAATTTCACTCGCACAGTTAAGCTTCCATTTTCATTGAGACATATTCTAACACTGCGTATGTTTAGCATGCAAAGGGATTTTCCAGAGTGTTTTGAGGCTTATGGTGAAAAAGGAAATATGTACAAATAGAAACTGGAGAGAAGGTTTCTGAGGAACTGCTTTGTGACGTGTGCATTACACTTACAGTGTCATACCTCTCTTCTCATACAGCATCAGGGAAACCCCTTTGGGGAAAAATTTACCAAGGGATATCTGGGAGCATATTTATCCCTATTGTGAAAAGGGAAATAGCCTCCGATAAAAACAGGAAAGAAGCATTCTGTGAAACAGCTCTGTGATATATGTATTCATTTCACATATATGAAGCTTCCTTTACAGTACACAGCTTGGAAACTCTTCCATGGAAGGCTCCGCAAAGGTACATTTGGGAGCACATTCAGGACTATGGTGAAAAGGAAAATAATTTCAGATGAAAACTGGAAAGAAGCTTTCTGTGACTCTGCTTTTTTCTGTGTTTATTCACCTCACATAGATAAAGCTTTCTTTACATTATGCAGCTTGGAAACTCTGTCATGGACGTATCCCTGAAGGGACATTCGAGAGCACATTCAGGACTCTGGTGAAAATGGAAATATCTTCACATAAAAGCTGGAGAGAAGCTTTCTGAGAAACTTCTTTGTGAGGTGTGCCTTCCACTCAGGGAGTTATACCTCTTTTCTCATAAGGCAGTGTTTGAACACTGTTCTTGTAAAACTGAAAAAGTGATATTACGGAGCACATTGAACACTATGTCGAAAAGTGAAATATCCTCAAATAAAACCCAGAAAGAAATCAAGGGTATTCAGTTAGGAAAAGAAGAAGTCAAATTGTCCCTCCTGTCTCTTATACACATCTAGATGTGTATAAGAGACAGATTCTAGATACATTTGTAATTTACTAAGCACATATACACACATACATGCACCAACTTTACAATGGGGCAAGTCATTGACCAAATATTTCTAAATATAGATTATATTTTCAAGCATCAAGTTTAACTTAAATGTAACCACACCTATCCTTGAAATACATTTTTATACTAAATTAGATTCTGACTCTCAGAGAATTTTCTGTATCAAATGCATGCATATGTAACACTTTGCAAAAGAATAGACTTACCTTTTAAGGAGAAACCAAAATCCAGAATGCTGTGTCTACTCTATTGCTTATAATTCACAAAGCATGCTAAAAACCAATAAGTAAAACTCAAAACCTGGATTATCCTACTGAGAAAGAACTGGATGGCTACAAACAATCAGAAATATCCATACCATATGAACATCAAATTGATGTTCAGAGAAGATAATACACATGTAAGAAATGATGTGATTCTACTTAGTCATAATTAAAAACACTGCAGGAATCATCCATAAAAGGTATGTGGTAACAAGGTTTGTGGTAACATGAGATGGCTCGCTTGGAGAACTATCATAAATCAGGTTTGGCATTTGGCCTTGTGTTGGTCACCAAGTCTGTTCTAGGTTGTTATTGCACACTGTAAGTACTGAGTTGCAGCAATGATAGAAGCCAGTTTCCATATTAGTGCTAATTGACCATTGGTTTGGGATGTACCCTGGATCCCATTAAAAAATGACCTTATATGGACCACTGGATTCATATCATCAAAAAATTTTACTTTTTTTGCTGATCTCATCAGCTTGAGCATGCATGCACACACATACACAAAGCAGGAAGCTTGCCAAAACACCCTAAAATAATACTCCTAATTAAAGTAAGTCACCTTTATCGTTTAATATACAAACTGTTTCTTTTACAAGGTATATCAAAAAGAGATTATATAATAAATATCAAAGTGAATTTTCTTATTCTGAGCTCAGATGGTATTTTGGGATCTTATGTTGGCATTGTAGATGGTGTGGAATGTGTGTGTTTGATCTTTTTATATCTTTGGATCTTTGGATAATTTACAGTTATTGATGCTGACAAACCACAAAATAATGTGAAAATACCAACTTCAGGACTAAGCTAATTCGGTTTGGTCTCATTTTCATTTTTACTTTTTAAATGCACTCTAATGTATTTTTCCCAATATTGAACTTAAATTTATATTAAAATGTTGAGTTTCATTTCTTTAAGTTACATAGCCTAAGAATGTAGTGGTATATATATGTTTTATATCTAATGATGACTCTGAAAACTCACTGCTATTCCGAATCAGATGTCTTATGGAAACGTCTT
The DNA here is from genome assembly GCF_000951045.1 of Mandrillus leucophaeus. NCBI lineage: Eukaryota > Metazoa > Chordata > Mammalia > Primates > Cercopithecidae > Mandrillus > Mandrillus leucophaeus. The sequence continues at coordinate 55,719 of NW_012101290.1, forward strand.
TTTCATACATATGTTGTATATTAAATGACAAATTTCTAAAAAAAAAAAAAAAAGAAGCATTCTAAGAAACTTCTCTCTGATATGTGCATTCACGTAACAGAGTTAAAGCTTACTGTACGCTGCCCAGTTTGGAAACTCTCTCTTTGGGAATCTGTGAAGGGATATTAAGTGGCACCTAGAAGCTTGTGGTGAACAAGGAAACGACTTCCAATAAAAACTGGAGAGACGTTTCTGAGCAACTGCTTTGTGAAGTGTGCATTCGTCTCATAGAGTTCAACTATTCTATGGATTGAACAGTCTGAAATCACTGTTTTTGTGGATTCTGAGGAAGGACATTTGGAAACGCTCCTTAGAATATGGAGAAAGAAATATCCTCAAGTAAAATCCAGAAGGAAGGTTTCTGGGAAACTGCTCTGTGTCATCTTAATTCCTCTCAATCAGTTAAGTCTCTCTTTTCTTTGAGCAGTTTTCTAACCCTGTTTATGTTTAGCGTGTGAAGTGATATTCAGGAGCGCTTTGAGTCTTATGGTGAAAAAGGAAATATGCTCAGACCGAAACTGGAGAGAAGCATTATGGGGAACTGCTTTGTGACGTGTGCATTCCACTCACAGTGTTATAGCTCTCTTCTCATACAACATCGGGGAAACTCTTTTGTAGAAAAAGGAGCCAAGTGATATTCGGGAGCATGTTGATGTCCATGGTGAAAAGGGAAATAGCCTAAGACAAAAACTGGAAATAAGCTTTCTATGAAACTGCTCTGTGATATATGTATTCATCTCACATAGATCAAGATTTCTTTACATAACGCAGCTTGGAAACTCTGTCATGGACGGATCCACGAAGGGACATTCGGGAGCACTTTCAGGACTACGGAGAAAAAGGCAATTTCTTCAGATAAAAACTGAAAAGAAGCCCTCTGTGAATCTGCTTTTTGCTATGCTTAATCATCTCACATAGATAACACTTTCTTATGTTACACAGCTTGGAAACTCCATCATGGATGGATCCGCGAAGGAATATTCAGAATCACATTCGGGTCTATGGTGAAAAAGGAAATATCGTCAGATAAAAACTGGAGAGAAGATTTCTGAGAAACTGCTTGGTGATGTGTGCATTCCACTCAGGGAGTTATACCTTTCTTCTCATAAGGCACTGTTTGAACACTGTTCCTGTAAAAGTAAAAAAGTGATATTCGGAACACATTGAAGACTATGGCGAAAAGTGAAATATTGTCAAATAAAAACCAGAAAGAAGCAATCCAAGAAACTGGTCTCTGACATGTGCTTTCATTTTCCAGTTTGGAAAGCTTGTCTTTGAGGATTCTGTGAAGGGATAATAAGTAGTGACCAGAGGCCTGCGTTGAGCAAGGAAATGTCTTCCGTTGAAAACTGAAGAGAAACTTTCTCAGCAACTGCTTTGTGATGTGTGTATTCATCTCATAGAGTTAAATCATTCCTGGGATTGAGCAGTTTGAAATTACTCTTTCTGTGGAACCTGAGAAAGGACATTTGAGAATGCTCTTAAGAATGTGCTGAAAAATAAATGCCCTCTGATAAAAACAGAAGGGAGCTTTCTGTGAAACCGCTCTGTGCCATGTGAATTCCACTCGAAGTTACACTTCTGTTTTCATTGAGCAGTATTCCACCACTGTTTTAGCTTAATCAGCTAAGGGATACTAGGGAGTGCTTTGAGGCTTATGGTGAAAACGGAAATATCTTCAGATAGAAACAGGAGAGAAGATTTCCGAGGAGCTGCTTTGTGACGTGTGCATTGCACTCACAGAATTATCCCTTTCTTCTCATAGAGATTTCTGGAATCCCTTTTGGAGAAAAAGTTAACAGGGAAATTCTGGAGTATAGGGATGACTATGGTGAAAAATGAAATATCTTCAGACAAAAACTGGAAAGTAGCTTTCTGTGAAACTGCTTTGTGATAGATATGTTTATTCATCTCACATAGATGAAACTTTCTTTCTATTATGCTGTTTTGAAATTGCGTCATGGACAGATTCGTGAAGGGACATTCAGGAGCACATTAAGGCCTATGGTGAAATAGAAAATGTCTTCAGATAAAAACTGAATAAAAGCTTTCTGAGAAACTGCTTTGTGATATGTGCATTCCACTCAGGGAGTTATACCTCTTTTCTCATAAGGCAGTGTTTGAACACTGTTCTTGTAAAACCGAAAAAGTGATATTACAGAACGCATTGAACACTATGGTGAAAAGTGAAATATCCTCAAATAAAACCCAGAAAAACCGAAAAGTGATATTAGGGAGTGCATTGAACACTATGGCGAAAAGTGAAGTATCCTCAAATAAAACCCAGAAAAACCGAAAAGTGATATTAGGGAGTGCATTGAACACTATGGCGAAAAGTGAAGTATCCTCAAATAAAACCCAGAAAGAAGCCTTCCAAGAACCTGTTCTCTGATATGTGCATTGACTTCACAGAGTTAAAGCTTACTCTACGTTGCCCAGTTTGGAAACTCTGTCTTTGAGGAATCTGTGAAGGGATATTAAGTGGCCCCCTGAGGCTTGTGGTGAACAGGGAAACGACTTCTGATGAAAACTGGAGAGAAGTTTCTGAGCAACTGCTTTGTGATTGTGTATTCATCTGATAGAGTTAAATCATTCTTTGGACCTATCACTATGAAATCACTTTTTTTGTGAAATCTGAGGATGGACATTTGTGAACGCTCCTTAGAATATGGAGGAGGAAATATCCTCAGGTAAAATCGAGAAGGAAGCTTTCCGTGAAACTGCTCTGTGTCGTCTTAATTCCTCTCTCTAAGTTAAGCCTCTCTTTTCATTGAGCAGTTTTCTAACACTGTTTATGTTTAGTATGTGAAGGGACATTTGGGAGCACTTTGAGGCTTACGGTGAAAAAGGAAATATGTTCAGACGGAAACTGGAGAGAAGCTTTCCGAGGAACAACTTTGTGACATGTGCATTCCACTCACAGAGTTATACTTTTTTTTGATAGAGGATTGGGGAAACCCTTTTGGAGAAAAAAGTGGCAAGTGGTACTCGGGAGCATGTTGATGCCCACGGTGAAAAGGGAAATAGCCTCAGACAAAAACAGGAAAGAAGATTTTTATGAAACTGCTCTGTGATATGTGTATTTATCTCACATAGGTCAAGATTTCTTTACATTACACAGCATGGGAACTCTGTAATGGACAGATCCATGAAGGGACATTTGGGAGCACATTCAGGACTACGGTGAAAAAGGTAATATCTTCAGATAAATACTGAAAGGAAGCTTTCTGTGAATCTGCTTTTTGCTATGTTTAATCATCTCACATAGATAACGATTACTTTACATTATGCAGCTTGGAAAGTCCGTCATGGATGGATCCGCAAAAGGATATTCAGAATTACATTCTGGTCTCTGGTGAAAAAGGAAATATCGTCAGATAAAAACTGGAGAGAAGTTTTCTGAGAAACTGCTTAGTGATGTGTGGATTCTACTCAGGGAGTTCTACCTTTCTTCTCACAAGACACTGTTTGAACACTGTTCCTGTAAAACTAAAATAGTGATATTCGGAGCACATTGAAGACTATGGGAAAAAGTGGAATGTCATAAAATAAAACCCAGAAAGAAGCATTCCAAGAAACTGCTCTCTGACATGTCCATTCATTTTATAGAGTTAAAGCTTACTCTACATTTTCCAGTTTGCAAAATCTGTCTTTGAGGATTCTGTGAAGGGACATTAAATGGCAACCGGAGGCCTGTGACAAGTAAGGAAATGTCTTCCATTGAAAATTGGAAAGAAGCTTTCTGAGCAACTCTTTGTGATGTTTGTATTCATCTCATAGAGGTAAATCATTCTTTGGATTGAGTAGTTTGAAATCACTGTTTCTGTGGAATCTGAGAAAGGACATTTGGGAACGGTCTTCAGAATATCCTGAAAAAGAAATAACCTCAGATAGAAACCAGAAGGAAGCTTTCTGTGAAACTGCTCTGTGTCGCTTGAATTCCACTCACACAGATAAGCTTCTCTTTTCATTGAGCAGTATTGTAACACTGTTTTTGATTAGTCTGTGAAGGAATATTCGGGAGTGTTTTGAGGCTTAAGGTGAAAAGGGAAATATCTTCAGATAGAAACAGGAGAGAGCTTCCCGAAGAGATGTTTTGTGCATGTGCATTCCACTCACAGAATTATACCTCTCTTCTCATAGAGCATTGGGGAATTCCTTTTGGAGAACAAGCTACCAGGGGATCATTGGGACTATATGGATGGCTATGATGAAAAAGAAAATATCCTCAGACATAAAATGGAAAGATGATTTCTGTGAAACTGCTTTGTGATAGATATATTTATTCATCTCACATAGGTAAAACTTCCCTTATGTTACACAGTTTGGAAATTCCATCATGGACGAATCCACGAAGGGACATTCTGGAGCACATTCAGGCCTACGGTGAAAAAGGGGATATCTTCAGATAAAAACTGGATAGAAGCTTTCTGAGAAACAGCTTTGTGATGTGTGCATTCCACTCAGGGAGTTATACCTCTTTCTCATAAGGCAGTGTTTGAAAACTGTAATATTTCGGAGCACATGAAAGACTATGGCGAAAAGTGAAATATCCTGAAGTAAAACCCAGAATGAAGCGTTCCAAGAAACTCCTCTCTGACGTACACATTCATTTCGGAGACTTAAAGCTTACTCTACATTTCCCAGTTTGGAAAGTCTGTGTTTGAGGATTCTATGAATGGATATTAAGTGACAACCGGAGACCTGTGGCGAGCAAGGAAATGTCTACCATTGAAACCTGGAAAGAAGCTTTCTGAGCAACTGCTTTGTGATGTGTGTATTCATCTCATAGAGTTAAATCATTCTTTGGAATGAGCTGTTTGAAATCACTCTTTCTGGGGAACCTGAGAAAGGACATTTGGGAACACTCTTAAGAATGTGCAGAAAAAGAAATACCCTCCAATAAAAACCAGAAGGAAGCTTTCTGTGAAACTGCTCTGTGTTATGTAAATTCCACTCTCACAGTTAAGCTTCCACTTTCATTGAGAAGAATTCTAACAGTGTTTTACTTTAGTCTGCTACGGGATACTCGGGAGTGCTTTGAGGCTTATGGTGAAAACAGTAATATGTTCACACCGAAACTGGAGAGTAGCTTTCCGAGGAACTGCTTTGTGACGTGTGCATTCCAATCACAGTATTATACCTCTCTTCTCATACAGCATCAGGGAAACCCGTTTGAAGAAAAAGGTACCAAGTGATATTCGGGAGTATGTTGATGCCTATGGTGAAAGGAGAAATAGCCTCAGACAAAAACTAGAAAGAAGTTTTCTATGCAACTACTGTGTGATATGTGTATTCTTCTCACATAGATAAACCTTCTTTCCAATACACAGCTTGAAAACTGTCATGGGCGGATCCACGAAGGGACATTTGGGCGCACTTTCAGGATTATGGTGATAAAAGAAATATCTTCATATAAAAACTGAAAAGAAGCTTTCTGTGAATCTACTTTTTGCTATGTTTATCCATCTCACATAGATAAGGCTTTCTTTACATTGTGCAGCTTGGAAACTCCGTCATGGATGGATCCACGAAGGGATATTCGGTATCATGTTGGGGCCTATGGTGAAAAAGGAAATATCGTCAGATAAAAACTGGAGAGAAACATTCTGAGATAGTGCCTGGTGATGGGTGCATTCCACTCAGGGAGTTATAACTTTCCTCTCATAAGGCACTGTTTGAACACTGTTCCTGTAAAACTAAAAAAGTGATATTCGGAGCACGTGAAGACTATGACGAAAAGTGAAATGTCATCAAATAAAG
>NW_012101290.1:61925-65093 GCF_000951045.1 Mandrillus leucophaeus
CTGTGAAACTGCTCTGTGGCACGTGAATTCCACTTGCACAGTTAAGCTTCTGTTTTCATTGAGCAGTATTCTAACACTGTTTATGTTTAGTCTGCAAAGGGATATTCGGTAGCACTTTGAGGGTTATGGTGAAGAAGGACATATCTTCAGATAAAAACTGGAGAGAAGCTTTCCGAGAAGCTGCTTTGTGACATGTGCTCACAGAGTTATAGCTTTCTCCTCAGAGGATTGGGGAATCCCTTTTGGAGAAAAAGCTACCAAGGGATATTCAGGAGTATATAGATGGCTATGGTGAAAAGGAAATATCCTCAGACAAAAATTGGAAAGAAACTTTCTGTGAAACTGCTTTTGGATAGATATGTTTATTCATCTCACATAGATAAAACTTTCTTTATATTACGCAGTTTGGAAACTGCATCATGGATGGATCCACAAAGGGACATTCGGGAGCACATTCAGGACTGTGGTGAAAAAGGTAATATCTTCAGATAAAAACTGGAAAGAAGCTTTCTGTGAATCTTCTCTTTTCTATGTGCACACATCTCACATAGATAAAGTTTTCTTTACATTACGTAGCTTGGAAACACCGTCATGGACGAATCCGCCAAGTTACATTCAGGAGCACATTCAGGACTATGGTGAAAAAAGAAATATATTCTGATAAAAACTGGAGAGTAGTTTCTGAGAAACTGCTTTGTGATGTGTGCATTCCACTGGGTAGTTATACCTTTTTTCTCATAAAGTAGTGTTTGAACACTGTTCCTGTAAAACTGAAAAAGTGATATTTCGGAGCGCATTGAGGACTATGGAGAAAAGTGAAATGTCCTTAAAAAAAAAAACAAGAAAGAAGCCTTCCACGAAACTACTCTCTGACAATGTGCATTCATTTCACAGAGTTAAAGCTTACACTAAGTTGCCCAGTTTGTAAACTCTGTCTTTGAGGAATCTGCCAAAGGATATTAAGTGGTGCCCACAGGCCTGTGGTGAGCAAGGAAACATCTTCCGTTCAAAACTGGAGAGAAGCTTTCTGAGGAACTGCTTTGTGAGGTGTGTATTCATCACATAGAGTTAAATCATTCATTGGATTAAGCAATTTGAAATCACTGTTCCTGTGGAATCTGAGGAGGGATATTTGGGAATGCTTTTTACAATATGGAGAAAGAAGTATCCTCACATAAAAACCAGAAGGTAGCTTTCTGTAAAACTGCTATGTGTCATGTGAATTCCACTCACTCAGTTAGGCTTCACTTTTCATTGAGCAGTTTTCTAATACTGTTTATGTTTAGCGTGCAAAGGGATTTTCGGGAGCGCTTTGAGGCTTATGGTGAAAAAGGAAATATCTTCAGATAGAAAATGGGGAGAAGCTTTCCCAGGAACTGCTTTGTGACGTGTGCATTCCACTCACAGTGTTATACCTCTCTTCTCATACAGCATCAGGGAAACCCCTTTGGGGAAAAATTTACCAAGGGTATCCGGGATATATTGATGCCTATGGTGAAAAGGGAAATAGCCTCAGACAGAAACAGGAATGAAGCTTTCTGTGAAACTGCTCTGTGATATGTGCATTCATGTCACATAGATAAAGTTTTCTTTATATTACACAGCTTGGAATCTGTCATGGACAGATCCGTGAAGGGACATTCTGGAGCACATTCAGGACTCTGGTGAAAAAGGAAATATATTCAGATAAAAACTGGATAGAAGCTTTCTGTGAGTCTGATTTTTGCTATGTTTATTCATTTCTCACAGATAAAGCTTTCTTTACATTATGTAGCTTTCAAATTCCGTCATGGACGGATCCGCGAAGGGATATTTGGGATCACATACTGGACTATGGAGAAAAAGGAAATAACTTCAGATAAAAAAAGGAGAGAAGCTTTCTGAGGAACTGCTTGGTGATGTGTACATTCCACTTAGGGAGTTATACCTCCTTTCTCATAAGGCAGTGTTTGAACACTGTTCCTGTAAAACCGAAAAAAGTGATATTTTGGAGTGCATTGAATAATATGGAGAAAACTGAAATATCCTCAAATAAAATACAGAAAGAAGTGTTCCAAGAAACTTCTCTCTGATATATGCATTCATTATACAGAGTTAAATCTTACTCTACGTTGCTCAGTTTGGAAACTCTGTCTTTGACAAATCTGCGAGGGGATATTAAGTGGTGCCCTGAGGCCTGTGGTGAGCAAGGAAATCTCTTCCATTGAAAACTGTAGAGAAGCCTTCTGAGAAACTGCCTGTGATGTGTGTTTTCATCTCATAGAGTTAAACCATTCTTTGGATTGAGCAGTTTGAAATCACTCTTTCTGTGGAACCTGAGAAAGGACATTTGGAAATGCTCTTCAGAATATGCTGAAAATGAAATACCCTCAGATAAAAACCAGAAGGAAGCATTCTGTGAAACTGCTCTGTGTTGTGTGAATTTTACTCGCACAGTTAAGCTTCTAATTTCATTGAGCAGTATTCTAACACTGTTTATGTTTAGCGTGCGAAGCGATTTTCAGAAGCGCTTTGAGGCTTATGGTGAAAAATTAAATATGTTCAGATATAAACCGGAAGGAAGCTTTCCGAGGAACTACTTTGTGACGTGTGCATTCCACTAACAGTGTTATACCTCTCTTCTCATACAGCATCAGGGAAACCCCTTTGGGGAAAAATTTACCAAGGGGTAACCGGGAGCATATTTATCCCTATTGTGAAAAGGGAAATAGCCTCAGATAAAAACAGGAAAGAAGCATTCTGTGAAACTGCTCTGTGATATATGTATTCATCTCACATCGATAAAGCTTCCTTTACAGTACAAAGCTTGGAAACTCTGTCATGGAAGGATCCGCGAAGGGACATTTGGGAGCACATTCAGGACTATGTTGAAAAAGGAAATATTTTCAAATGAAAACTGGAAAGAAGCTTTCTGTGAATCTACTTTTTGCTGTGTTTATTCATCTGACATAGATAAAGCTTTCTTTGCATTACACAGCTTGGTAACTCTGTCATGGATGGATCCCTGAAGGGACACTCGGGAGCACATTCAGGACTCTGGGTACATGGAAATATCTTCAGGTAAAAACTGGACAGAAGCTTTCTGAGAAACTGCTTTGTGATGTGTGCATTCCACTCAGGGAGTTATACCTCTTTTCTCATAAGGCAGTGTTTGAACACTGTTCCTGT
>NW_012101290.1:65143-71301 GCF_000951045.1 Mandrillus leucophaeus
AGCTTGGTAACTCTGTCATGGATGGATCCCTGAAGGGACACTCGGGAGCACATTCAGGACTCTGGGTACATGGAAATATCTTCAGGTAAAAACTGGACAGAAGCTTTCTGAGAAACTGCTTTGTGATGTGTGCATTCCACTCAGGGAGTTATACCTCTTTTCTCATAAGGCAGTGTTTGAACACTGTTCCTGTAAAGCCAAAAAAGTGATATTTTGGAGCGCATTGAAGACTATGGCAAAAAGTGAAATATCCTCAAATAAAACCCAGAAAGAAGCATTCCAAGAAACTGCTCTCTGATATGTGCATTCATTTCACAGAGACAAAGCTTATTCTACATTGCCCAGTTTGGCAACTCTACCTTTGAGAAATCTGCGAAGGGATAGTACGTGGCCCCCAGAGGCATTTGGTGAGCATGGAAATGACTTCCGTTGAAAACTGGAGGTAAGCTTTCTGAGCAACTGCTTTGTGATGTGTGTGTTCATCTCATAGAGTTAAATCATACTTTGAATTGAGCAGTTTGATGTCACTATTTCTGTGGAATCTGAGGAAGAACATTTGAGAACGCTCTTTAGAATATGGAGAAAGAAATATAATCAGATAAGCAAAAGTAGGAAGCTTTCTGTGAAACTACTATGTGTCGTGTGAATTCTTCTTGCTCAGTTAAACTTCTATTTTCCTTGAGCAATTTTCTAACAGTGTTTATTTTTAGCGTGTGAAGGAATATTCGGGAGTGCTTTGAGGCTTATGGAGAAAAAGGAAATATGATCAGATAGAAACTGGAGAGAAGCTTTCCGAGGAAATGCTTTGTGACGTGTGCATTCCACTCACAGTGTTATACCTCTCTTCTCATACTGCATCTGGGAAACCCTTTTGAAGAAAAAGGTACCAAGACATATTCGGGGGCATATTAATGCCTATGATGAAAAGGAAACTAGCCTCACACAGAAACTGGATAGAAGCTTTCTGTAAAACTGCTCTGTGCTATGTGTATTCATCTCATATAGATAAAGCATTCTTTACATTACGCAGATTGGAAAGTCTGACGTGGATGGATCCACAAAGGGACATTCAGGAGCACATTCACGACTATGGTGAAAAAGGAAAGATCTTCGAATAAAAACTGGAAAGAAGCTTTCTGTGAAACTGCCATGTGTCGTGTGAATTCCTCTCATTCAGTTAAGCTTCTCTTTTCATGGAGCAGTTTTCTAACACTGTTTATATTTTTGCGTGCAAAGGGATATTCGGGAGCACTTTGAGACTTACCATGAAAAAGGATATATGTTCAGGTAGAAACTGGAGAGAAGCTTTCGGAGAAACTGCTTTGTGATGTGTGCATTCCACTCAAAGAGTTATACCTCTTTTCTCATAAGGCAGTGTTTGAACACTGTTCCTGTAAAACGAAAAAGGGATATTTCAGAGTGCATTGAAAACTATGGCAAAAAGTGATATATCCTCAAATGAAACCCAGAAAGAAGCGTTCCAAGAAACTGTTCTCGGATATGTGCATTCATTTCACAGCGGTAAAGCTTACTCTACATTTCCCATTTTGGAAATTCTGTCTCTCAGAAATCTGCAAAGGGATATTAAGTGGCGCCCAGAGGGCTGTGGTGAGCAGAGAAACGTCTTCCTTTGAAAACTGGAGAGAATCATTCTGAGCAACTGCTTTGTGATGTGTGTATTCATCTCATAGAATTAAATCATACTTTGGATTGAGTTGTTAGAAATCACTGTTTCTGTGGAATTTGAGAAAGGCCATTTGGGAAAACTCATTAGAATATGGAGAAATAATTATCCTCTGATTAAAATAAAAGAAGGAAGCAATCTGTGAAACTACTATGTGTCGTGTGAATACCTCTCGCTCAGTTAAGCTTCTCTTTTCATTGAACAATTTTCTAACACTGTTTAGATTTAGCATGTGAAGGGATATTCGGGAGTTCTTTGAGGCTTACAGTGAAAAAGGAAACATGTCCACATAGAAAATGTAGAGAAGCTTTCCGAGGAACTGCTTTGTGACGTGGGCATTCCACTCACAGTGTTATACCTCTCTTCTCATGCAGCATCAGGGAAACCCTTTTGGAGAAAAAGGTACCAAGCATTATTCGGGGGCACATTAATGCTTATGGTGAAAAGGGAAATAGCCTCAGACAGAAACTGGAAAGAAGCTTTCTGTGAAACTGCTCTGTGATATGTGTATTCATCTCACATAGATAAAACTTTCTTTACATTATGCATTTTGTAATCTCCGTCATGCAGGGATCTGACAAGGGACATTCAGGAGCAAATTCAGGACTATGGTGAAAAAGGAAATATCTTCAGATAAAAATTGGAAAGAAGTTTTCTGTGAATCTGCTTTTTGCTATCTTTATTCATCTCACATAGATAAAGCTGTCTGTACATTACGAAGCTTGGAAACTCCATCATGGATGTATCCGTGAAGGGATATTGGTGATCACATTCAGGCCTATGGTGAAAAAGGAAATATCATCAGATAAAAACTGCAGAGAAGCTTTCTGAGAAATGCTTGGTGATGTGTGCATTCCACTCAGGGAGTTATACCTTTTTTCTCACAAGGCACTGTTTGAACACAGTTCCTGTAAAACTACAAAAGGGATATTTGGAGCACATTGAAGACTATGGCGAAAAGCAAAATGTCATCCAATAAAACCCAGAAAGAAGCATTCCAAGAAACTGTTATCTGACATGCCATTCATTTCACAGAGTTAACGCTTTCTCTACATTTTCCAGTTTGGAAAGTCTGTCTTTGAGGATTCTGCGAAGGGATATTAAGTGGCAACCGGAGGCCTGTGGCAAGCAAGGAAATGTTTTAGGTTGAAAATTGCAGAGAAGCTTTCTGAGCAACTCTTTTGTGATGTTTGTTTTCATCTCATAGAGTTAAATCATTCCTTGGATTGAGCAGTTTGAAATCACTGTTTCTGTGGAATCTGAGAAAGGACATTTGAGAACGCTCTTTAGAATATCCTGAAAAAGAAATAACCTCAAATAGAAACCAGAAGGTAGCTTTCTGTGAAACTACTCTGTGTTGCATGAATTCTGCTCACCCAGTTAAGCTTCTCTTTTCTTGAGCAGTATTCTAACACTGTTTAGTCTGCAAAGGGATATTCGGGAGCGCTTTGAGGCTTACCGTGAAAAAGGAAAATTTTCTGATAGAAACTGGAGAGAAACTTTCTGAAGAGCTGTTTGTGACTTGTGCATTCCTCTCACAGAATTATAGCTTTCTTCTCATAGAGGATTGGGAAATTCCTATTGGAGAAAAAGCTACCAAGGGACATTCAGGACTATATGGATGGCTATGGTGAAAAAGGAAATAGCCTAAGACAGAAACTGGAAGGAAGCTTTCTATGAAACTGCTCTGTGATATGTGTATTCATCTCACATAGATAAAACTTTCATTGCATTACGCTGCTTGGAAACTCTGTCATGGACGGATCCATGAAGAGACATTCGGGAGCACATACAGGACTATGGTGAAAAAGGAAATATCTTCAGATAAAAACGGAAAGAAGCTTTCTGTGAATCTGTTTTTTGCTATGTTTATTCATCTCACATAGAAAAAGATTTCTTTACATTACGCAGCTTGGTAACTCCGTCATGGATGGATCCACGAAGGGATATTCGGGATCACATTCGGGCCTATGGTGAAAAAGGAAATATCGTCAGATAAAAACTGGCAAGAAGCTTTCTGAGAAACTGCTTCATGATGTGCGCATTCCACTCAGGGAGTTATACCTTTTTTCTCATAAGGGACTGTTTGAACACTGTTGTTGTACAACTAAAAAAGTGATATTCGGAGCAAATTGAAGGCTATGGTGAAAAGTGAAATGCTGTCAAATTAAACCCAGAAAGAAGCATTCCAAGAAACTGCTCTGTGAGATGTACATTAATTTCACAGAGTTAAAGCTTACTCTACATTTCCCAGTTTGGAAAGTCTGTCTCTGAGGATTCTGCGAAGGGATATTAAAGAGTGACTGGAGGCCTCTGGCGACCAAGGAAAGGTTTTCAGTTGAAAACTGGAGATAAGCTTTCTGAGCAACTACTTCGTGATGTGTGTTTTCATCTCATAGAATTAAATCATTCTTTGGACTGAGCAGTCTGAAATCACTCTTTACTGTGGAACCTGAGAAAGGACATTTGGGTACGCTGTTAAGAATATGCTGAAAAAGGAATACCCTCCGATTAAAACTAGAAGGAAGCTTTCTGTGTAACTGTTCGGTGTCTCGTGAATTAAACTCACATAGTTAAGCTTCTGTTTTCATTGAGCAATATTCTAACACTGTTTTATTTTAGTCAGCTAGAGGATATTCGGGTGTGCTTTGAGGCTTATGGTGAAAACGGAAATATCTTCAGATAGAAACTGAGGAGAAAATTTCCGAGAGGCTGCTTTGTGACGTGTGTATTCCACTCACAGAGTTATACTTTTCTTCTCATAGAGGATTGTGGAATCCCTTTTGGAGAAAAAGCTACCTGGGGACATTCGGGAGTATATGGACGGCTATGTTGAAAAAGGAAATATCCTCAAACATAAACTGAAAAGAAGCTTTTTGTGAAACATCTTTGTGATAGATATGCTTATACATCTCACATAGATACAACTTTCTTTCTATTATGCAATTTGGAATCTCTGTCATGGACGGATTCATGAAGGGACATTCGGTAGCACATTCAGGTCTATAGTGAAAAAGGAAATATCTTCAGATAAAAACTGGAGAGAAGCTTTCTGAGACACCACTTGGTGATGTGTGCATTCCACTTAGGGCATTATACACCTTTTCTCATAAGGCAGTGTTTGAACACTGTTCCTGTAAAACCAAAAAGTGATATTTCGGAGCACATTGAAGACTACGGCGAAAAGTGAAATATCCTCAAATAAAACACAGAGAGAAGCGTTCCAAGGAACTGCTCTCCGATATGTGCATTCATTTCACAGAGTTAAAGCTTACTCTACGTTGTCCATTTTGGAAACTCTGTCTTTGAGGAATCTGTGAATGGATATCAAGTGGCGCCCAGAGACTTGTGATGAGCAAGGAAACGTCTTCCGATGAAAACTGGAGACAAGCTTTGTGATCAACTGCTGTGTGATGTGTGTATTCCTCTCATAGAGTTAAACAATTCTTTGGATTTAGCAGTTTGAAATCACTGTTTTTCTGGAATCTGAGGTAGGACATTTTAGAATGCTGCTTAGAATATGGAGAAAGTAATATCCAGAGGTAAAACCCAGAAAGAATCTTTCTGTAAAACTGCTGTGTGTCATCTTAATTCCTCTCACTCAGTTAAGCCTCTCTTTCCATTGAGCAGTTTTCTAACCCTTTTTAAGTTTAGTATGTCAAGGGATATTTGGGAATGCTATGAGGCTTACAGTGAAAAAGGAAATATGTTCAGACAGAAACTAGAGAGAAGCTTTCTGAGGAACTGCTTTCTGACGTGTGCTTTCCACTCACAGTGTTATACCTCTCTTCTCATACAGCATTGGGGAAATCCTTTTGGAGAAAAAGGTACCAAGTGATATTCGCGAGCATGTTGATGCCTATGGTGAAACGGGAAATAGCCTCAGATAAAAACTGGAAAGAAGCTTTCTATGAAACTGCTGTATGATAAGTGTATTCACCTCACATAGATAAAGCCTTGTTTACATTATGCAGTTGGAAACTCTGTCGTGCACGGATTCACAAAGGGACATTCAGGAGCACATTAAGGACTATGGTGAAAAAGGAAATATCTTGAGGGAAAAACTGGAAGAAGCTTTCCGTGAATCTGCTTTTTGCTATGTTTATTCACCTCACATAGATAAAGCTTTCTTTACATTACATGGCTTGAAAAGTCTGTCATGGATGGATCTGCAAAGGGATATTCAGGATCACATTCGGGCCTATGGTGAAACAGGAAATATCATCAGATTAAAAAGGGAGAGAAGCTTTCTGAGAAACTGCTTGGTGATGTGTGAATTCCACTCAGGGAGTTATACCTTTCTTATCATAAGGCACTGTTTGAACACTGTACGTGTAAAACTAAAAAAGTGATATTTGGAACCCATTGAAGGCTACGTCAGAAAGTGAAATGTTGTCCAATAAAACCCAGAAAGAAGAATCCCAAGAAATTGCTCTCTGACATGTCCATTCATTTCACAGAGTTAAAGCATACT
>NW_012101290.1:73631-74632 GCF_000951045.1 Mandrillus leucophaeus
TGGTGAAAAAGGAAATATCTTCAGATAAAAATTGGAAAGAAGTTTTCTGTGAATCTGCTTTTTGCTATCTTTATTCATCTCACATAGATAAAGCTGTCTGTACATTACGAAGCTTGGAAACTCCATCATGGATGTATCCGTGAAGGGATATTGGTGATCACATTCAGGCCTATGGTGAAAAAGGAAATATCATCAGATAAAAACTGCAGAGAAGCTTTCTGAGAAATGCTTGGTGATGTGTGCATTCCACTCAGGGAGTTATACCTTTTTTCTCACAAGGCACTGTTTGAACACAGTTCCTGTAAAACTACAAAAGGGATATTTGGAGCACATTGAAGACTATGGCGAAAAGCAAAATGTCATCCAATAAAACCCAGAAAGAAGCATTCCAAGAAACTGTTATCTGACATGCCATTCATTTCACAGAGTTAACGCTTTCTCTACATTTTCCAGTTTGGAAAGTCTGTCTTTGAGGATTCTGCGAAGGGATATTAAGTGGCAACCGGAGGCCTGTGGCAAGCAAGGAAATGTTTTAGGTTGAAAATTGCAGAGAAGCTTTCTGAGCAACTCTTTTGTGATGTTTGTTTTCATCTCATAGAGTTAAATCATTCCTTGGATTGAGCAGTTTGAAATCACTGTTTCTGTGGAATCTGAGAAAGGACATTTGAGAACGCTCTTTAGAATATCCTGAAAAAGAAATAACCTCAAATAGAAACCAGAAGGTAGCTTTCTGTGAAACTACTCTGTGTTGCATGAATTCTGCTCACCCAGTTAAGCTTCTCTTTTCTTGAGCAGTATTCTAACACTGTTTAGTCTGCAAAGGGATATTCGGGAGCGCTTTGAGGCTTACCGTGAAAAAGGAAAATTTTCTGATAGAAACTGGAGAGAAACTTTCTGAAGAGCTGTTTTGTGACTTGTGCATTCCTCTCACAGAATTATAGCTTTCTTCTCATAGAGGATTGGGAAATTCCTATTGGAGAAAAAGCTACCAAGGGACATTC
>NW_012101290.1:76597-80596 GCF_000951045.1 Mandrillus leucophaeus
CAAGCTTTGTGATCAACTGCTGTGTGATGTGTGTATTCCTCTCATAGAGTTAAACAATTCTTTGGATTTAGCAGTTTGAAATCACTGTTTTTCTGGAATCTGAGGTAGGACATTTTAGAATGCTGCTTAGAATATGGAGAAAGTAATATCCAGAGGTAAAACCCAGAAAGAATCTTTCTGTAAAACTGCTGTGTGTCATCTTAATTCCTCTCACTCAGTTAAGCCTCTCTTTCCATTGAGCAGTTTTCTAACCCTTTTTAAGTTTAGTATGTCAAGGGATATTTGGGAATGCTATGAGGCTTACAGTGAAAAAGGAAATATGTTCAGACAGAAACTAGAGAGAAGCTTTCTGAGGAACTGCTTTCTGACGTGTGCTTTCCACTCACAGTGTTATACCTCTCTTCTCATACAGCATTGGGGAAATCCTTTTGGAGAAAAAGGTACCAAGTGATATTCGCGAGCATGTTGATGCCTATGGTGAAACGGGAAATAGCCTCAGATAAAAACTGGAAAGAAGCTTTCTATGAAACTGCTGTATGATAAGTGTATTCACCTCACATAGATAAAGCCTTGTTTACATTATGCAGTTGGAAACTCTGTCGTGCACGGATTCACAAAGGGACATTCAGGAGCACATTAAGGACTATGGTGAAAAAGGAAATATCTTGAGGGAAAAACTGGAAGAAGCTTTCCGTGAATCTGCTTTTTGCTATGTTTATTCACCTCACATAGATAAAGCTTTCTTTACATTACATGGCTTGAAAAGTCTGTCATGGATGGATCTGCAAAGGGATATTCAGGATCACATTCGGGCCTATGGTGAAACAGGAAATATCATCAGATTAAAAAGGGAGAGAAGCTTTCTGAGAAACTGCTTGGTGATGTGTGAATTCCACTCAGGGAGTTATACCTTTCTTATCATAAGGCACTGTTTGAACACTGTACGTGTAAAACTAAAAAAGTGATATTTGGAACCCATTGAAGGCTACGTCAGAAAGTGAAATGTTGTCCAATAAAACCCAGAAAGAAGAATCCCAAGAAATTGCTCTCTGACATGTCCATTCATTTCACAGAGTTAAAGCATACTCTACATTTACCAGGTTGGAATGTCTGTCTTTAAGAATTCTGCAAAAGGATATTAAGTGGCAACCAGAGGCCTGTGGTGAGCAGGGAAATGTCTTCCATTGAAAATTGGAGACAAGCTTTCTGAGCAACTCTTTTGTGATGTTTGTATTCATCTCATAGAGTTAAAACATTCTTTGGATTGAGCAGTTTGAAATCACTCTTTCTTTGGAGTCTGAGAAAGGATATTTGGGAACGCTCTTTAGAATATCCTGAAAAAGAAATAACCTCCAGTAGAAACCAGAACGGAGCATTCTGTGAAACTTCTCTGTGTTGCGTGAATTCTTCTCACACAGTTAAGCTTCTCTTTTCATGGAGCAGTATTCGAACACTGTTTATGTTTAGTTTGCAAAGGTATATTTGGGAGCGCTTTGAGGCTTACGGTGAAAATGGAAATAGCTTCAGATAGAGATTGGAGAGAAGCTTTCCAAGGAGCTGCTTTGTGACGTGTGCATTCCACTCACAGAATTATATCTTTCTTCTCATACAGCATCAGGTAAACCCTTTTGGAGAATAAGGTACCAAGTGATATTCGGGATCATGTTGATGCCTGTGGTGAAAAGTGAAATAGCCTCAGACAAAAACTGGAAAGAAGCTTTCTATGAAACTGCCCTGTGATATGTGTATTCATCTCACATAGATAAAGCTTTTTTTACACTGCACAGCCTGGAAGCTCTGTCATAGACGGATCCATGAAGGGACATTCGGGAGCACATTCAGGACTATGGTGAAGAAGGAAATATCTTCAGATAAAAACTGGAAAGAAGCTTTCTCTGAATTTGCTTTTGCTATGTTTATTCATCTCACATAGATAAAGCTTTCTTTACATTATGCACCTTTGAAACTCTGTCATGGATGGATCGGTGAACGGACATTCGGGAGCACATTCAAGTCTATGGTGAAAAAGGAATTATCTGTGGATAAAAACCTGAAAGAAGCTTTCTGTGAATCTGTGTTTTTCTATGGTTATTCATTTCACGTAGACAATACTTTCTTTACATTATGCAGCTTGGAAACTCTGTCATGGATGGATCCGCGAAGGGCATTCAGGAGCACATTCAGGACTATGGTGAAAAGGGAAATATCTTCAGAGAAAAACCAGAAGGAAGCTTTCTGTGAAACTGCTATGTGTCGTGTGAATTCCTCTCACTCAGTTAAACTTCTCTTTTCATTGAGTAGTTTTCTAACACTGTTTATGTTTACTGTGCGAAGGGATATTCGGGAGTGCTTTGAGGCTTACCATGAAAAAGGAAATATGTTCAGGTAGAAACTGGAGAGAAGCTTTCTGAGTAACAGCTTTGTGATGTGTACATTCCATTCGGGGAGTTATACCTCTTTTCTCATAAGGCAGTGTTTGAACATTGTTCTAGTACGACAAAAAAGTGATATTTCGGAGTGCATTGAAGACTATGGTGAAAAGTGCTATATCCTCAAATAAAACCCAGAAAGAAGCGTTCCAAAAATCTGTTCTTGGATATGTGCATTATTTCACAGAAGTAAAGCTTTCTCTACATTGTCCAGTTTGGAAATTCTGCCTTTGAGAAAACTGCGAAGGGATATTAAGTGGCACCCGGAGGCCAGTGGTGAGCAAGAAAACGTCTTCCGTTGAAAAATGGAAAGAATCATTCTCAGCAACTGCTTTGTGATGTGCATATTCATCTCATAGAATTAAATCATACCTTGGATTGAGCCGTTTGAAATCACTGTTTCTGTGGAATCTGAGGAAGGACATTTGCGAATGCTCTTTGGAATATGGAGAAAGAAATACCCTCAGATAAAAAGAAAGAAGGAAGCTTTCTGTGAAACTACTATGTGTCATGTGAATACCTCTCGCTCAGGTAACCTTCTCTTTTCATTGAGCAATTTTCTAACACTGTTTATGTTTAGCGTGTGAAGGGATATTCGGGAGTTCTTTGAGGCTTACGGTGAAAAAGGAAACATGTTCAGATAGAAACTGTAGAGAAGCTTTCCGAGGAACTGCTTTGTGACGTGGGCATTCCACTCATAGTGTTCTACCTCTCTTCTCATACAGCATCAGGGAAACCCTTTTGGAGAAAAAGGTACCAAGAGATATTCAGGGGCACATTAACCCCTATGGTGAAAAGGGAAATAGCCTCAAACAGAAACTGGAAGGAAGATTTCTGTGAAACTGCTCTGTGATATGTGTATTCATGTCACATAGATAAAGCTTTCTTTACATTACAGAGTTTGAAAATTCTGTCATGGACAGATACACAAATGGACATTCGGGAGGAAATTCTGTACTATGGTGAAAAAGGAAATATATTCAAATTAAAACTGGACAGCAGCTTTCTGTGAATCTGCTTTTTGCTATGTGTATTCATCTCACACAGATGAAGCTTTCTTTACATTATGCAGCTGTCAAATTCTCTCATGGATGGATCTGTGAAGGGATATTCAGGATCGCATTCAGGTCTAGGGAGAAAAGGAAATATCTTCATATAAAACTGGAGAGAAGTTTTCTGAGAAACTGCTTTGTGATGTGTGCATTCCACTCAGGGAGTTATACCACTTTTCTCCTAAGGCAGGGCTTGAACACTGTTCCTGTGAAACTGAAAAAGTGATATTTCGGAGACCATTGAAGAATATGGCGAAAAGTGAAATGTTGTCAAATAAAATCCAAAAAGAAGCATTTCAAGAAACTGCTCTCTGATATGTGCATTCATTTCACAGAGTTAAAACTTAATATACATTGCCCACTTTGGAAAATCTGTCATTGAGGAATCTGCGAGGGAATATTTAGTTGCGCCCACAGGCCTGTGGTGAGCAAGGAAATCTCTTCCACTGAAAACTGTAGAGAAGCTTTCTGAGCAACTGCCTGTGATATGTGTTTTCATCTCACAGAGTTAAAACATT
>NW_012101290.1:80646-88242 GCF_000951045.1 Mandrillus leucophaeus
AGAAAACTGCGAAGGGATATTAAGTGGCACCCGGAGGCCAGTGGTGAGCAAGAAAACGTCTTCCGTTGAAAAATGGAAAGAATCATTCTCAGCAACTGCTTTGTGATGTGCATATTCATCTCATAGAATTAAATCATACCTTGGATTGAGCCGTTTGAAATCACTGTTTCTGTGGAATCTGAGGAAGGACATTTGCGAATGCTCTTTGGAATATGGAGAAAGAAATACCCTCAGATAAAAAGAAAGAAGGAAGCTTTCTGTGAAACTACTATGTGTCATGTGAATACCTCTCGCTCAGGTAACCTTCTCTTTTCATTGAGCAATTTTCTAACACTGTTTATGTTTAGCGTGTGAAGGGATATTCGGGAGTTCTTTGAGGCTTACGGTGAAAAAGGAAACATGTTCAGATAGAAACTGTAGAGAAGCTTTCCGAGGAACTGCTTTGTGACGTGGGCATTCCACTCATAGTGTTCTACCTCTCTTCTCATACAGCATCAGGGAAACCCTTTTGGAGAAAAAGGTACCAAGAGATATTCAGGGGCACATTAACCCCTATGGTGAAAAGGGAAATAGCCTCAAACAGAAACTGGAAGGAAGATTTCTGTGAAACTGCTCTGTGATATGTGTATTCATGTCACATAGATAAAGCTTTCTTTACATTACAGAGTTTGAAAATTCTGTCATGGACAGATACACAAATGGACATTCGGGAGGAAATTCTGTACTATGGTGAAAAAGGAAATATATTCAAATTAAAACTGGACAGCAGCTTTCTGTGAATCTGCTTTTTGCTATGTGTATTCATCTCACACAGATGAAGCTTTCTTTACATTATGCAGCTGTCAAATTCTCTCATGGATGGATCTGTGAAGGGATATTCAGGATCGCATTCAGGTCTAGGGAGAAAAGGAAATATCTTCATATAAAACTGGAGAGAAGTTTTCTGAGAAACTGCTTTGTGATGTGTGCATTCCACTCAGGGAGTTATACCACTTTTCTCCTAAGGCAGGGCTTGAACACTGTTCCTGTGAAACTGAAAAAGTGATATTTCGGAGACCATTGAAGAATATGGCGAAAAGTGAAATGTTGTCAAATAAAATCCAAAAAGAAGCATTTCAAGAAACTGCTCTCTGATATGTGCATTCATTTCACAGAGTTAAAACTTAATATACATTGCCCACTTTGGAAAATCTGTCATTGAGGAATCTGCGAGGGAATATTTAGTTGCGCCCACAGGCCTGTGGTGAGCAAGGAAATCTCTTCCACTGAAAACTGTAGAGAAGCTTTCTGAGCAACTGCCTGTGATATGTGTTTTCATCTCACAGAGTTAAAACATTCTTTGGATTGAGAAGCTTGAAATCACTGTTGCTGTGGAACCTGAGAAAGGACATTTGGGTACGCTCCTTAGAATATGTTGAAAAAGAAATACCCTCAGATAAAAACCAGAAGTAAGCTTTCTGTGAAACTGTTCTGAATCATGCGAATTCCACTTGCACAGTTAAGCTTCTCTTTTCATTGAGCAGTATTGTACCATTGTTTTTGTTTAGTCAGTGAAGGGATATTCGAGAGCGTTTGGAAGTTCATGGTGAAAATGGAAATATCTTCAGATAGAAACTGAAGAGAAGCTTTCTGAGGAATTGCTTTGTGACGTGTGCATTACACTCACAGAGTTATACCTTTCTTCTCATAGAGGATTGGGGATTCCTTTCTGGGGAAAAAGCCTCCTAGGGACATTGCAGAGTATATAGATGGCTATGGTGAAAAAGGAACTATGCTCAAACAAAAACTGGGAAGAAGCTTTCTGTGAAACTGTTTTGTGATAGATATATTTATTCATCTCACATAGATAAATCTTTCTTTATGTAATACAGTTTTGCAACTCTGTCATGGACGGATCCCCTAAGGGACATTTGGGAGCACATTCAGGACTATAGTGAAAATCGAAATATCTTCAGCTAAAAACCGGAGAGAAGCTTTCTGAGAAAGTGCTTTGTGATGTGCGCATTACACTCAGGGACTTATACCTCTTTTCTCATAAGGCAGTGTTTGAACACAGTTCCTATAAAAACAAAAATGTGTTATTTCAGAGCACATTGAAGACTAGGGCAAAAAGTGAAATATCCTCAAATAAAACCCAGAAAGAATTGTTAAAACAAACTGGTCTCTGATATGTGAGTTCATTTCAGCGAGTTAAGTTTACTATACATTGCCCAGTTTGGAAACTCTATCTTTGAAAAATCTGGGAAGGGATATTGAGTGGTACCCGGAGGCCTCTTGGGAGCAAGGAAATGTCTACCATAGAAAACTTCAGAGAAACTTTCTGAGCAACTGCTTCATGAGGTGTCTATTCATCTCATAGAGGTAAATCATTCTTTGGATTGAGCAGTTTGAAATCACTGTTTCTGTAGAATCTGAGGAAGGACATTTGAGAACGCTCCTCAGGATATGGAGAAAGAAATATCCTCAGATAAAAACCAGAAGGAAGTTTTCTATGAAACTTCTATGTCTAGTTTGAATTCCTCTCACTCAGATAAGCTTCTCTTTGTTGAGCAGTTTTCAAATGCTGTTTATGTTTAGTGTGTGAAGGGATATTCAGGAGCGCTTTGAGGATTACAGTGAAAAAGGAAATATGTTCAGATAGAAACTGGAGAGAAGCTTTTCGAAGAACTGCTTTGTGACGTGTGCATTCCACTCACTGTGTTATATCTCTTTTCTCATACAGCATCGGGGAAACACTTTTGGACAAAAAGGTACCAAGGGATATTTGTGAGCAGATTGACGCCTATGGTGAAAAGGGAAATAGCCTCAGACAGAAACTGGAAAGAATCTTTCTGTGAAACTGTTCTGTGCTATGTGTTTTAGTTTCACATAGATAAAGCTTTCTTATTATTACGCAGCTTGGAAACTCTGTCATGGTTGGATCAGCGAATGGACATTCGGGAGCACATTCAGGACTATGGTAAAAATGGTAGTATCTTCAGATAAAAACTGAACAGAAGCATTCTGTGAGTCTGCTTTTTGCTACGTTTAAATCATGTCACATAGATAAAGATTTCTTTACATTATGCAGCTTGGAAACTCTGTCATGGATGGAACCGTGAAGGGATATTTGGGAATACATTCAGGCCTATGATGAAAAGGGAAATATCATTAGATGAAAACTGTAGAGAAGCTTTCTGAGAAACTGCTTGGTCATGTGTGCATTCCACTCAGGGAGTAATACCTTTCTTCTCATAAGGTACTGTTTGAACATTGTTCCTGTAAAATCAAAAAAGGGATATTTCGGAATGCATTGAAGACTATGGCGAAAAGTGAAATGTTTTCCAATGAAACCCAGAAAGAAGCATTTTAAGAAAATGCTCTCTGAAATGTCCATTCATTTCACAGAGTTAAAGGTTAGTCTACATTTCCCCATTCGGAAAGTCTGTCTTTGAGAATTCTGTGAAGGGATATTAAGTGGCAACCGGAGGCCTGTGGCGGGCAAGGAACTGTCTTCCGTCAAAAAATGGAGAGAAGTTTTCTGAGCAACTTTTTTGTGATGTTTGTATTCATCTCATAGAATTAAATCATTCTTTGGATTGAGCAGTTTGAAATCACAGTTTCTGTGGAATCTGAGAGAGGACATTTGGGAACGCTCTTTAGAGTATCCTGAAAAAGAAATAATCTCAGATAGAAACCAGAAGGAAACTTTCTGAGAAACTGCTCTGCATCGTGTGAATTCTGCTCACACAGTTAGGCTTCTCTTTTCATTGAGCAGTATTCTAACACTGTTTTTGTTTACTCTGTGAAGGGATATTCGGGAGCACTTTGGGGCTTCCAGTGAAAAAGGAAATATCTTCAGAGAGAAACAGGAGAGAAGCTTTCCAAGGAGCTGCTTTGTGACATGTGCATTCCACTCGCAGAATTATACCTTTCTTCTCATAGAGGATTGGGGAATCCCTTTTGTAGAAAAAGCTAACAAGAGACATTAGGGAGTATAAGGACAGCTGTGGTGAAATAGGAAATATCCACAGATAAAAACTGGAAAGAAGATTTCTGTGAAACTGCTTTGTGATAGACATATTTATTCATCTCACAGAGATAAAAGTTTTCTTATATTAAACAGTTTGGAAACTCCATCATGGACGGATCTGCGATGGGACATTAGGGAGCACATTCAGGCCTATGGTGAAAAAGGAGATAACTTCAGGTAAAAACTGGAGAGAAGCTTTCTGAGAAACTGCTTTGTAATGTGTGCATTCCACTCAGGGTGTTATACTTTTTTCCTCATAAGGCAGTGTTTGAACACTGTTCCTGCAAAATTGAAAAAGTAATATTTCAGAGCACATGGAAGACTATGACAAAAAATGAAATATCCTGAAATAAAACCCAGAAAGAAGCATTCAAAGAAACTGCTCTCTGACATGTCCATTCATTTGACAAGTTAAAGCTTATTCTACATTTCCCAGTTTGGAAAGTCTGTCTTTGAGGATTCTGCGAATGGACATTAAGTGGCAACCGGAGGCCTGTGACGAGCAAGGAAATGTCTTCCATTGAAAATTGGAGAGAAGCTTTCTGAGCAACTCTTTTGTGATGTGTGTTCTCATCTCATAGAGTTAAATCATTCTTTGGATTGACCAGTTTGAAGTCACTGTTTCTGTGGAATCTGAGAAAGAATATTTCAGAACGCTCTTTAGAATATCCTGAAAAAGAAATAACCTCAGATAGAAACCAGAAGGAAGCTTTCTGTGAAACTGTTCTGTGTTGCGTGAATTCTGCCCACACAGTCAAGCTGCTCTTTTCATTGAGCAGTATTCTAACACTTTTTTTCTTTAGTCTGTGAAGGGATATTTGGGAGCGCTTTGAGGCTTATGGTGAAAAAGGAAATATCTTCAGATAGAAACTGAAGAGAAGATTTCCGAGGAGCTGCTTTGTGACGTGTGCATTGCACTCACTGAATTATAACTTTCTTCTCATAGAGGATTGGGGAATCCCTTTTGGAGAAAAAGCTACCAAGGGACATTCTGGAGTATAGGGATGGCTACGGTGAAAAAGAAAATATCCTCAGACAAAACCTGAAAGAAGCTTTTTGTGAAACTGCTTTTTGATAGATATGCTTATTCATCTCACATAGATAAAACTTTCCTTATATTTTGCAGTCTAGAAACTCCATCATGGATAGATCCGTGAAGGGACATTGGGAGCACATTCAGGCCTACGGTGAGAAATGAGGTATCTTCAGATAAAAACTGGATAGAAGCTTTCTGAGTAACTGCTTTTTGATGTATGCATTCCACTCAGGGATTTATACCATTTTTCTCATAAGGCAGTGTTGGGACATTTTTCCTGTGAAACGAAAAATGTAGTATTTTGGAGTACATGGAAGACTATGGTGAAAAGTGAAATATCCTGAAATAAAACCCCGAAAGAAGTGTTCCAAGAAATTGCACTCTGACGTGTGCATTCATTTCAGAGAGTTAATATACTCTACATTCCTCAGTTTGGAAAGTCTGTCTTTGAGGATTCTGTGAAGGGATATTAAGTGGCAACTGGAGGCCTTTGACGAGCAATGAAATGTCTTCCATTGAAAACTGGAGAGAGGCTTTCTGAGCAACTGCTTTGTGATGTGTGTATTCATCTCGTAGTGTTAAATCATTCTTTGGATAGAGCAGTTTGAAATCACTCTTTCTGTGGAACCTGAGAAAGGACACTTGGGAGTGCTCTTATGATTATTTTGAAAAAGAAATACCCTCCGATAAAAACCAGAAGGAAGCTTTCTGTGAAACTGCTGTGTCATGTGCATTCCACTTGCACAGTTAAGCTACAGTTTTCATTGAGCAGTATTCTAACACTACTTTAGTTTAGTCAGCTTAGGGATACTCGGGAGCACTTTGAGGCTTATGGTGAAAACGGAAATATCTTCAGATAGAACCTGGAGAGAAGCTTTCCGAGCAGCTGTTTTGTGACGTGGGCATTCAACTCACAGAACTAAACCTTTCTTCTAATAGAGGATTGGGGAATCTCTTTTGCAGAAAAAGCTACCAAGGGACATTTAGGACTACATGGACGGCTATGGCAAAAAAGGAAATATCCTCAGACAAAAAATGGAAAGAAGCTTTCTGTGAAACTGCTTTGTGATAGATATGTTTATTCATCTCACTTAGATAAAACTTTCTTTCTATTATGCAGTTTTGAAACGTCATTATGGATGGATTCATGAGGGGACATTCGGGAGCACATACAGGCCTATTGTGAAATAGGGAATATCTTCAGATAAAAACTGGAGAGAAGCTTTTGGAGAAACTGCATTGTGATGTGTACATTCAACTATGGGAATTACACCTCTTTTCTCCTAAGGCAGTGTTTGAACACTGTTCCTGTAAAACAGACAATGTGATATTGGAGCCCCTTGAAGACTCTGGCGAAAAGTGAAATATCCTTAAATAAAACCCAGAAAGAAGCGTTCCAAGAATCTGCTCTCTGATATGTGCATTCATTTCACAGACTTAAAGTTTTCTCTACATTGCCCAATTTGGAATCTCTGTCTTTCACGAATCTGTGAGGGGATATTTAGCGGTGCCCGGAAGCCTGGGGTGAGTAATGAAATGTCTTCCCATGAGAACTACAGAGAAGCTTTCTGAGCAACTGCTTTTTGATGTGTGTATTCATCTCGTAGTGTAAAACCATTCTTTGGATGGAGCAGTTTAAAATCACTGCTTCTGTGGAATCTGATTAAGGACATTAGAACGCTGTTATAATAGGGAGAAAGAACTATCCTCAGATAAAAACCAGAAGGCAGCTTTCTGTGAAACTGCTATGTGACATGTGAATTCCCCTCACCCAGGTAAGTATTTCTTTTCATTGAGCAGTTTTCTAACACTGTTTATATTTAGCGTGTGAAGGCATATTCGGGAGTGCTTTGAGGCTTACGGTGAAAAGGGAAATCTGTTCAGATAGAAACTGGAGAGAAGTTTTCCAGGGAACTGCTTTGTGACGTGTGCATTCCACTCACAGAGTTATACCTTACTTCTCATAGAGGATTGAGAAATCCCTTT
This sequence comes from Mandrillus leucophaeus, assembly GCF_000951045.1. NCBI lineage: Eukaryota > Metazoa > Chordata > Mammalia > Primates > Cercopithecidae > Mandrillus > Mandrillus leucophaeus. Next base: position 87,681 of record NW_012101290.1, read on the forward strand.
TGGAGAAAAAGTTACCAAGGGACATTCAGGACTATATGCATGGCTCTCTTGAAAAAGGATATATCCTCAGACAAATACTGGAAAGAAGCTTTCTGTGAAACTGCTTTGTGATAGATATGTTTATTCATCATACATAGATAAAACATTCTTTATATTACGCAGTTTGGAAACTCTGTCATGGACTTATCCGTGAAGGGACATTTGGGAGAACATTCAGGCCTACGTTGAAAAAGGAAATATCTTCAGATAAAAACTGGAGAGAAGTTTTCTGAGAAACTGCTTTGTGATGTGTGCATTCCACTCAGGGAGTTATACCTCTTTTCTCATAAGGCAGTGTTTGAACACTATTCCTGTATAACCAAAAAAGTTATATTTCTGAGCACATTGAAGACTATGGCGAAACTTGAAATATCCTCAAATAAAACTCAGAAAGAAGCATTCCAAAAAATGCTCTCTGATATGTGACTTCATTTCAGAGAGTTAAGGCTTACTCTACATTGCCCAGTTTGAAAACTCTGTCTTTGAGGAATCTGTGAATGGGTATTAAGTGGCACCCGGAGGA
>NW_012101290.1:88682-94614 GCF_000951045.1 Mandrillus leucophaeus
GAAATGAGAGAAGCTTTCCGAGGAACAGTTTTGATGTGTGCATTTCACTCACAGGGTTGTACCTCTCTTCTCATACAGCATCGGGGAAACTCTTTCAGTGAAACTGTTCTGTGATATGTGTATTCATCTCACATAGATGAAACTTTCTTCACATGATGCAGCTTGGAAACTCTGTCATTGACGTATCCCCAAAGGGTAGTTCGGGAGCTCATTCAGGACTATGGTGAAAAAGCAAATATCTTCAGAAAAAAACCAGAAAGAAGCTTTCTGTGAATCTGATTTTTGCTATGTTTATTCATCCCACATATATAAAACATTCCCTGTATTATGCAGTTTTGAAACTCCGTCATGAACGGATCCGTGAACAGACATTCATGAGCACATTCAAGTCTATGTTGAAAAAGGAAATATCTTCAGATAAAAACTGGAGAGAAGCTTTCTGAGAAACTGCTGTGTGATGTGTGTGTTCATCTTATAGAGTTAAACCATTCTTTGGATTGAGCAGTTTGAAATCACTGTTTCTGTTAAATCTGAGCAAAGATATTTGGGAACGCTCTTTAGAATAAGGAGAAAGAAATATCCTTAGACAAAAAACAGAAGGAAGCTTTCTGTGAAACTACTATGTGTCGTGTGAATTCTTCTCACTCTGTTAAGCTACTCTTTTCATTGAGCAGTTTTCTAACACTGTTTATATTTAGCATGTGAAGGGATATTCAGGAGCTTTTTGAGGCTTTTGGTGAAAAAGAAATATGTTCAGATAGAAACTTTCTGATGAACTGTTTTGTGACGTGTGCATTCCACTCAGTGTTATACTTCTCTTTTCATAGAGCATCGGGAAAATCCTTTTGGAGAACAAGGTACCAAAGGACCTTCGGGAGCTTCTTGATGCATAAGGTGAAAAAGAAAATAGCCTCAGACAAATAGTGGAGAAAAGCTTTTAGTGAAACTGCTCTGTGATATGTGTATTCATCTCATATAGATAAAGCTTTTTTTACATTGTGCAGCTTGGAATCTCTGTCATGGATGGATCCGCGAAGGGATGTTGGGAAGCACATTCAGGACTACGGTGAAAAAGGAAATATCTTCAGATAAAAACTGGAAAGAAACTTTCTGTAAATCTGCTTTTTGCTATGTTTATTCATCTCACATAGATAAAACCTTCCTTATATTACACAGTTTGGAAACTCCGTCATGGAAGATTCCATGAAGAGACATTCAGGAGCAAATTAAGGCATATGGTGAAAAAGGAAATATCTTCAGATAATATCTGGAGTAAAGCTTTCTGAGAAACTGCTATGTGTCGTGTGAATTACTCTCACTCATTTAAGCTTCTCACTCAGTTAATTCTGTTTATGTTTAGCGTGTGAAGGGATATTCGGGAGCACTTTGCTGCTTATGGTGCAAAAGGAATTATATTCAGATAGAAATTGGAGAGAAGCTTTCCGAAGAACTGCTTTGTGACGTATGCATTCCAGTCACAGTGTTATACCTCTCATCTCATAGAGCTTCAGGGAAACGCTTTTGGAGAAAAAGGTACCAAGGGATATCCGGGAGCATATTGACGCCTATGGTGAAAAGGGAAATAGCCTCAGACAAAAACTGGAAACAAGCTTTCTGTGAAACTGCTCTGTGATATATGTATTCACCTCACATAGATAAAATTTTCTATACATTACTCAGGTTGGAAACTCTGTCATGGATGGATCCGCAAAGGGACGTTCAGGAGCACATTCAGGCCTGTGGTGAAAAAGGAAATATTTTCAGATAAAAACCGGAGAGAAGCTCTCTGAGAAACTACTTTGTGATGTGTGCATTCCACTCAGTGAGTCATACCTCTTTTCTCATAAGGCAGTGTTTGAACACTGTTCCTGTAATACCGAAAATGTGACATTTCTTGGCACATTGAAGACACTGGCGAAAAGTGAAGTATCCGCAGATAAAACCCAGAAAGAAGCATTCCAGGAATCTGCTCTCTGATATGTGCATTCATTTCACAGTGTTAAAGTTTACTCTACATTGTCCAGTTCGGAATCGTTGTCTTTGAGGAATCTGCTGAGGGATATTTAGTGAGGCCCAGAGGCTCTTGGTGAGCAACTACATGTACTCCGATGAAAACTGGAGAGAAGCTTTCTGAGCAACCGCTTTGTGTATTCATCTATGAGATGTGTGTATTCATCTCATAGAGTTAAATCATTGTTTGGATTGAGCAGTTTGAAATCATTGTTTCTGTGGAATCTGAGGAAGTACATTTGGGGATGCTCTTTAGAATAAGAAAAAGAAATATCTTCATATAAAAACCAGAAGGAAGCTTTCTGTGAAACTGCTATATGTCATGTGAATTTCTCTCGCTCAGTTAAGCTTCTCTTTTCATTGAGCAGTTTTCTAACACTCGTTGTGTTTAGCATGCAAAGGGATATTCGGGAGCGCATTGAGGCTTACATTGAAAAAGGAAATATGGTCAGATAGAAACTGGAGAGAAGCATTCCGAGGAACTGTTTGTGGTGGATGCATTCCACTCACAGTGTTATCCCTCTCTTCTCACACAACATGGGGAAACCCTTTTGCAGAAAAAGGTATCAAGCTATATTTGTTAGCATATTGACGTCAAAGGAAAAACGGAAATAGCCTCAGACAAAAACTGGAAAGAAGCTTTCTGTGAAACTGCTCTGTGATATGTGAATGCATCTCACATAGATAAAGCTTTATTTACATTACGCAGCTTGGAAAATGTCATGGTAGGATCCATGAAGGGACATTTGGGATCACATTCAGGACTACGGTGAAAAAGGAAATATCTTCAGATAAAAACTGGAAAGAAGTTTTCGGTGAATCTGCTTTTTGCTATGTTTATTCGTCTCACATAAATGAAGCTTTGTTTACATTATGCAGCTAATGTGTGTATTCATCTCATAGGGTTAAATCATTCCTTGGATTCAGCAGTTTGAAATAACTGTTTCTGTGGAATCTGAGAAAGGACATTTGGGAATGATTTTTAGAATATGCTGAAAAAGAAATCCCCTTAGATAAAAACCAGAAGGAAGCTTTCAGTGAAACTGCTCTGTGTCGTGTGAATTCCACTCTCACAATTCATCTTGTCTTCTCATTGAGCAGTATTCTAGCACTGTTTTTGTTTAGTCTGCGAAGAGATATTTGTTAGCATTTTGAGGCTTATGGTGATAAACGAAATATCTTCAGATAGAAACTGAAGAGAAGTTTTCAAAAGAGCTGCTTTGTGACGTGTGCATTCCACTCACAGAGTTATACCTTTCTTCGCTTAGAGGACTGGGGAATCCTTTTTCGAGAGAAAGTTACCAAGAGACATTCGAGGTATATGGATGGCTATGGTGAGAAAGGAAATATTCTCAGACAAAAAATGGAAAGAAGCTTTCTGTGAAACTACTTTGTGATATATATGTTTATTCATTTCACATAGAAAAAAATTTCCTTCTATTACGCAGCTTTGAAACTCCGTCATGGATGGATCCACGAAAGGACATTTGGGAGCACATTCAGGCCTATGGTGTAAAAGGAAACATCTTCACATAAAACCTGGAGAGAAGCTTTCTGAGAAACTGCCTTGTGATGTGTGCATTCCACTCAGGGAGTTATACTTCTTTTCTCATAAGGCAGTGTTTGAGCTCCGTTCCTGTAAAAACGAAAAAGTGATATTTGGGAATGCTTTGAGGACTATGGCAAAAAGTGAACTATCCTCAAATAAAACCCAGAAAGAAGCGTTCCAAGAAACTGCTCTCTGATATGTGCATTCATTTCAAAGATTTAAAGCTTATTCTCCATTGCCCAGTTTGGAAACTCTGTCTTTGAGGAATCTGCGAAGGGATATTAAGTGGCGCCCGGAGGCCTGTGGTGAGCAAGAATATGTCTTCCAATGAAAACTGGAGAGAAGCTTTCTGAGAAACAGTTTGTGATGTGTGTATTCATATCAGAGAGTTAAACCATTCTTTGTATTGAGCAGTTAGAAACCACTATTTCTGTGGAATCTGAGGAAAGACATTTGAGAACACTCTATACTATACGAAGGAAGAAATATCCTCAGATAAAAAGCAGAAGGAAGCTTTCTGTGAAACTGCCAAGTGTCGTGTGAATTCCTTTCATGCAGTTAAGATTCTATTTTCATTTAGGAATTTTCTAACACTGTTTATGTATAGCATATGAAGGGGTATTCTGGAGCGCTTTGAGGCTTATGGTGAAAAAGGAAATACGTTCAGAGAAAACTGGAGAGAAACTTTCCAAGGAACTGCATTGTGATGTGTGCATTCCACTCACAGTGTTATACTTCCCTTCTCATACAGCCTCAGGGAAACCCTTTTGGAGAGAAAGGTACCAAGGGATATTTGGGAGCGTATTGACGCCTATGTTGAAAAGGGAAATAGCATCAGACAAAAAAACGGAAAGAAGCTTTCTGTAAAACTGTTCTGTGATACATGTATCCATCTCACATGGATAAAGCTTTCTCTACATCACACAGCTTGGAAACTTTGTCATGGACGAATCCGCGAAGGGATATTCGGGAGCACCTTCAGGACTATGGTGTAAAAGAAAATATCGTCATATAAAAACTGGAAAGAAGCTTTCTGTGAATGTGATTTTTGCTATGTTCATTCATCTCATGTAGATAAAGCTTTCTTTATATTACGCAGCTTGGAAACTCTGTCATTTAGAGACACGTGAAGGGACATTTGGGAGCACATTAAGGAGTATGGTGAAAAAGGAAATAAAATCAGATAAAAACTGGAGAGAGGATTTCAGAGAAACTGCTTTGTGATGTCTGCATTCCACTCAGGGAGGTATACCTCTTTTCTCATAAGGCAGTGTTTGAATCCTGTTCTTGTAAAAGCAAAACAGTGATATTTTGGAGCACTTTGAAGACTGTGGTGAAAAGTGAAGTATCCTCAAATAAAACCCAGAGGAAGATTTGCAAGAAACGGCTCTCTGATATGTGAATGTACTTCACAGAGTTTAAGCTTACTCTACATTGCCCAGCTTGGAAACTCTGTCTTTGAAGAATCTGTGAAGGGATATTAAGTGGCGCCCGGAGGACTGTGATGAGCAAGGAAATCTCTTCCGTTGAAAACTGGAGGGAAGCTTTCTGAGCAACTGCTTTGTGATGTGTGTATTCATCTCATAGAGTTAAATTACTCTTGGGATTGAGCAGTTCGAAATCACTCTTTTGTGGAAACTGAGAAAGGAGATTTGGGAATACTCTAAAGAATATGCTGAAAAAGAAATACCCTCCAATAAAAACCAGAAGGAAACATTTTGTGAAACTGCTCTGTGTCATGTGAATTCCATTCGTACAGTTAAGCTTCTGTTTTCATTGAGCAGTATTCTAACACTGTTTTAGATTAGTCAGCTAAGGGATAGTAGGGAGCGCTTTGAGGCTTACAGTGAAAACGGAAATATCTTCAGATAGAAACTGGAGAGAAGATTTCTGAGGAGCTGTTTCGTGACGTGTACATTCCACTCACAGAGTTATACTTTTATTCTCATAGAGGATTGGGGAATCCTTTTTGGAGAAAAAGGTACCAGGGGACATTTGGGAATATATGGACGGCTTTGGTGAAGAAGGAAATATCATCAGACCAAAGCTGGAAAGAAGCTTTCTGTGAAACTGCTTTGTGACAGATATGTTTATTCATCTCACATAGATAAAACTTTCTTTCTATTACGGAGTTTTGAAACACCGTCATGGATGGATTCATGAAGGGACATTCAGGAGCACATTCAGACCAATGGTGAAAAATGAAATATCTTCAGATAAAAACTGGAGCGAAACTTTCTGAGAATCTGCTTTGTGATGTGTGCATTTCATTCAGGGAGTTATACCTCTTTTCTCATAAGACAGTGTTTGAACACTGTTCCTGTACAACCGAAAATGTGATATTTTGGAGCACATGGGAGACTATCGCAAAAT
>NW_012101290.1:94664-105942 GCF_000951045.1 Mandrillus leucophaeus
AAACTGGAAAGAAGCTTTCTGTGAATGTGATTTTTGCTATGTTCATTCATCTCATGTAGATAAAGCTTTCTTTATATTACGCAGCTTGGAAACTCTGTCATTTAGAGACACGTGAAGGGACATTTGGGAGCACATTAAGGAGTATGGTGAAAAAGGAAATAAAATCAGATAAAAACTGGAGAGAAGATTTCAGAGAAACTGCTTTGTGATGTCTGCATTCCACTCAGGGAGGTATACCTCTTTTCTCATAAGGCAGTGTTTGAATCCTGTTCTTGTAAAAGCAAAACAGTGATATTTTGGAGCACTTTGAAGACTGTGGTGAAAAGTGAAGTATCCTCAAATAAAACCCAGAGGAAGATTTGCAAGAAACGGCTCTCTGATATGTGAATGTACTTCACAGAGTTTAAGCTTACTCTACATTGCCCAGCTTGGAAACTCTGTCTTTGAAGAATCTGTGAAGGGATATTAAGTGGCGCCCGGAGGACTGTGATGAGCAAGGAAATCTCTTCCGTTGAAAACTGGAGGGAAGCTTTCTGAGCAACTGCTTTGTGATGTGTGTATTCATCTCATAGAGTTAAATTACTCTTGGGATTGAGCAGTTCGAAATCACTCTTTTGTGGAAACTGAGAAAGGAGATTTGGGAATACTCTAAAGAATATGCTGAAAAAGAAATACCCTCCAATAAAAACCAGAAGGAAACATTTTGTGAAACTGCTCTGTGTCATGTGAATTCCATTCGTACAGTTAAGCTTCTGTTTTCATTGAGCAGTATTCTAACACTGTTTTAGATTAGTCAGCTAAGGGATAGTAGGGAGCGCTTTGAGGCTTACAGTGAAAACGGAAATATCTTCAGATAGAAACTGGAGAGAAGATTTCTGAGGAGCTGTTTCGTGACGTGTACATTCCACTCACAGAGTTATACTTTTATTCTCATAGAGGATTGGGGAATCCTTTTTGGAGAAAAAGGTACCAGGGGACATTTGGGAATATATGGACGGCTTTGGTGAAGAAGGAAATATCATCAGACCAAAGCTGGAAAGAAGCTTTCTGTGAAACTGCTTTGTGACAGATATGTTTATTCATCTCACATAGATAAAACTTTCTTTCTATTACGGAGTTTTGAAACACCGTCATGGATGGATTCATGAAGGGACATTCAGGAGCACATTCAGACCAATGGTGAAAAATGAAATATCTTCAGATAAAAACTGGAGCGAAACTTTCTGAGAATCTGCTTTGTGATGTGTGCATTTCATTCAGGGAGTTATACCTCTTTTCTCATAAGACAGTGTTTGAACACTGTTCCTGTACAACCGAAAATGTGATATTTTGGAGCACATGGGAGACTATCGCAAAATATGAAATATCCTCAAATAAAACCCAGAAAGAAGCGTTCTAAGAAACTGCTCTCTGACCTGTGCATCCATTTCACAGAGATAAAGCTTACTCTATGTTGCCCAGTTTGGAAATTCTGTCTTTGAGTAATCTGTGAAGGGATAATAAGTGGTGCCCGGAGGCTTGTGGTGAGGAAGGAAACGTCTTCCGATTAAAACTGGAGAGAAACTTTGTGAACAACTGCTTTGTGATGTGTGTATTCATCTCATAGAGTTAACTCAATCTTTGGATTGAGCGCTTTGAGGCTCATGGTGAAAAAGGAAATATGTTCAGACGGAAACTGGAGAGAAGCATTCTGAGGAACTGCTTTGTGATGTGTGCATTTCACTCACAGGGTTATACCTCTCTTCTCCTACAGCATTGGGGAAACCCTTTTGGAGAAAAAGATACCAAGTGATATTCGGGAGAATGTTGATACCCACAGTGGAAATGGAAATAGCTTCAGACAAAAACAGGAAAGAAGCTTTCTATGAAACTGCTCTGTGATATGTGAAATCATCTAAGATAGATAAAGCTTTCTTTACATTACGCAGCTTGGAAACTGTCATGGACGGATCCACGAAGGGACATTTGGGAGCACATTCAGGACTATGGTGAAAAAGGAAATATCTTCAGATAAAAATTGGAAAGAACCTTTCTGTGAATCTGCTTTTTGCTATGTATGTTCACCTCACATAGATAAAGCTTTCTTTACATTACGCAGCTTGGAAACTCCATCATGGATGGATCCGTGAAGGGATATTCGGGATCACATTCAGGCCTATGGTGAAGAAGGAAATATGGTCAGATAAATATTATGGCAAAAAGTGAAATATCGTCCAATAAAAAACAGAAAGAAGCATTCCAAGAAACTGCTCTCTGACATGTCCATTCATTTCAGAGAGTTAAAGCTTACTCTACATTTCTCAGTTTGGAAGTCGGTCTTTGAGGATTCTGTGAAGGTATATTAAGTGGCAACCTGAGGCCTGTGGCAAGCAAGGAAATGTCTTCCATCGAAAATTGGAGAGAAGTTTTCTGAGCAACTCTTTTGTGATATTTGTATTCATCTCATAGAGTTAAATCACTCTTTGGATTGAGCAGTTTGAAATCACTGTTTCTGTGGAATCTGAGACAGGACATTTCAGAACGCTCTTTAGAATATCCTGAAAAAGAAATAACCTCAGATAAAACCACAAGGAAGCTTTTTATGAAAGTGCTCTGTGTCACATGAATTCCGCTCACACAGTAAAGCTTCTCTTTTCATTGAGCAGTATTCTAACACTTTTTTTCTTTAGTCTGTGAAGGGATATTCGGGAGCACTTTGAGGCTTACGGTGAAAAAGGAAATATCTTCAGATAGAATCTGGAGAGAAGCTTTCTGAGGAGCTGCTTTGTGACGTGTGCATTCCACTCACAGAATTATACCTTTCTTCTCATAGAGGATTCCGGAATCCCTTTTGGAGAAAAAGCTACCAAGAGACATGCGGGAGGATAGGGACGACTATGGTGAAAAAGGAAATATCCTCAGACAAACACTGGAAAGAAAATTTCTGTGAAACTACTTTGTGATAGATATAATTATTCATCTCACATAGTTAAAACATTTCTTATATTACACAGTTTGGAAACTTCGTCATGAACGGATCCGCGAAGGGACATTTGGGAGCACATTCAGGCCTACGGTGCAAGAGGACATATCTTCAGATAAAAACTGGATAGAAGCTTTCTGAGAAACTACTTTGTGATGTATGCCTTACACTCAGGGAGTTATACCTCTTTTCTCATAAGGCAGTGTTTGAAGACTGTTCCTGTAAAACTGAAAAAGTAATATTTTGGAGCACATGGAAGACGATGACGAAAAGTGAAGTATCCTGAAATAAAACCCAGAAAGAAGCATTCCAAGAAACTGCTCTCTGACATATATATTCATTTCAGACAGTTAAAGCTGACCCTACATTTCCCAGTTTGGAAAGTGTGTCTTTGAGGATTCTGCAAAGGGATATTGAGTGGTAACTGGAGGCCTATTGTGAGCAGGAAATGTCTTCCTTTGAAAACTGGAGATAAGCTTTCTGAGCAACTGCTTTGTGATGTGTGTATTCATATCATAGAGTTAAATCATTCTTTGGATTCTACAGTTTGAAATCACTCTTTCTGTGGAACCTGAGAAAGGACATTTTGGAATGCTCTTAAGAATATGCTGAAAAGAAAATACCCTCCAATAAAAACCAGAAGGAAGCTTTCTGTGAAACTGCTCTGTGTCATGTGAATCACACTAGCACAGTTAAGCTTCTGTTTTCATTGAGCAGTATTCTAACACTGTCTTAGTTTAGTCAACTAAGGGATACTCGGGAGCACTTTGAGTCTTATGGTGAAAACGGAAATATCTTCAGATAGAAACTGGAGAGAAGATTTCCGAGGAATTGCGTTTTGACATGTGCATTCCACTCACAGAGTTACATTTTTCTTCTCATAGAGGATTGGGGAATCCCTTTTGGAGAAAAAGCTCCCAGGGGACATTCGGGAGTATATGGATGGCTATGGTGAAAAAGGAAATATCCTCAGACAAAAACTGGAAACAACCTTTCTGTGAAACTGCTTTGTGATAGATATGTTTAATCATCTCACATAGATAAAACTTTCTTTATATTATTCAGTTTTCAAACGCCTTCATGGACGGATTCACGAAGGGACTTTCGGGAGAACGTTGAGGCCTATGGTGAAATAGGAAATATCTTCAGATAAAAACTGGAGAGAAGCTGTCTGAGAAACTGCTTTGTGATGTGTGCATTCCACTCAGGGAGTTATGCCTCTTTTCTCATAAGACAGTGCTTGAACACTGTTCCTGTAAAACCGAAAAAGTGATATTTTGGAACGCATTGAAGACTGTGGAGAAAACTGAAATATCCTCAAATAAATCCCAGACAGAAACGTTTCAAGAAACTGCTCTCTGATATGTTCATTTATTTTACAGAGTTAAAATTTATTCTACGTTGCCCAGTTTGGAAAGTCTGTCTTTGAGGAACCTTTGAAGGGATATTAAGTGGGACCCAGAGGCTTGTGGTGAGCAAGGAAACGTCTACCGATGAAAACTGGAGAGAAGTTTCTGAGCAACTACTTTGTGATGTGTGTATTTGTCTCATAGAGTTAAACCATTCTTTGGATTGAGCAGTTGGAAATCACCTTTTTTGTGGAATCTGAGGATGGACATTTGGGAACGTTCCTTAGAATACGGAGAAAGAAATATCCTCAGGTAAAATCCAGAAGGAAGCTTTCTGTGAAACTGCTCTGTGTCTTCTTAATTCCCCTCACTCAGTAAGCCTCTCTTTTCACTCAGCAGTTTTCTAACCCTATTTATGTTTAGCGTGTGAAGGGATATTCGGGAGCGCTTTTAGACTTTGGTGAAACGGGAAATATCATCAGATAGAAACTGGAGAGAATCTTTCCAAGGAGCTACTTTGTGACGTGTGCATTCCACTCACAGAGTTATATGTTTTTTCTCATAGAGGATTATGAAATCCCTTTTGGAGAAAAAGCTACCAAGGGACATTCACCATATGGGGGGCTACATTGGAAAAGAAAATATTCTCAGGCAAAAACTGAAAGGAAGCTTTCTGTTTAAAGGTTTGGTGATAGATATGTTTATGTATCTCACATAGGTAAAACTTTCTTTACATTATGCAGCTTGGAAACTCCGTCACGGATGGATCCGCAAAGGGATATTCGGGATCACATTCGGGCCTATGGTGAAAAAGGAAATATCATCAGATAAAAATTGGAGAGAAGCTTTCTGAGAGACTGCTTGGCGATGTGTGCATCCCACTCAGGGAGATATACCTTTCTTGTCATAAGGCACTGTTTGAACACTGTTCCTGGAAAACCAAAAAAGTGGTATTTCCGAGCGCATTGAAGACTATGGTGAAAAGTGAAATATCCTCAAACAAAACCCAGAGAGAAGCGTTCCAAGAAATTGCTCTCTGATATGTGCATTCATTTCACGGAGTTAAAGCTTAATCTAGCTGCCCAGTTTGGAAAATCTGTCTTTGAGGAATCCGTGAAGGGATATTAAGTGGTGCCAGGAGGCTTCTGTGAGCAAGGAAACAACTTCCAATGAAAACTGTAGAGAATCTTTCTGAGCAACTGGTTTGTGATGTGTGTATTCGTCTCATAGAATAAACCATTATTTGCATTGAGCATATTGAAATCACTGCTTTTGTGGAATCTGAGGAAGGACATTTGGGAACGTTCCTTAGAATATGGAGAAAGAAATATCCTTGGGTAAAATCCAGAAAAAAGCTCTCTGTGAAACTGCTCTGTGTCGTCTTAGTTCCCCTCGCTCAGTTAAGCCTCTCTTTACACTGAGCAGTTTTCTAACCCTGTTTATGTTTAGTGTGTGGAAGGATATTTGGGATCGCTTTGAGACTTATGGTGAAAAAGGAAATATCTTCAGACCTAAACTGGAGAGAAGCTTTCCAAGGAGCTGCTTTTTAACGTGTGCATTCCACTCACAAAGTTATATCTTTTTTCTCATAGAGGATTGGGAAATCCCTTTTGGAGAAAACGCTACCAAGGGACACGCACCACATGGAGGGCTACAGTGAAAAGGAAATATTCCCAGGCAAAAACTGAAAGGAAGTTTTCTGTGTAAACGTTTTTTGATAGAAATGTTTATGCATCTCACATAGATAAAACTATCTTTTCATTATGCAGCTTGGAAACTCTGTCATGGAAGGATCCACGAAGGGATATTCGGGATCACATTCGGGCCTATGATGAAAAAGGAAATATGTTCAGGTAGAAACTGGAGAGAAGTTTTCTGAGAAACTGCTTGGTGATGTGTGCATTCCACTCAGGGAGTTATACCTTTTTTCTCGTAAGGCACTGTTTGAACACTGTTCCTGTACAACTAAAAAAGTGATATTCAGAGCACATTGAAAACTATGGCAAAAAGTGAAATGCCGTCAAATAAAACCCAGAAAGACGCATTCCAAGAAACTGCTATATGATATGTCCATTCATTTCACAGAGTTAAAGCTTACTCTACATTTCCCAGTTTGGAATGTCTGTCTTTGAGGATTCTACAAAGGGATATTAAGTGGCCACCTGAGGCCTGTGGTGAGCAAGGAAATGTCTTCCATTGAAAATTGGAGAGAAGCTTTCTGAGCAACTCTTTTGTGATGTGTGTTCTCATCTCATAGAGTTAAATCATTCTTTGGATTGACTAGTTTGAAATAACTGTTTCTGTGGATTCTGAGAAAGGTCATTTGGAAACGCTCTTTAGAATATCCTGAAAAAGAAATAACCTCAGATAGAATCCAGAAGGAAGCTTTCTGTGAAACTTCTCTGTGTTGCTTGAATTCCGCTCACACAGTTAAGCTTCTGTTTTCATTGAGCAGTATTCTAACACTGTTTTTGTTTAGTCTGCAAAGGGATATTCGAGAGGGCTTTGAGGTTTATGGTGTAAAAGGAAATATCTTCAGATAGAAACTGGAGAGAAACTTTCTGAGGAGCTGCTTTGTGACGTGTGCATTCCGCTCACAGAAATATACCTTTCTTCTCATAGAGGATTGGGGAATCACTTTTGGAGAAAAAGCTACCCGGGGACATTCAGGAGTATATGGACAGCTATGGTGAAAAAGGAAATATCCTCAGACAAAAACTGGAAAGAAGTTTTCTATGAAACTGCTTTGTGATAGATATGTTTATTCATCTCACTTACATAAAACTTTCCTTATATTACGCAGTTTGGAAACTCCATCATGGAAGGATCCACAATAGGACATTCAGGAGCACATTCAGGCCTACGGTGAAAAAGTAGATATCTTTAGATTAAAACTGAATAGAAGTTTTCTGAGAAACTGCTTTGTGGTGTGTGCATTCCACTCAGGGAGTTATACCTCTTTTCTCATAAGGCAGCATTTGAACACAGTTTCTGTAAAATCAAAAAAATAATATTTCGGAGCACATGGAAGACTATGGCAAAAAGTGAAATGTCCTTAAATAAAACCCAGAAAGAAGAGTTCCAAGAAGCTGCTCTCTGATATGTGCATTCATTTCAGAGAGTTAAAGATTAATCTACATTTCCCAGTTTGGGAAGTCTATCTTTGAGGATTTTGCGAAGGGATATTAAGTGTCGACCATAGGCCTGTGGTGAGCAAGGAAATGTCTTCCATTGAAAACTGGAGAGAAGCTTTCAGAGCAACTGCTTTGTGATGTGTGTATTCATCTCATAGAGTTAAATCATTCTTTGGAATGAGCTGTTTGAAATCACTCTTTCTGGGGAACCTGAGAAAGGACATTTGGGAACTCTCTTAAGAATATACTGAAAAAGAAATACCCTCCGACAAAAACCAGAAGAAAGCTTTCTGTGAAACTGCTCTGTGTCATGTGAATTCCACTCACACAGTTAAGCTTCTGTTTTCATTGAGCAGTGTTCTAACACTGTTTTAGTTTAGTCAGCTAAAGGATATTCGCGAGTGCTTTGAGGCTTATGGTGAAAACGGAAATATCTTCAGATACGAACTGGAGAGAAGCTTTCCGAGGAGTTTCTTTGTGACGTGTGCATTCTACTCACAGAGTTATAATTTTCTTCTCATAGAGGATTGGGGAATCCCTTTTGGAGAAAAAGCTACTAAGAGACATTCTGGAGTTTATGGACGTCTGTGGTGAAAACGGAAATATCCTAAGACAAACACTGGAAAGAAGCTTTCTGTGAAACTGCTTTGTGACAGATATGTTTACTCACCTCACATAGATAGAACTTTCTCTCTATTTCGCAGTTTTGAAATTCCAGCATGGACAAATTCACAAAGGGACATTCGGGAGCACATTCAGGAGGATGGTGAAATAGGAAATATCTTCTGATAAAAACTGGAGAGAAGATTTCTGAGAAACTGCTTTGTGATATGTGCATTCCACTCAGTCATGAGGCAGTGTTTGAACACTGTTCCTGTAAAACCGAAAAAGTGATATTACAGAGCGCATTGAACACAATGGCGAAAAGTGAATATCCTCAAATAAAACCCAGAAAGAAGCGTTCCAAGAAACTGCTCTCTGATATGTGCATTCACTTCACAGGGTTAAAGCTTACTCCATGTTGCCCAGTTTGCAAACTCTCTTTGAGGAATCTGTGAAAGGATATTAAGTGGCGCCTGGAGGCGTGTGGTGAACAAGGAAACGACTTCCGATGAAAACTGGAGAGAAGTTTCTGAGCAACTGCTTTGTGATGTGTGTATTCGTCTCATAGAGTTAAACCATTCTTTGGATCGAGCACTTTGAAATCACTGTTTTTGTGGAATCTGAGGATGGACATTTGGGAACGCTCCTTAGAATATGGAGGAGGAAATATCCTCAGGTAAAATCCAGAAGGGAGCTTTCAGTGATACTGTTCTGTGTCGTCTTAATTGCTCTCGCTCAGTTAAGCCTCTCTTTTCATTGAGCAGTTTTCTAACACTGTTTATATTTAGTGTGTGAAGGAACATTCGGGAGTGTAGAGGTCTGCAGGCTTGCAAATGAGACGTTCCCGAGAAGCCCTGCTCTTTAAGACAAAGCAAGATGGTCCTTCTCTGCAAACAGGAAGGGCAAAAGAGCTAGCTGCAAGTAGTGGGCTCTGGGAACTGGTCAATGTTTACTAATCTTGCGAGTCAAGGAAAGGTCAAAGAAGCAACACATGCCCCATGACTTGGCAACATTTCACAAACGGCTGGATAAAATAAAGCAGTGTGTGTCGTTTGGGGCGGCCTCCATGTATATCTTGTCCTGTGTTGTCTTGTGTGTTCATTCCTTTGTTTAGGAAACACGTGGACCCCAAGAACTGACACAGAGAGCAGGGTCCGTGGCTCCAAGAGAGCAAGAGACTAGAGGGGGAGCTCGCTGGGTATGTAAGTAAAAAAGGGGGACCCACGGAAAAATTATGGGGAATTCCACCTCTCTGGCCTCAGAATATTTATGGCTGCTTCAAGGACTGTTGCTTTCTATAGGAGTAGAAGTGAAAGAAAAGACTTTGAAGTGATTGTTTGCCCATGTTGAACAACATTGTTACTGGTTTCAGTATCAAACTAAAGTGTAGCTATATTGGAGAGAATGGTTACAGGCAGTAAAAGCTCTGTGTAGAGCTCACCAGTTAGAGGATACTATGACTTTAAATTTGTGGACCTTGTGTAGTACTATCACTCAGGCATTAGAGTTACTTGAGACTGATTCAGAGTGTGGTGAAGTAGCCACAGGAGGAAAGGCATCTGAGGATTTAGGAAAAAACGAATCTGAACTGGAGCCCATTTATGCCAGGGTAACAGAGGATAGGGAGGTAGTAATAGAGGGAGAAGAGGAAGAGCCAACTCTTCCTTCTTCTAAGGGGAATTTTGACATGCAGTGTATTATAGGAATGCTTCAACAGATATTACAGATACATTCTTCTAATTCACCTTTGTGAGCTTTCCCTGTTTCTTTTCCTTCTGACCCATTAGAAGAGGATTTTCCAGTGCCTCCACCCCTCCCCCAGCTGCCTTACCTTTGTCTGGCAAAGTTTTCTCAGTGCCTTTCCTGCCATTGGAGGAGGGAGAAAAGGAAAAGATAAGAGAATTTGAGGAACTGGATCTGTTTCCAATTATTCGTGCTCCTTTTGCTCCTAATGCTCAGTTTCCAAATGGTGGCAATAACGTCCAATTTTACTGCCTTACAATTTAAATTTTTGAAAGAAATAAAAGCTTCCATTTCTAACTATGGACCTCAATCTCCTTTTGTCCTTGGTCTTCTTGATGCTTTTTCATCAGAAAATTTGATTATTCCTATATACTGGGAGACTTTAGGGAAGGCTGCTCTTGATCGTTCTCAGTGGTTACAATTGCGCAGCTGGTGGATGGACGAGGCACATGTGAAGGCTAGGAAAAATGCTACGTGTGATCCCCCAGGACCTACTGAAAAACAACTCACAGGCACAGGCCAATATGCTACTCTTAATGCTCAGGCTGGCCTAGACGATGTCGCCCTTATTCAAATCAAGACTTTGTTTTTAAAGGCCTGGAATAAGGTAGAGATAGCAGGAAAATCTTCCCTCTCCTTTGTAAAAATTTTACAGGGTGCAAATCAACCATATCCGGATTTTGTAGCCCGTCTTCAGGATGCTGTCTTGAAAACTGTAGGTGTTGACCCTGCTTCAAAAATTTCGTTACAAACATTGTCTTTTGAAAATGGTAATGCTGACTGTCAAAAATTGTTAAGACCATTAAAGGCCAATGGGGCCAATTTAGATAAATATATTAGAGCTTGTGCTGGTGTTGGAGGGGCTATTTATGATGCTCAATTATTTGCTGGAGCCCTATCTAAAGCCTTAAAAAGGAATAACAAACAAGGTGTTTGCTTTCAATGTGGTAAACCTGGACATTTCAAGAAAAAAATGTCATAAAAAATTAAACACTTTTATCCCTCAAGGCAGAAAGCTGCCTTCAGAGGTGTACAAACGTTGTGGCAAAAGTCGACATTGGAAAAATGAATGTCATTCCAAAACTGATAAAAGTGGAAATTTACTGTCTCCTCTCCCGGAAAACAGGAGCCAGGGCCCACAGGCTTGGGCCCTCAACAATTACAATGCAAGCTTACCACAATACCCAGTGAGCAATGGCCTACAACTTCAAGGAATAAATTCAAGTACTCCTTAAGGATTCCACCCCTTACCCCAGTTTCCCAGGTTTATGCGGCAACTAAACAAAGTGCCGCTGCTGACTTAGCTATTACTCAGCCTTATACCTTGTCTCCTAATGGAGGAGTATATAAATTAACTACTGGGGTGTGTGGCCCTTTGCCAAAAGGACATGTAGGACTTTTGTTAGTTCAAAACGACAGTGCTATACAGAGGTTAATGATGATTCCCGGGATCATTGATCCTAATTTTACTATTAAAATTCTTATTA
>NW_012101290.1:106882-119056 GCF_000951045.1 Mandrillus leucophaeus
TATTTATGGCTGCTTCAAGGACTGTTGCTTTCTATAGGAGTAGAAGTGAAAGAAAAGACTTTGAAGTGATTGTTTGCCCATGTTGAACAACATTGTTACTGGTTTCAGTATCAAACTAAAGTGTAGCTATATCGGAGAGAATGGTTACAGGCAGTAAAAGCTCTGTGTAGAGCTCACCAGTTAGAGGATACTATGACTTTAAATTTGTGGACCTTGTGTAGTACTATCACTCAGGCATTAGAGTTACTTGAGACTGATTCAGAGTGTGGTGAAGTAGCCACAGGAGGAAAGGCATCTGAGGATTTAGGAAAAAACGAATCTGAACTGGAGCCCATTTATGCCAGGGTAACAGAGGATAGGGAGGTAGTAATAGAGGGAGAAGAGGAAGAGCCAACTCTTCCTTCTTCTAAGGGGAATTTTGACATGCAGTGTATTATAGGAATGCTTCAACAGATATTACAGATACATTCTTCTAATTCACCTTTGTGAGCTTTCCCTGTTTCTTTTCCTTCTGACCCATTAGAAGAGGATTTTCCAGTGCCTCCACCCCTCCCCCAGCTGCCTTACCTTTGTCTGGCAAAGTTTTCTCAGTGCCTTTCCTGCCATTGGAGGAGGGAGAAAAGGAAAAGATAAGAGAATTTGAGGAACTGGATCTGTTTCCAATTATTCGTGCTCCTTTTGCTCCTAATGCTCAGTTTCCAAATGGTGGCAATAACGTCCAATTTTACTGCCTTACAATTTAAATTTTTGAAAGAAATAAAAGCTTCCATTTCTAACTATGGACCTCAATCTCCTTTTGTCCTTGGTCTTCTTGATGCTTTTTCATCAGAAAATTTGATTATTCCTATATACTGGGAGACTTTAGGGAAGGCTGCTCTTGATCGTTCTCAGTGGTTACAATTGCGCAGCTGGTGGATGGACGAGGCACATGTGAAGGCTAGGAAAAATGCTACGTGTGATCCCCCAGGACCTACTGAAAAACAACTCACAGGCACAGGCCAATATGCTACTCTTAATGCTCAGGCTGGCCTAGACGATGTCGCCCTTATTCAAATCAAGACTTTGTTTTTAAAGGCCTGGAATAAGGTAGAGATAGCAGGAAAATCTTCCCTCTCCTTTGTAAAAATTTTACAGGGTGCAAATCAACCATATCCGGATTTTGTAGCCCGTCTTCAGGATGCTGTCTTGAAAACTGTAGGTGTTGACCCTGCTTCAAAAATTTCGTTACAAACATTGTCTTTTGAAAATGGTAATGCTGACTGTCAAAAATTGTTAAGACCATTAAAGGCCAATGGGGCCAATTTAGATAAATATATTAGAGCTTGTGCTGGTGTTGGAGGGGCTATTTATGATGCTCAATTATTTGCTGGAGCCCTATCTAAAGCCTTAAAAAGGAATAACAAACAAGGTGTTTGCTTTCAATGTGGTAAACCTGGACATTTCAAGAAAAAAATGTCATAAAAAATTAAACACTTTTATCCCTCAAGGCAGAAAGCTGCCTTCAGAGGTGTACAAACGTTGTGGCAAAAGTCGACATTGGAAAAATGAATGTCATTCCAAAACTGATAAAAGTGGAAATTTACTGTCTCCTCTCCCGGAAAACAGGAGCCAGGGCCCACAGGCTTGGGCCCTCAACAATTACAATGCAAGCTTACCACAATACCCAGTGAGCAATGGCCTACAACTTCAAGGAATAAATTCAAGTACTCCTTAAGGATTCCACCCCTTACCCCAGTTTCCCAGGTTTATGCGGCAACTAAACAAAGTGCCGCTGCTGACTTAGCTATTACTCAGCCTTATACCTTGTCTCCTAATGGAGGAGTATATAAATTAACTACTGGGGTGTGTGGCCCTTTGCCAAAAGGACATGTAGGACTTTTGTTAGTTCAAAACGACAGTGCTATACAGAGGTTAATGATGATTCCCGGGATCATTGATCCTAATTTTACTATTAAAATTCTTATTAGAGTACACATCTCACAATTTATGTGCCTAAGGCAGGGGAACGTATTGCACAATTATTTTTATTGCCTTTCTTTCCGTTCCTATCTAGAGAGGTATCTTGACAAGGAGGGTTCGGTAACACAGGAAAAACTTTTTTAGAAAACTTTAGTTTCTGATCAAAAGCCCTTATGTTCATTGCACGTTAATAAAATAGTTTTTAAGGGGTTAATAGACACAGGAGCGGATGTGTCTATCATTTGTTTAAATCAGTGGCCTATGCAATAGGAAAAGAGACAAGTTTCAGTTACACTCACTGGCTTAGGTGCTGCTTCTGTGGTTTATCAAAGCGTAGAACCTTTAACCTGAGTCGGTCCTAAAGGTCAACAAGGTTAAGTGTTTTTTTATATTGTTTCCATCAATATTATTCTTTAAGGATAGGATCTTTTACAACAATTTGGTACATTTTTAAGCATTCCTCATATTTCTTCAGCTGCCAAAAATATGATGTTCAAAATGGGCTACAATCCTTTAAACTCATAGCCACTGTTCACCAGCCTCAACCTTTACAATTAAAGTGAAAAACTACCACTCCTGTTTAGGTGGAACAGTGGCCATTATCTAAAGAAAAACTTGAGGCTTTAAAAAAGTTAGTCAAAAAACAATTGGCCACGGGGCATATAAAGCCAAATACTTCTACATGGAATTCCCCTGTCTTTGTTGTTAAAAGTAAAAAATGGCGTTTATTAACTAATCTTAAAACTATAAATGTTTACATTCAACCTATGAGGAGTTTACAGCCTGGTCTTCCTAATCCCGCCCTTATCCCACAAAGTTAAAAATTAATGGTCATAGATCTCAAAAATTGTTTTTTCTCTATTCCATTACAACCTCAAAATTATGAGAAGTTTGCCTTTACTATTCCTAAATATAATAATAGACAGCCCACACAAAGATATCAGTGGAAGGTTCTTCCCCAAGGTATACTTAATAGCCCTACTTTATGTCAAAAATTCATACATAGGACTTTAAATCTTGTAAAAAATCAGTTTCCAACAGTGTTAATTTATCATTATATGAATGATATTTTATTGACTACCCCTCATGTAACCCTCCAAAATCAAGTTTTTAAGGTTTACAACAACAGCTAATTCATTATAATTTACAAATATCTCCTTAAAAAGGTACAAACTCAGTTCCCCATTCGATATTTAAGGTACTCATTGACTAAAAAACAAATCCGCCCACAAAAGTTTCAAATTAAAAAAGATCAACTTGTAACCCTTAATAATTTTCAAAAATTGTTAGAAGATATTAATTGGCTTCGTCTCCTCTTAGGTATTACTACTTATAAATTACAACATTTGTTTACTACCTTAAAAGGGGATTCAGATTTAAACAGTTCTCAAAAATTATCCCCTACTACTGAAAAAAATTGTCTTTTGTAAAAAATAAAATTAGTGAAGCTCACTTTAATTATATTATAACCAATCTTCCACTTTCTTTATGTCTTTTTTATACTCCTCATTCACCAACAACCATCTTACATCAAGATAGTAACATTCTGGAGTGGCAATTTTTGACTAATAAAGCCATTAAAAAAATTTACCTTTATATTAATAAATTGGCTAAATTGATTATTGAAGGGTAACATAGAGCTCGTCAAATGCTTGAAACTGACCCTGTAAAAATTATTACACAATTATCTAATCAATACATTACTTCTCTACTAAAATCTCATAAAAAATGGCAAGTGGCTTGCACTGAGTATACTGGTTCCTTTTCTCAGCACTATCCCAGTCATAGATTATTTGCTTTTTTACAATAATATTCTTTCCTGCCCTATAATCCTATTTCTTATACTCCAGTTAAAGGTCCCACCTTTTTTATTGATACTTCTAACAATAAAAAAGCTGGATACTGGGAATCAGATAATTCAAAAATTTCTCACTATCCATTTGAATCTGTACAACAGGAAAATCTTTTTGCCATTCTTATGGTACTGCAAAATTGGCCTCAAACCCTTTGTGATATAGTTAGTAATTCCCAATATGTTGTATATGTGACTAAGTATATTTCTCAAACTTCTTTACCATTACTCCCAAAAACTCCTTTACAAAAACTATTTGCCTTAGTGTTCTTGACTCTTACTTCCCATACAACCCCCTTTTTATCACTCATATCCGTTCTTATTCAGCTTTACTGGGACCTTTAACTTTTGGTAATAACCAAATTGATTCTTTACTTGTTAACAATGTCCAACAGACTCAAAATGAACATCAATTACATCATACTAACAGTTTAGGATTACAACGGCAGTTTTCTATAACACGCCATCAAGCCCAAAGTATTATCAGAGCCTGTCCATCTTGTGCTCCTATTATTACACCCTTTTTAAGTCCAGGTATAAATCCCCGAGGCACTCAACAAAATCATATTTGACAAACGGATGTAACTTATGTTTCTTCTTTTGGTCGTTTAAAATATGTTCATCATACAATTGATACGTGGTCACACTTCCAATGGGCTACACCATTACCCTCTAAAAAAGCTGATTCTGTTATTACTCATTTTCTTACTTGCTTTACAGTTATAAGAGTTCCTACTAAATTAAAAACTGACAATGCTCCTGCTTATTGCTCTCGTAAATTGACTGCCTTCCTCTCTTCATACCACATTCGTCATTCCACTGGTATTCCATTTAACAGTCAAGGTCAAGCAATTATTAAAAGAGCTAATGCTACCTTAAAATTACAACTTTTAAAACAAACAGGGGGAAATGGACGAGATTCCCCCAAAACATCAAATTCTGAAGCTCTTTTTACTTTAAATTTTCTGAACTATTGGCGCCAATTACAGCAATCCGCAGCAGTAAAACATTTTCAACAACCATTAGAAAAGCCAAAAGCTAACAATTTGTGGGTGTACTATCCTTCATTACAAGGCCAATATTTAAAAGGAAAAGTTTTACAATGGGGTCGAGGTTATGCTCTCGTTCGTACAGCTGCAGGAGATGAGTGGTTCCCATCCCGACGGCTGAAGCAGTGCCATGGTGAAAAGGAGCTGGCCGGAAGACTTCCTGGTGGCATTTCAGGAATTAAATCTGAGTGCTCAGAAAACCTTCACCTTCAGAACTCGTTGAGTGGAACCCCTGACATGGGGTCAGCTGAAAAAGCTTACTCAAGAAACTAAAGGGGTTTTTCAATAAGCTGGACAGCCCAAAACCTCACTGACCTTATTTCTGGCTATACTAGCTGTAGTAAACTGAGAGTAACAGCTGGAGAATTCACATATTGGGCTTTTATTCCCTTTCCACCCTTATATCAAGGTGTGGCCTGGGGAGACAAAGAAGTTTTAGTATTTACTGATGATACTGCTTGGATGCCATCACCTTTTAAAAATCATGATCCTGAGTTAGACACAGTTGCAATAAATAGTTCATATCAATTTGGGGTGAAAGGGTTACCTATATGTCTTAGGAACAGTCCACATTGTTTAAATCCTTCTCATGAGGCTTAGGCTGTGAGCTATAATCATAGTCACATTGCTGCCTTTACTATAATTGTTGTTACTCAGAGTTTTAAATATAATCATACTGCTCTTCTTAATAAAACCTTGCCTACTACATTATCCTTATGTCCTATTCCTGACGTGTCCGGAGATGTTTCCCAATTAGAGTGGACTAGATGTAAAAGAAGTAGACCACAATTATTATTAGAGGTAAAAGGTAGGAATTACAAATACCTTGTCACTGACTGGAGTGTGCATGAGGATTTTCAGACTAAGTTTGTCCACATTAGCCTACGATGGCATAGAAATAATCACAGCATTTATGCTGATGGTAACAAAACTATTCTTTGGCATGATGGTGGCTTGTCGCCCCCTATGCCACATTTGGCCAACACCTCATAAATACAAAGTCATATATAAAAGTTACTAGCTACTGGCAAACCAATGTCTACTTTTACAGGAAACATGTCCTTAAATACCACTAATATTTATAATCCTTTCCATATATCTTTACATCAAAATAGATCTAAATATGTCATTGCTTGTGTTTAAAAACCTTACTTGTTGTTAGTAGGAATCTTTAAATAGGATAATAATACAGGAGTAGTTAACTGTACAGGCAATTGTACATTTTTAAGCTGTATAAATCCTACTTGGTGGCATAATAATTAGAACAAGACTCACTCTGATATATATATTTTAAGAACTAGAAAAGAAACCTGGTTACCTGTGAACTTGACACGCACCTGGAGTGAATCTGCTGGGGTTACTCAGATTTACAAAGTAATGCAAGATCTTGTCCACCACAGCCAGAGAATGGTTGGGATCGTCGTAACAGCAGTAGTAGGACTTGTGGCCATTGCTTCCACCGCCGCTGTTGCTGGACTGGCGTTACATCAAAGTATCCAAAATACAGAGTTCATGCAACAATGGCATAAACAATCTCACTTGTTGTGGCAACAACGAGACATCGATGCTCATTTGACTAAATGAGTAGATAACTTAGAACAAGTGGTTTCTTGGATAGGAGATCAGCTGACAGTGTTAAATACTCGAGCCTTGTTAAAATGTGACTGGAATACTACTCAATTTTGTATTATCCCTGTTCCTTTTAACAGCGCTGTACATAATTGGACAGAGATAAAAAGGTTTTTAATTGGCCATAATAATCTTTCCCTGGAAATACAAGAACTAACACACAATATTTCTGAAATGTTTAATAATCAATTACCATTGCTGACTGGCACAGATTTAATGACTGGTATTGCACAAAGCTTAAAATCTTTAAACCCTATGAGTCCTGTACAAACTTTACTGACTTCTGCTTCTAGTAATGTATTGATTGTTGTTTTTACCTTTGGCATTTTCACAGTCTGCCGGAAACGGTGCCGAAGGGCAAATACCAAATCCCAGAGAGCCCAACATGTGATGATGGTTTTGAAAAAAATTCAAACCAGTAAATAAAGAAGGGGGAGATGTAGAGGACTGCATGCTCGCAAATGAGATGTTCCCGATAAGCCCTGCTCTTGCAGACAAAACAGGACAGTCCTTCTCTGCAAACAGGAAGGACAAAGGAGCCAGCTGCAAGGAGTGGGCTCTGGGAACTGGTCAATGTTTACTGATCTTGTGAGTCAAGGAAAGGCCAGAGAAGCAACACATGCGCCATGACTTGACAACATTCCACAAACGGCTGCATATAATAAAGCAGTGTGTACCGTTCGAGGCAGACTCCATGGATGTCTTGTCCTGTGTTGTCTTGTGTGTTCATTCCTTTGTTTAGGAAACACACGGACCCCAACACGGGATTGCTTTGAGGCTTAAGGTGAAAAAGGAACTATTTTCAGACTGAAACTGGAGAGATGTTTTCCGAGGAACTGCTTTGTGACGTTTGCATTCCACTCACAGTGTAATACTTCTCTTCTCATACAGCATCGGGGATACCCTTTTGGAGAAAAAAGTGCCAAGTGGTATTCGTGAGCATGTTGATGACCACGGTGGAAAGGGAAATAGCCTCAGACAAAAACTGGAAAGAAGCTTTCTATGAAACTGCTCTGTGATATGTGTATTCATCTCATGTAGATCAAGATTTCTTTACATTACACAGCTTGGAAACTCTGTCATGGACAGATCCACTAAGGGACATTCGGAAGCACATTCAGGACTATGGTGGAAAAAGGAAATATCTTCAGAAATATACTGAAGAAGAACTTTCTGTGAATCTGCTTTTTGCTATGTTTAATCATCTCACATAGATAACGATTTCTTTACATTATGCAGCTTGGAAAGACCATCATGGATGGATCTGTGAAGGGATATTCAAAATCACATTCGGGTCTATGGTAAAAAAGGAAATATCGTCAGATAAAAACTGGAGAGAAGCTTTCTGAGAAACTGCTTGGTGATGTGTGCATTCCACTCAGGGAGTTATACCTTTCTTCTCACAAGTCATTGTTTGAACAATGTTCCTGTAAAACTAAAAAAGTGACATTTGGAGCACATTGAAGACTATGGGGAAAAGTGGAATATCATCAAATAAAACCCAGAAAGAATCATTGCAAGAAACTGCTCTCTAACATGTCCATTCATTTCACAGAGCTAAATCTTACTCTACATTTCCCAGTTTGCAAAGTCTGTCTTTGAGGATTCTGCGAAGGGATATTATGTGGCAACTGGAGGCCTGTGACAAGCAAGGAAATGTCTTCTGTTGAAAATTGGAGAGAAGCCTTCTGAACAACTCTTTTGTAATGTTTGTATTCATCTCATAGAGGTAAATCCTTCTGTGGATTGAGTAGTTTGAAATCACTGTTTCTGTGGAATCTGAGAAAGGACATTTGGGAACGATCTTTAGAATATCCTGGAAAAGAAATAACCTCAGATAGAAACCAGAAGGAAGCTTTCTGTGAAACTGCTCTGTGTTGCTTGAATTCCACTCGCACAGTTAAGCTTCTCTTTTCATTGAGCAGTATTGTAACACTGTTTTTGTTTGGTCTGCAAAGGAATATTCAGGAGCGCTTTGAGGCTTAAGGTGAAAAAGGAAATATCTTCAGATAAAAAGAGTAGAGAAGCTTCGCGAAGAGGTGCTTTGTGCATGTGCGTTCCACTCACAGAATTATACCTTTCTTCTCATAGAGTACTGGGGAATTCATTTTGGAGAACAAGCTACCAGGGGACATTCGGGACTATATGGACGACTATGGTGAAAAAGGAAATATCCTCACACAAAAACTGGAAAGAAGATTTCTGTGAAACTGCTTTGTGATAGATATATTTATTCATCTCACATAGATAAAACTTCCCTTATGTTACTCAGTTTGGAAATTCTGTCATGGACGAATCCATGAAGGGACATTCTGGAGCACACTCAAGCCTACGGTGAAAAAGGTGATATCTTCAGATAAAAACTGGATAGAAGCTTTCTGAAAAACAGCTTTGTGATGTGTGCATTCCACTCAGGGAGTTATACCTCTTTCCTCATAAGGCAGTGTTTAAAAACTGTTCCTGTAAAACCGAGAAAGTAATATTTTGGAGTGCATGGAAGACTATGGCAAAAGTGAAATACCCTGAAGTAAAACCCAGAATGAAGCGTTCCAAGAAACTCTTCTCTGACATATGCATTCATTTCAGAGAGTTAAAGCTTACTCTACATTTCCCAGATTGGAAAGTCTGTGTTTGAGGATTCTGCAAAAGGATATTATGTGGCAACCAGAGGCCTGTGGTGAGCAAGGAAACGTCTTCTGTTGAAACCTGGAGAGAAGCTTTCTGAGCTGCTGCTTTGTGATGTGTCTATTCATCTCATAGAGTTAAATCATTCTATGGAATGAGCTGTTTGAAATCACTCTTTCTGAGGAACCTGAGAAAGGACATTTGGGAACGCTCCTAAGAATGTGCAGAAAAAGAAATACCCTCCGATAAAAGCCAGAAGGAAGCATTCTGTGAAAGTGCTCTGTGTCATGTAAATTCCAATCACACAGTTAAGCTTCTGCTTTCATTGAGAAGAATTCTAACACTCTTTTACTTTAGTCTGCTAAGGGATACTCGGGAGTGCTTTGAGGCTTATGGTGAAAATGGAAATATCTTCAGATACGAACTGGAGAGAAGCTTTCAGAGGAGCTGCTTTGTGACGTGTGCATTCCACTCACAGAGTTATACTTTTCTTCTCATAGAGGATTGGGGAATCCCTTTCGGAGAAAAAGCTACCAGGGGACATTTGCAAGTATGTGGACGTCTATGGTGAAAAAGGAAATATCCTCAGACAAAAACTAGAAAGAACCTTTCTGTGAAACTGCTTTGTGATAGATATGTCTATTCATCTCATGTCTATCTATTCATATAGATAGATAAAACTTTCTTTCTATTACGCAGTTTTGCAATTCTGTCATGGATGGATTCGCGAAGGGACATTCAGGAGCACATTCAGGCCTATGGGGAAATAGGAAATATCTTCTGGTAAAAGTTGGAGAGAAGCTTTCAGAGAAACTGCTTTGTGATGTGTGCATTCCACCCAGAGAGTTATACCTCTTTTCTCATAAGGCAGTGTTTGAATAATGTTCTTGTAAAACCGAAAAAGTGTTATTACGGAGTGCATTGAATGCTATGGCGAAAAGTGAAATATCCTCAAATAAAACCCAAAGGAAGCGTTCCAAGAAACTTCTCTCTGATATGTGCATTCACTTCACAGAACTAAAACTTACTCTACGTTGCCTGGTTTGGAAACTCTCTCTTTGAGGAATCTGTAAAGGGATATTATGTGGCGCCTGGAGGCTTGTGGTGAACAAGGAAACGACTTCCAATGAAAACTGGAGAGAAGTTTCTGAGCAACTGCTTTGTGATGTGTGTATTCATCTCATAGTGAATAGTTAAGCCATTCTTTGTATCGAGCACTTTGAAATCACTGTTTTTGTGGAATCTAAGGATGGATATTTGGGAATGCTCCTTAGAATATGAAGGAGGAAATATCCTCAGGTAAAATCCAGAAGGAAGGTTTCTGTGAAACTACTCTGTGCCATCTTAATTCCTCTAGCTCAGGTAAGACTCTCTTTTCATTGAGCAGTGTTCTAACACTGTTTATGTTTAGCGTGTGAAGGGACATTCGGGAGTGATTTGAGGCTTACAGTGAAAAAGGAAATATGTTCAGACCGAAACTGGAGAGAAGTTTTCCAAGGAACTGCTTTGTGACATGTGTATTCCACTCACAGTGTTATACCTGTCGGGGAAACCCTTTAGGAGAAATAGGTATGAAGGGACATTCGGGAGTATATTGATGCCTATGATGAAAAGGGAAATAGCCTCAGGCAAAAACTGGAAAGAAATTTTCTGTGAAACTGTTTGGTGATGTGTGTATTCATGTTACATAGTTAAAGCTTTCTTTACATTACACAGCTTGGAAACTCTGTCATGGACGGATCCGCAAAGGTACATTTGGGAGCACATTCAGGACTATGGTGAAAAAGGAAATATATTCAGAAAAAAACTGGAAAGAAGCTCTCTCTGAATCTGCTTTTTGCTATGTTTATTCATCTCACGTTGATACATTACGCAGCTTGGAAACTCTGTCATGGATGGATCCGCGAAGGGCATTCTGTAGCACACTCAGGACTATGGTGAAAAGGAAAATATCTTCAGATGAAAATCAGAAGGACGCTTTCTGTGAAACTGCTCTGTGTTGTGTGAATTCTGCTCACACACTTAAGCTTCTCTTTGCATCGAGCCATTTTCTAACACTGCTTATGTTTAGCATGCAAATGGATTTTCAGGAGCGCTTTAAGTCTTATGATGAAAAAGGAAATATGTTCAGATAGAAACTGGAGAAAAGCTTTCAGAGGAACTGCTCTGTGACGTGTGCATTCCACTTACAGTGTTATACCTCTTTTCTCATACAGCATCAGGGAAACCCCTTTGGGGAAAAATTTACCAATGGATATCCGGGAGCATATTGAGGCCTCTTGTGAAAAGGGAAATAGCCTCAGATAAAAACAGGAAAGAAGCTTTCTGTGAAAATGCTCTGTGATATATGTATTCATCTCACATAGATAAAGCTTCCTTTACAGTATGCAGCTTGGAAACTCTGACATGGAAGGATCCGCGAAGGTACATTTGGGATCACATTCAAGACAATGGTGAAAAAGGAAATATTTTCAGATGAAAACTGGAAAGAAGTTTTCTGTGAATCTGCTTTTTGCTGTGTTTATTCATCTCACATAGATAAAGCTTTCTTTACATTACGCAGCTTGGTAACTCTGCCATGGACAGATCCCTGAAGGGACATTCGGGAGCACATTCAGGACTCTGGTGAAAATGGAAATATCTTCAGATAGAAACTGTAGGGAAGCTTTCTGAGAAACTGCTTGGTGATGTGTGCCTTCCACTCAGCGAGTTACAACTCTTTTCTCATAAGGCAGTGTTTGAACACTGTTCCTGTAAAACCAAAAAAAGTGATATTTTGGAGCGCATTGAAGACTACAGTGAAAAGTGAAATATCCTCAAATAAAACCCAGATAGAAGCGTTCCAAGAAACTGCTGTCTGACATGTGCATTCATTTCGGACAGTTAAAGTTTACTCTACATTTCCCAGTTTGGAAAGTCTGTCTTTGAGGATTTTGCAAAAGGATATTAAGTGGCGACTGGAGGCCTGTTGCAAGCAAGGAAATTTCTTCCATTGAAAACTGGAGAGAAGCTTTCGGAGCAACTGCTTTGTGATATGTGTATTTATCTCATAGAGTTAAA
>NW_012101290.1:120226-126631 GCF_000951045.1 Mandrillus leucophaeus
AGGAACTGCTTTGTGACATGTGTATTCCACTCACAGTGTTATACCTGTCGGGGAAACCCTTTAGGAGAAATAGGTATGAAGGGACATTCGGGAGTATATTGATGCCTATGATGAAAAGGGAAATAGCCTCAGGCAAAAACTGGAAAGAAATTTTCTGTGAAACTGTTTGGTGATGTGTGTATTCATGTTACATAGTTAAAGCTTTCTTTACATTACACAGCTTGGAAACTCTGTCATGGACGGATCCGCAAAGGTACATTTGGGAGCACATTCAGGACTATGGTGAAAAAGGAAATATATTCAGAAAAAAACTGGAAAGAAGCTCTCTCTGAATCTGCTTTTTGCTATGTTTATTCATCTCACGTTGATACATTACGCAGCTTGGAAACTCTGTCATGGATGGATCCGCGAAGGGCATTCTGTAGCACACTCAGGACTATGGTGAAAAGGAAAATATCTTCAGATGAAAATCAGAAGGACGCTTTCTGTGAAACTGCTCTGTGTTGTGTGAATTCTGCTCACACACTTAAGCTTCTCTTTGCATCGAGCCATTTTCTAACACTGCTTATGTTTAGCATGCAAATGGATTTTCAGGAGCGCTTTAAGTCTTATGATGAAAAAGGAAATATGTTCAGATAGAAACTGGAGAAAAGCTTTCAGAGGAACTGCTCTGTGACGTGTGCATTCCACTTACAGTGTTATACCTCTTTTCTCATACAGCATCAGGGAAACCCCTTTGGGGAAAAATTTACCAATGGATATCCGGGAGCATATTGAGGCCTCTTGTGAAAAGGGAAATAGCCTCAGATAAAAACAGGAAAGAAGCTTTCTGTGAAAATGCTCTGTGATATATGTATTCATCTCACATAGATAAAGCTTCCTTTACAGTATGCAGCTTGGAAACTCTGACATGGAAGGATCCGCGAAGGTACATTTGGGATCACATTCAAGACAATGGTGAAAAAGGAAATATTTTCAGATGAAAACTGGAAAGAAGTTTTCTGTGAATCTGCTTTTTGCTGTGTTTATTCATCTCACATAGATAAAGCTTTCTTTACATTACGCAGCTTGGTAACTCTGCCATGGACAGATCCCTGAAGGGACATTCGGGAGCACATTCAGGACTCTGGTGAAAATGGAAATATCTTCAGATAGAAACTGTAGGGAAGCTTTCTGAGAAACTGCTTGGTGATGTGTGCCTTCCACTCAGCGAGTTACAACTCTTTTCTCATAAGGCAGTGTTTGAACACTGTTCCTGTAAAACCAAAAAAAGTGATATTTTGGAGCGCATTGAAGACTACAGTGAAAAGTGAAATATCCTCAAATAAAACCCAGATAGAAGCGTTCCAAGAAACTGCTGTCTGACATGTGCATTCATTTCGGACAGTTAAAGTTTACTCTACATTTCCCAGTTTGGAAAGTCTGTCTTTGAGGATTTTGCAAAAGGATATTAAGTGGCGACTGGAGGCCTGTTGCAAGCAAGGAAATTTCTTCCATTGAAAACTGGAGAGAAGCTTTCGGAGCAACTGCTTTGTGATATGTGTATTTATCTCATAGAGTTAAAGCATTCTTTGGATTGAGCAGTTTGAAATCACTCTTTCTGTCGAACCTCAGAAAGGACATTTGGAAACACTCTTAAGAATATGCTGAAAAAGAAATACCCTCTGATAAAAACCAGAGGAAGCTTTCTGTGAAACTGCTCTGTGTCTTGTGAATTCCACTTGCACAGTTAAGCTTCTGTTTTCATTGAGCAGTATTCTAACACTGTTTTGGTTTAGTCAGCTAAGGGATACTTGGGAGTGGTTTGAGGCTTATGGTGAAAACGGAAATATCTTCAGATAGAAACAGGAGAGAAGCCTTCCGAGGAGCTGCTTTGTGACATGTACATTCCACTCACAGAGTTATACTTTTCTTCTCATAGAGGATTGGGGAATCCCTTTTGGAAAAAAAGCTACCAGGGGACATTCACGAGTATGTGGACGTCTATGGTGAAAAAGGAAATATCCTCAGACAAAAACTAGAAAGAACCTTTCTGTGAAACTGCTTTGTGATAGATATGTCTATTCAACTCACATAGATAAAACTTTCTTTCTATTACGCAGTTTTGAAACTCCGTCATGGATGGATTCGTGAAGGGACTTTCAGGAGCACATTCAGGCCTATGGGGAAATAGGAAATAACTTTTGGTAAAAATTGGAGAGAAGCTTTCAGAGAAACTGCTTTGTGATGTGTGCATTCCACTCAAGGAGTGATACCGCTTTTCTCATAAGGCAGTGTTTGAACACTGTTCCTGTAAAACTGAAAAAGTGATATTATGGAGCGATTTGAACACTATGGCGAAAAGTGAAGTATCCTCAATTCAAACCCAGAAAGAAGCATTCCATGAAACTGCTTTCTGATATTTGCATTCACTGGACAGAGTTAAAGCTTACTCTATGTTGCCATGTTTGGAAACTCTCTCTTTGAGGAACCTGTGAAGGGATATTAAGTGACGCCCGGAGGCTTGTGGCGAGCAAGGAAATGACTTCGGATGAAAACTGGAGAGAAGTTTCTGAGCAACTGCTTTGTGATGTGTGTTTTCATCTCATAGAGTTAAACCATTATTTGGATTGAGCACATTGAAATCACTGTTTTTGTGGAATCTGAGGATGGACATTTGGGAACCCTCCTTAGAATATTGAGCAGGAAATATCCTCAGTTAAAATCCAGGAGGAAGCTTTCCCTGAAACTGCTCTGTGTCACGTTAATTCCTCTCACTCAGTTGAGCCTCTCTTTTCTTTGAGCACTTTTCTAACCCTGTTTATGTTTAGTGTGTGAAGGGATATTCAGGAGTGCTTTGAGGCTCATGGTGAAAAAGGAGATATGTTCAGATCGAAACTGGAGAGAAGCTTTCCGAGGAACTGCTTTGTGACGTGTGCATTCCACTCACAGTGTTTTACTTCTCTACCCAAACAGCATCGGGGAAACCCTTTTGGAGAAAAAGTTACCAAGTGGTATTTGGGAGCATGTTGATGCCTGTGGTGAAATGGAAAATAGCCTCAGACAAAAACTGGAAAGACGCTTTCTATGAAACTGCTCTGTGACATGTGTATTCATCTCAGATGGATAAAGCTTTCTTTACACTACACAGCCTGGAAACTCTGTCATAGACGGATCCAAAAAGGGACATTGGGGATCACGTTCAGGACTATGGTAAAAAGGAAATATCTTCAGATTAAAAGTGGAAAGAAGCATTCTGTGAATCTCCTTTTTGCTATGTTTATTCATCTCATGTAGAAAGCTTTCTTTACATTACACAGCTTGGAAACTCCATCACAGAAGGATCCGCAAAGGGATTTTCGGGATTACATTTGGGCCTATGGTGAAAAAGGAAATATTGTCCGATAAAAACTGGAAAGAAGCTTTCTGAGAAACTGCTGATGATGTGTGCATTTCACTCACAGAATTACACCTTTCTTCTCATAGAGGATTTGGGAATCTCGTTTGGAGAAAAAGCTACCAGGGAATTTCGGGAGTATATGTATGGCCATGGTGAAAAAGGAAATATCCTCAGACAAAAACTGGAAAGAAGATTTCTGTGAAACAGCTTTGTGATAGATATGTTTATTCTTCTCACATAGATAAAACTTTCCTTTTAATATGCAGTTTGGAAACTGTCATGGACGGATTCGTGAAGGGACACTCGGGAGCACATTCAGGTCTACGATGAAATAGGAAATATCTTCAGATCAAAACTGGAGAGAAGCTTTCTGAGAAACTGCTTTGTGACGAGGGCATTCCACTCAGGGAGTTATACCTCCTTTCTCATAAGGCAGTGTTTGAACACTGTTCCTGTAAAACCAAAAAAGTGATGTTTTGGAGTGCATTGAAGACTATGGCGAAAAATGAAATGTCCTCAGATAAAACCCAGAAAGAAGCGTTCCAAGAAACTGCTCCCTGATATGTGCATTCATTTCACAGAGTTGAAGCTTACTCTACGTTGCCCAGTTTTGAAACTCTGATTTTGAGGAATCTTTGAAGGGATATTAAGTGGCGTCCAGAGGCTTGTGTTGAGCAAGGAAACGTCTTCCGATGAAAACTGGAGAGAAGGTTTGTGAGCAACTGCTTTGGGATGTGTGTATTCATCTTATAGAGTAAAACTATTCTATGGATTGAGCAGTTTGAAATCACTGTTTTTCTGGAATCTGAAGAAGGACATTTGGAAATGCTCTTTAGAATATGGAGAAGGGAATATCCTCAGGTGAAATCCAGAAGGAAGATTTCTATGAATCTGTTCCATGTTGTCTAAATTCCTCTCACTCAGTTAAGCCTCTCTTTCCATGGAGCAGTTTTCTAACACTGTTTATGTTTAGTGTGTGAAGGGATATTCAGCAGCGCTTTGAGCCTTATGGTGAAAAAAGAAATATGTTCAGACCGAAACTGGAGAGAAGTTTTCCGAGGAACTGCTTTGTGACATTTGTATTCCACTCACAGTGTTATACCTCTCTTTTCATACAGCATCGTGGAAACCACTTTGGAGAAAAAGTTACCAAATGGTATTTGGGAGCATGTTGACGCCTATCGTGAAAAGGAAATTAACCTCAGAAAAAACTGGAAAGGAACTTTCTATGAAACTGCTCTATGATATGTGTATTCACCTCACATAGATAAAGCTGTCTTTACATTATGCATGTTGGAAACTCCATAATGGATGGATCCACGAAGAGATATTCCAGATCACATTCGTGACTATGGTGAAAAAGGAAATATCATCTGATAAAAAATGGAGAGAAGTTTCTGAGAAACTACTTGGTGATGTGTTCATTCCACTCAGGGAGATATACCTTTTTTCATATAAGGCACAGTTTCAACACTGTTCCTGTAAAACTACAAAAGTGATATTCAGAGAACATTGAAGACTATGGCTAAAAGTGAAATGTCGTCCAGTAAAACCCAGAAAGAAACATTCCAAGAAACTGCTCACTGACATGTCCATTCAGTTCACAGAAATAAAGCTTACTCTACATTTTCCAGTTTGGAAAGTCTGTCTTTGAGGATTCTGCGAAGTGATATTAAGTGGCAACCAGAGGCCTGTAGCGAGCAATGAAAGGTCTTCCAATGAAAATTGGAGAGAAGCTCTCTGAGCCACTCCTTTGTGATATTTGTATTCATCTCATAGAGTTAAATCATTCTTGGGATTGAACATTTTGCAATCAATGTTTCTGTGGAATCTGAAAAAGGACATTTGGGAACGCTCTTTACAATACCCTGAAAAAGAAATAACCTCAGATAGAAACCAGAAGGAAGCTTTCTGTGAAACTGCTCTGTGTCGCGTGAATTACGCTCACACAGTTAAGCTTCTGTTTTAATTGAGCAGTATTCTAACACTGTTTTTGTTTTGTCTCCGAAGCGATATTCCAGAGTGCTTTGAGGCTCCCGGTGAAAAAGGATATATCTTCAGATAGAAACTGCCGACAAGCTTTCCAAGGACCTGCTATGTGACGTGTGTACTTCTTTGTGATCTGTGAATTCATCACACAGAGTTACAGCTTTCCCCTCAAGAAGTCGTTTGCTAAGACTGTTCTTGTGGAATTTGCAAAGTTATATTTGGAAGGCCATGGAGGGCTATGGTGAAAAAGAAAATATCCTCAGAGAAAAACTGGAAAGAAACTTTCTGAGAAACTGCTTTGTGATGTGTGACTTCCACTCACTGAGTTACAGCTGTATTTCATGGAGCTGTTTGCTTGCTTTATTTCTGTGGAATCTGAGAACTGATATTTCGGATCCCTTTGAAGACTATAGAGCCAAAGGCAATATACTCCGATAAAAGAGAGAAAGAAGCTTCATGAGAAACTTCTTCCTGATCTCTGAATTCATCTCACAGAGTTACACCTTTCCCCTCAAGGAGCCATTCGCTAATACTGTTTTTGTGGAATTTGCAAAGTGATATTTAGAAGCCCAAGTAGGGCGATGGTGAAAAAGAAAATATCTTCAGATAAAAACTGGAAAGAAGCATTCTGAGAAATTGCCCTGTGATCTGTGAATTCATCTCACAGAGTTACAGCTTTCCCCTCAAGAAGCTGATCATTAAGACTGTTCTTGTGTAATATTCAAAGTAATATTTGGAAGCCCATGGAGGGCTATGGTGAAAGGGAAAATATCCTCAGACAAAAACTGGAAAGAAGCTTTCTGAGTAACTGCTTTGTGATGTGTGACTTCAACTCACTGAGTTACAGCTGTATTTCGTTGAGCTGTTTGCTAGCCCTATTTCTGTGGAATCTGAGAACTGATATTTCGGATCCATTTGAAGACTATAGGGCCAAAGGAAATATCCTCCGATAAAAAAGAGAAAGAAGTTTTCTGAGAAACTTCTTTGTAATCTGTGATTTCATCTCAGAGAGTTACAGCTTTCCCCTCAGGAAGCCG
>NW_012101290.1:127786-130740 GCF_000951045.1 Mandrillus leucophaeus
TGTGAATTCATCTCACAGAGTTACAGCTTTCTGTGAAACTGTTCTGGCTCGCATGAATCCCGCTTGCACAGTTAAGCTTCTCTTTTCATTGAGCAGTATTCTAACACTGTTTTTTTAGTCTGTGAGGGGATATTCGTGATCGCTTTGAAGCTTATGGTGAAAAACCAAATAACTTCAGATAGAAACTGGATAGAAGCTTTCCGATTAGCTACTATGTGACATGTGCATTTCACTCATAGAATTATACCTTTCTTCTCAAAGAAGATTGGGGAATCCCTTTTGGAGAAAAAGCCAATGAGGGACATTCGGGAGTATAGGGATGGCTATGTTGAAAAAGGGAATATCCTCAGACAAAAACTGGAAAGACGCTTTCTGTGAAACTTCTTTGTGATAGATATGTTTTTTCATCTCACATAGATAATACTTTCCTTCGATTATGCAGTTTGGAAACCTTGTCATGGATGGATTCGTGAGGGGACATTTGGGAGCATGGTCACACGTATGGTGGAATAGGAGATATCTTCAGATAAAAACTGGAGAGAGGCTTTCTGAGACACTGCTTTGTGATGTGTGCATTCCACTCAGGGAGTTATACTTCTTTTCTCATAAGACAGTGTTTGAACACTGTTCCTGTAAAACCAAAAAAGTAATTTCGGAGCACGTGGAAGACTATGTTGAAAAGTGAAATGTCATCAAATAAAACCGGGAAAGAAGCATTCCAAGAAACTTGTATCTGACATGTACATTCATTTCAGAGAGTTAAAGCTTACTCTACATTTCCCAGTTTGGAAAGTCTGTCTTTGAGGATTCTGTGAATAGATATTAAGTGGCGACCGGAGGACTGTGTCGAGCAAGGAAATGTCTTCCCTTGAAAACTGGGGAGAAGCTTTCTGAGCAACTGCTTTGTGATGTGTGTATTCATCTCATAGAGTTAAATCATTTTTTGGATTGAGGAGTTTGAAATCACTCTTTCTGTGGAACCTGAGAGAGGACATTTGGGAGCGCCCTTAAGGATATGCTGAAAAGGAAATACCCTCCAATAAAAACCAGAAGGAAGCTTTCTGTGAAACTGCTCTGTGTCATGTGAATTCCACTCACACACTTAAGCTTCTGTTTTCATTTAGCAGTATTCCAACATTGTTTTAGATTAGTCAGCTAAGGAATACAGGGAGTGCTTTGAGGCTTAAGGTGAAAACGGAAGCATCTTCAGATACAAACAGGAGAGAAGCTTTCCGAGGAGCTGCTTTGTGACGTGTGCATTCCACTCACAGAGTTACACGTTTTTTCTCATAGAGGATTGGGATATCCTTTTTGGAAAAAAAACTACCAAGGGACATTTGGGAGTATTTGGGCAGCTATGGTGAAAAAGGAAATATCCTCAGACAAAAACTGGAAAGAAACTTTCTGTGAAACTGCTCTGTGATAGATATGTTTATTCATCTCACATAGATAAAACTTTCTTTCTATTACACGGTTTTGAAACGTCGTCATGATGGATTCATGAAGGCTCATTCGGGAGCACACTCAGGCCTATGGTGAAAAAGGAAATATCTTCAAGGTAAACTGGAGAGAAGCTTTCTGAGAAACTGCTTTGTGATGTGTGCAATCCACTCAGGGAGTTGTATGTCTTTTCTCATAAGGCAGTGTTTGAACACTGTTGCTGTAAAATCGAAAAAGTGATATTTCAGAGCGCATTGAAGACTATGGCCAAAAGTGAAATATCCTCAAATAAAACCCAGATAGAAGCGTTCCAATAAACTGCTCTCTGATATCTGCATTCATTTCACTGAGTTAAAGCTCTCAGTACGTTGCCCATTTTTGAAACTCTGCCTTTGAATAATCTATGACGGGATATGAAGTGGCACCTGGAGGCTGCTGGTGAGCAAGGAAAAGTCTTAAGATGAAACATGGAGAGAAGCTTTCTGGGCAACTGCTCTGTGATGTGAGTATTCATCTCATATAGTTAAACCATTCTTTGGATTGAGCAGTTTGAAATCATTCTTTTTGTGGAATCTGAGGAAGGACATTTGGAAGCTCTCATTAGAATATGGAGACAGAAATATTCTCAGGTAAAATCCAGAAGGAAGTGTGTTTAGCATGTGAAGGATATTCGGGAGTGCTTTGAGGCTTACAGTGAAAAAGGAAATATGTTCAGACCGAAACTGGAGAGAAGCTATCCGAGGAACTCCTTTGTGACATGTGCATCCCACTCACAGTGTTATATCTCTCTTCTCAAACTGCATCAGGGAAACCCTTTTGGAGAAAAAGGTGCCAGGTGACATTCGGGAGCATATTGCTGCCCACGGTGAAAAGGGAAATAGCCTCAGACAATAACTGGAAAGAAGCTTTATATGAAACGGCTCTGTGATATGTGTATTCATATCACATAGATAAAGCTTACTTTACATTACACAGCTTGGAAACTCAGTCATGGATATTTGGGATCACATTTAGGCCTATAGTGAAAAAGGAAATATTATCAGTTAAAAACTGAAGAGAAGCTTTCTGAGAAACTTCCTGGTGGTATGTGCATTCCACTCAGGGATTTATACCTTTTTCCTAATAAGGCACTGTTTGAACACTGTTCCTGTACAACTAAAAAAGTGATATTTGGAACACATTGAAGACTATGGCAAAAAGTGAAATGTCGTCAAATAAATCCCAGAAAGAAGCATTCCAAGAAATTGCTCTCTGACATGTCAATTCGTTTCACAGAGTTAAAGCGTACTCTACATTTCCCATTTTGGAAATCTCTCTTTGAGGATTCTGGGAAGGGATATTAAGTGGCAACTGGAGGACTGTGGCGTGCAAGGAAAAGTCTTCCATTGAAAATTGAGAGAAGCTTTCTGAGCAAATACCTTGTGATGCTTGTATTCGTGTCATAGAGTTTAATCATTCTTTGGATTGAGCATTTTGAAATCACTGTTTCTGTGGAATCTGAGAAGGACATTTGG
>NW_012101290.1:131640-137264 GCF_000951045.1 Mandrillus leucophaeus
TGATGTGTGTATTCATCTCATAGAGTTAAATCATTTTTTGGATTGAGGAGTTTGAAATCACTCTTTCTGTGGAACCTGAGAGAGGACATTTGGGAGCGCCCTTAAGGATATGCTGAAAAGGAAATACCCTCCAATAAAAACCAGAAGGAAGCTTTCTGTGAAACTGCTCTGTGTCATGTGAATTCCACTCACACACTTAAGCTTCTGTTTTCATTTAGCAGTATTCCAACATTGTTTTAGATTAGTCAGCTAAGGAATACAGGGAGTGCTTTGAGGCTTAAGGTGAAAACGGAAGCATCTTCAGATACAAACAGGAGAGAAGCTTTCCGAGGAGCTGCTTTGTGACGTGTGCATTCCACTCACAGAGTTACACGTTTTTTCTCATAGAGGATTGGGATATCCTTTTTGGAAAAAAAACTACCAAGGGACATTTGGGAGTATTTGGGCAGCTATGGTGAAAAAGGAAATATCCTCAGACAAAAACTGGAAAGAAACTTTCTGTGAAACTGCTCTGTGATAGATATGTTTATTCATCTCACATAGATAAAACTTTCTTTCTATTACACGGTTTTGAAACGTCGTCATGATGGATTCATGAAGGCTCATTCGGGAGCACACTCAGGCCTATGGTGAAAAAGGAAATATCTTCAAGGTAAACTGGAGAGAAGCTTTCTGAGAAACTGCTTTGTGATGTGTGCAATCCACTCAGGGAGTTGTATGTCTTTTCTCATAAGGCAGTGTTTGAACACTGTTGCTGTAAAATCGAAAAAGTGATATTTCAGAGCGCATTGAAGACTATGGCCAAAAGTGAAATATCCTCAAATAAAACCCAGATAGAAGCGTTCCAATAAACTGCTCTCTGATATCTGCATTCATTTCACTGAGTTAAAGCTCTCAGTACGTTGCCCATTTTTGAAACTCTGCCTTTGAATAATCTATGACGGGATATGAAGTGGCACCTGGAGGCTGCTGGTGAGCAAGGAAAAGTCTTAAGATGAAACATGGAGAGAAGCTTTCTGGGCAACTGCTCTGTGATGTGAGTATTCATCTCATATAGTTAAACCATTCTTTGGATTGAGCAGTTTGAAATCATTCTTTTTGTGGAATCTGAGGAAGGACATTTGGAAGCTCTCATTAGAATATGGAGACAGAAATATTCTCAGGTAAAATCCAGAAGGAAGTGTGTTTAGCATGTGAAGGATATTCGGGAGTGCTTTGAGGCTTACAGTGAAAAAGGAAATATGTTCAGACCGAAACTGGAGAGAAGCTATCCGAGGAACTCCTTTGTGACATGTGCATCCCACTCACAGTGTTATATCTCTCTTCTCAAACTGCATCAGGGAAACCCTTTTGGAGAAAAAGGTGCCAGGTGACATTCGGGAGCATATTGCTGCCCACGGTGAAAAGGGAAATAGCCTCAGACAATAACTGGAAAGAAGCTTTATATGAAACGGCTCTGTGATATGTGTATTCATATCACATAGATAAAGCTTACTTTACATTACACAGCTTGGAAACTCAGTCATGGATATTTGGGATCACATTTAGGCCTATAGTGAAAAAGGAAATATTATCAGTTAAAAACTGAAGAGAAGCTTTCTGAGAAACTTCCTGGTGGTATGTGCATTCCACTCAGGGATTTATACCTTTTTCCTAATAAGGCACTGTTTGAACACTGTTCCTGTACAACTAAAAAAGTGATATTTGGAACACATTGAAGACTATGGCAAAAAGTGAAATGTCGTCAAATAAATCCCAGAAAGAAGCATTCCAAGAAATTGCTCTCTGACATGTCAATTCGTTTCACAGAGTTAAAGCGTACTCTACATTTCCCATTTTGGAAATCTCTCTTTGAGGATTCTGGGAAGGGATATTAAGTGGCAACTGGAGGACTGTGGCGTGCAAGGAAAAGTCTTCCATTGAAAATTGAGAGAAGCTTTCTGAGCAAATACCTTGTGATGCTTGTATTCGTGTCATAGAGTTTAATCATTCTTTGGATTGAGCATTTTGAAATCACTGTTTCTGTGGAATCTGAGAAGGACATTTGGAAACGGTCTTTAGAATACCCTGAAAAAAAAATAACCTCAGATAGAATCCAGAAGGAAGCTTTCTGTGAAACTGCACTGTGTCTCGTGATTTCTGCTCACACAGTTAAGTTTCTCTTTTCATTGAGCAGTATTCTAACACTATTTTTGTTTAGTCTGTGAAAGGATATTCGGGAGCGCTTTGAGGTTTATGGTGAAAAAGGAAATACCTTCAGGTTGAAATTAGAGAGAAGCTCTCCAAGGAGCTATTTTGTGACGTGTGCATTCCACTCACAGAATTATACCTTTCTTCTCATAGAAGATTGGGGAATCCCTTTTGGAGGAAGAGCTACCAAGGGACATTCAGGAATATATAGTCAGCTATGGTGAAAAAGGAAATATCCTCAGACAAATACTGGAAAAAACTTTCTGTGAAACTGCTTTGTGATAGATATGTTTATTCATCTCACATAGATAAAACTTTCCTTATATATCGCAGTTTGGAAACTCTGTTAGGGATGGATCCGTGAAGGGACATTCTGGAGCACTTTCAGGCCTGTGAGCAACTCTTTCGTGATGTTTTTATTCATCTCATAGAGTTAAATCATTCTTTGGATTGAGTAGTTTGAAATCACTGTTTCTGTGGAATCTGAGAAAGGACATTTGGGAACGCTCTTTAGAATGTCCTGAAACGCTGTTTAAAATATAGAGAAAGAAATATTCTCAGATAAAAACCAGAAGGAAGTTTTCTGCGAAACTGCTATGTGTCGTGTGAATTTCTCTCACTAAGTTAAGCTATAATTTTCATTGAGCAGTTTTCTAACACTGTTTATGTTTAGTGTATGAAGGGATATTTGGGAGCGCTTTGAGGCTTATGTTGAAAAAGGAAATATGTTCAGATAGAAACAGGAGGGTAGCATTTAAAGGAACACCTTTGTGATGTGTGCATTGCACGCACAGTGTTATACCTCTCTTCTCATACATCACCGGGAAAACCTTTTTGGAGAAAAAAAAATGCATCAAGCTATGTTCATTTGCATATTGACGCCAATGGTGAAAAGGGAAATAGCCTCAGACAAAAACTGGAAAGAAGCTTTCTATGAAACTGCTCTGTGATATGTACATTCATCTCACATACATAAAGCTTTCTTTACATTACGCAACTTGGAAACTACGTCATGGATGGTTCCAAGAAGGGACATTCAGGAGCACATTCAGGACTATGGTGAAAAAGGAATTATCTTCAGATGAAAACTTGAAAGAAGTTTTCTGTGAATCTACATCTTGCTAAGCTTATTCGTGTCACATAAATAAAACATTATTTACATTATGCAGCTAATGTGTGTATTCATCTGGTAGAATTTAATCATTCCTTGGATTCAGCAGTTTGAAATCACCGTTTCTGTGGAATCTGAGAAACGACATTTGGGAACCGTTTTTAGAATATGCTGAAAAAGAAATACCCTTAGATAGAAACCAGAAGGAAGCTTTCTGTGAAACTGCTCTGTGTCATATGAATTAGACTAGAACAATTCAGCTCCTCTTTTCATTGAGCAGTATTCTAACACTGTTTTGGTTAGTCTACGAAGGCATATTCGGGAGCACTTTGAGGTTTATGTTGAAAACGGACATACTTTCAGATAGAAACTGCAGAGAAGCTTTCTAAAGAGCTGCTTTGTGACGTGTGCATTCCACTCACAGACTTATACCTTTCTTCTCATAGAGGATTGGGGAATCTCTTTTGGAGAAAAAGCTACCAAGGGACATGGGGGAGTATATGGAAGGCTATGCTGAAAAAGGAAATATGCTCAAACAAAAACTGGAAAGAAGCTTTCTGTGAAACTGCTTTGTGATAGATATGTTTATTCATCTCACATAGATAAAGCTTTCTTTACATTACACAGTTTGGAAATTCCATCATGGACGGATCTGCGAAGGGACCTTCGTGAGCACATTCAGGCCTATGGAGAAATAGGAAATATCTTCAGATAAAAACTGGAGAGAA
Organism: Mandrillus leucophaeus; assembly: GCF_000951045.1. Taxonomy (NCBI): domain Eukaryota; kingdom Metazoa; phylum Chordata; class Mammalia; order Primates; family Cercopithecidae; genus Mandrillus; species Mandrillus leucophaeus. The sequence goes on from NW_012101290.1 coordinate 135,670, forward strand.
GTTTTCTGAGAAACTGCTTTGTGATGTGCACATTCCACTCAGAGAATTATACCTCTTTTCTCATAAGGCAGTGTTTGGACACTGTTCCTGTGAAACCGAAAAAGTGATACTTCAGAGCACATTGAAGACTACGGTGAAAAGTCGAATATCCTCAAATAAAACCAAGAAAGAAGCATTCTAAGAAACTGCTCTCTCATATGTGCATTCATTTCACAGACGTAAAGCTTACTGTACATTACCCAGTTTGGAAACGCTCTCTTTGAGGAATCTGTCAAGGGATACTAAGTGGCGCCTGGAGGCTTGTGTTGAGCAAGGAAACCTCATCCTATGAAAACTGGAGGTAAGCTTTCTGAGCAACTGCTCTGTGATGTGTGTATTCATCTCATAGAGTTAAACCATTCTTTGGATTGAGTAGTTTGAAATCACTGTTTTTGTGGAATCTGAACAAGGACATTTGGGAACACTCCTTAGAATATGGAGAAAGAAATATCCTCAGGTAAAATCCAGAAGGAAGTTTTCTGTGAAACTGCTCTGTGTCATCTTAATTCCTTTCTGTCAGTTAAGCCTTCCTTTTCATTGAGCAGTTTCCTAACCCTGTTTATGTGTAGCGTGTGAAGGGATATTCGGGAGCGCTTTGAGGTTAACGGTGAAAAAGGAAATCTGTTCAGACTGAAACTGGAGAGAAGCTTTCCGAGCAACTACTTTGTGAGGTGTGGATTCCACTCACAGTGTTACACCTCTCTTCTCATACAGCATCAGGGAAACCCTTTTTGAGAAGAAGGTAACAAGTGATATTCGGGAGCATGTTAATGCCTACGGTGAAAAGGGAAATAGCCTCAGACAAAAACTGGAAAAAGACTTTCTATGAAACTGCTCTGTGATATGTGTATTCACCTCACATAGTTAAAGCTTTCTTTACATTACAAAACTTGAAAACTCTGTCATGGAAGGATCCACAAAGGGACATTCAGGAGCACATTCAGGACTATGGCGAAAAAGGAAATATCTTCAGGTAAAAACTGGAAAGAAGCTTTCTCTGAATCTGCTTTTTTCTCTGTTTATTCATCTCACATAGATAAAGCTTTCTTTACATTACACAGCTTGGAAACTCCGTCATGGATGGATCTGTGAAGGAATATTTGGGATCACATTTGGGCCTATGGTGAAAAAGGAAATATCATCAGATAAAAACTTGAGAGAAACTTTCTGAGAAACTGGTTGGTGATGTGTGCATTCCACTCAAGGAATTATACCTTTCTTCTCATAACGCACTGTTTGAACACTGTTCCTGTCAAACTAAAAAAGTGATATTCAGAGCACATTGAAGACTACGGTGAAAAGTGAAATGTTGTCAAATAAAACACGGAAAGAAGCATTCCAAAAAACAGTTCTCTAACATGTCCATTCATTTCACTGAGTTAAAGTTTACATTACATTTCCCAGTTTGGATAGTTTGTCTTTGAGAATTCTGAGAAGAGATATTTAGTGGCAACCCAAGGCGTGTGGCGAGCAAGGAAATGTCTTCCGTTGAAAATTGGAGAGAAGCCTTCTGAGCAACTCTTTTGTGATGTTTGTATTCATCTCATAGAGCTAAA
>NW_012101290.1:137314-141534 GCF_000951045.1 Mandrillus leucophaeus
ACAAAAACTGGAAAGAAGCTTTCTGTGAAACTGCTTTGTGATAGATATGTTTATTCATCTCACATAGATAAAGCTTTCTTTACATTACACAGTTTGGAAATTCCATCATGGACGGATCTGCGAAGGGACCTTCGTGAGCACATTCAGGCCTATGGAGAAATAGGAAATATCTTCAGATAAAAACTGGAGAGAAGTTTTCTGAGAAACTGCTTTGTGATGTGCACATTCCACTCAGAGAATTATACCTCTTTTCTCATAAGGCAGTGTTTGGACACTGTTCCTGTGAAACCGAAAAAGTGATACTTCAGAGCACATTGAAGACTACGGTGAAAAGTCGAATATCCTCAAATAAAACCAAGAAAGAAGCATTCTAAGAAACTGCTCTCTCATATGTGCATTCATTTCACAGACGTAAAGCTTACTGTACATTACCCAGTTTGGAAACGCTCTCTTTGAGGAATCTGTCAAGGGATACTAAGTGGCGCCTGGAGGCTTGTGTTGAGCAAGGAAACCTCATCCTATGAAAACTGGAGGTAAGCTTTCTGAGCAACTGCTCTGTGATGTGTGTATTCATCTCATAGAGTTAAACCATTCTTTGGATTGAGTAGTTTGAAATCACTGTTTTTGTGGAATCTGAACAAGGACATTTGGGAACACTCCTTAGAATATGGAGAAAGAAATATCCTCAGGTAAAATCCAGAAGGAAGTTTTCTGTGAAACTGCTCTGTGTCATCTTAATTCCTTTCTGTCAGTTAAGCCTTCCTTTTCATTGAGCAGTTTCCTAACCCTGTTTATGTGTAGCGTGTGAAGGGATATTCGGGAGCGCTTTGAGGTTAACGGTGAAAAAGGAAATCTGTTCAGACTGAAACTGGAGAGAAGCTTTCCGAGCAACTACTTTGTGAGGTGTGGATTCCACTCACAGTGTTACACCTCTCTTCTCATACAGCATCAGGGAAACCCTTTTTGAGAAGAAGGTAACAAGTGATATTCGGGAGCATGTTAATGCCTACGGTGAAAAGGGAAATAGCCTCAGACAAAAACTGGAAAAAGACTTTCTATGAAACTGCTCTGTGATATGTGTATTCACCTCACATAGTTAAAGCTTTCTTTACATTACAAAACTTGAAAACTCTGTCATGGAAGGATCCACAAAGGGACATTCAGGAGCACATTCAGGACTATGGCGAAAAAGGAAATATCTTCAGGTAAAAACTGGAAAGAAGCTTTCTCTGAATCTGCTTTTTTCTCTGTTTATTCATCTCACATAGATAAAGCTTTCTTTACATTACACAGCTTGGAAACTCCGTCATGGATGGATCTGTGAAGGAATATTTGGGATCACATTTGGGCCTATGGTGAAAAAGGAAATATCATCAGATAAAAACTTGAGAGAAACTTTCTGAGAAACTGGTTGGTGATGTGTGCATTCCACTCAAGGAATTATACCTTTCTTCTCATAACGCACTGTTTGAACACTGTTCCTGTCAAACTAAAAAAGTGATATTCAGAGCACATTGAAGACTACGGTGAAAAGTGAAATGTTGTCAAATAAAACACGGAAAGAAGCATTCCAAAAAACAGTTCTCTAACATGTCCATTCATTTCACTGAGTTAAAGTTTACATTACATTTCCCAGTTTGGATAGTTTGTCTTTGAGAATTCTGAGAAGAGATATTTAGTGGCAACCCAAGGCGTGTGGCGAGCAAGGAAATGTCTTCCGTTGAAAATTGGAGAGAAGCCTTCTGAGCAACTCTTTTGTGATGTTTGTATTCATCTCATAGAGCTAAACCAATCTTTGGATTCAGCAGTTAGAAATCACTGTTTCTGTGAAATCTGAGAAAGGACGTTTGGGAACAGTTTCTGGAATATCCTGAAAAAGAATAACCTCAGATAGAAACCAGAAGGAAACTTTCTGTGAAACTGCCCTGGGTCGCGTGAATTGCACTCACACAGTTTAGCTTTTCTTTTCACTGAGCAGTATTCTAACACTTTGTTTGTTTACTCTGTGAAGGGATATTTGGGAGCACTTTGAGGCTTATGGTGAAAAAGGAAATATCAGTGATATTGGTCTAAAATTCTCTCTCTTTTTTTTTTGTTTTTGTTTTGTCTCTGCCAGGCTTTGGTATCAGGATGATGTTGGCCTCATAAAATGAATTAGGGAGGATTCCTTCTTTTCCTATTGAACCTTTTTCTATTTCTAACCGAGAAAGTGGTATTTCAGAGTGCATTGAAGACTATGGCGGAAAGTGAAATATCCTCGAATAAAACCCAGAAAGAAGCTTTCCAAGAAATTACTCTCTGATATGTGCATTCATCTCACGGAGTTAAAACTTACTGTACATTGCCCAGTTTGGAAACTGTATTTGAGGAATCTGCCAAGGGATATTAAGTGGTGCCCCAGGGCCTATGTTGAGCAAGGAAATGTCTTCCATTGAAAACTGAAGAGAAGCTTTCTGAGCCACTGCTTTGGGATGTGTGTATTCATCTCATAGAGTTAAATCATTCTTTGGATTGAGCAGTTTGAAATCACTGTTTCTGTGGAACCTGAGAAAGGACATTTAGGAACGCTCCTTAGAATATGCTGAAAAAAAAAATACCCTCAGATAAAAATCAGAAGGAAATTTTCTGTGAAACTACTCTGTGTCGTGTGAATTCCACTCGCTCAGTTCAGCTTCTCATTTCATTGAACAGTATTCTAACACTGTTTTTGTTTAGTCTGTGAAGGGAATTTCGGGGGCACTTTGAGGCTTATGGTGAAAACGGAAATATCTTCAGATAGAAACTGGAGAGAAACGTTCCAAGGAGCTACTTTGTGACATGTACATTTCACTCACAGAGCTTTACCTATCTTCTCATAGAAGATTGGGGAATCCCTTTTGGAAAAAAAAGGTATCCAGGGACATTCGAGAGTATATGGATGGCTATGGTGAAAAACGAAATGTCCTCAGACAAAAGCTGGAAAGAAATATTCTGTGAAACTGCTTTCTGTTTGATATGTTTATTCATCTCACATAGATAAAACTTTCTTTATATGACGCTGTTTGGAAACTCCATCATGGACGGATCCGCGAAGGGACATTCAGGAGCACATTCAGCCTACAGTGAAAAAGGAAATATCTTCAGATAAAAACTGGATAGAAGCTTTCTGAGAAACTGCTTTGTGATGTCTGCATTCCACACAGGGAGCTGTACCTCTTTTCTCATAAGGCAGTGTTTGAACATCATTTCTGTAAAACCGAAAAGTGATGTTTTGGGGTGCATTGAAGACTATGGCAAAAAGGGAAATATTCTCAAATAAAACCTAGAAAGAAGCATTCCAGGAAACTGCTCTCAGATATGTGCATCCATTTCAAAGAGGTAAAGCTTACTCTACATTGCCCAGTTTGGAAACTCTGTCTTTGAAGAATCTGTGAAGGGATATTAAGTGGCCACCAGAGGTCTGTGGTGAGCTAGGAACTGTCTTCAGATGAAAACTGGAGAGAAGCCTTCTGAGCAACTGCTTTGTGATGTGTGTATTCATCTCATAGAATTAAACCGTTCTTTGGATTGAGCAGTTTGACATCACTCTTTCTGTGGAATTTGTGGAAGGAAATTTGGGAACACTCTACAGAATATGCAGAAAGAAATATCCTCAAATAAAAACCAGAAGGAAACTTTCTGTGAAACTGCTATGTGTCATGTGAATTACTCTCGTTCAGTTAAGCTTCTCTTTTCATTGAGCATTTTTCTAACACTGTTTATGTTTAACGTGTGAAGGGATATTCTGGAGCACTTTGAGGCTTATGGTGAAAAAGGAAATATGTTCAGATAGAAAGTGGAGAGAAGGTTTCCAAGGAATTGTTTTTTGTGATGTGTGCATTCCACTCACAGTGTAAAACCTCTCTTTTCATACAACATGGAGGAAACCCTTTAGGAGAAAAAGGTATCTAGGGATATTTGGGGGCACATAGATGCCTATGGTGAAAAGAGAATAGCCTCAGACAAAAACTGGGAAGAAGCTTTCTGTGAAACTGCTCTTTGATATGTGTATTCACCTCACATGGATAAAGCTTTCTTTACGTTACACAGCTTGAAAACTCTGTCATGAATGGATCTGCGAAGGGACATTCGGGAGTACATTCAGGACTCTGGTGAAAAAGGAAATATCTTCAGATAAATACTGCAAAGAAGTTTTCTGTGAAACTGTTTTCTGCTATGTTTATACGTCTCACATAGATAAA
>NW_012101290.1:144364-146607 GCF_000951045.1 Mandrillus leucophaeus
CATTTCAAAGAGGTAAAGCTTACTCTACATTGCCCAGTTTGGAAACTCTGTCTTTGAAGAATCTGTGAAGGGATATTAAGTGGCCACCAGAGGTCTGTGGTGAGCTAGGAACTGTCTTCAGATGAAAACTGGAGAGAAGCCTTCTGAGCAACTGCTTTGTGATGTGTGTATTCATCTCATAGAATTAAACCATTCTTTGGATTGAGCAGTTTGACATCACTCTTTCTGTGGAATTTGTGGAAGGAAATTTGGGAACACTCTACAGAATATGCAGAAAGAAATATCCTCAAATAAAAACCAGAAGGAAACTTTCTGTGAAACTGCTATGTGTCATGTGAATTACTCTCGTTCAGTTAAGCTTCTCTTTTCATTGAGCATTTTTCTAACACTGTTTATGTTTAACGTGTGAAGGGATATTCTGGAGCACTTTGAGGCTTATGGTGAAAAAGGAAATATGTTCAGATAGAAAGTGGAGAGAAGGTTTCCAAGGAATTGTTTTTTGTGATGTGTGCATTCCACTCACAGTGTAAAACCTCTCTTTTCATACAACATGGAGGAAACCCTTTAGGAGAAAAAGGTATCTAGGGATATTTGGGGGCACATAGATGCCTATGGTGAAAAGAGAATAGCCTCAGACAAAAACTGGGAAGAAGCTTTCTGTGAAACTGCTCTTTGATATGTGTATTCACCTCACATGGATAAAGCTTTCTTTACGTTACACAGCTTGAAAACTCTGTCATGAATGGATCTGCGAAGGGACATTCGGGAGTACATTCAGGACTCTGGTGAAAAAGGAAATATCTTCAGATAAATACTGCAAAGAAGTTTTCTGTGAAACTGTTTTCTGCTATGTTTATACGTCTCACATAGATAAAACTTTCTTTACATTGCGCAGCTTGAAATTCCGTCATGGATGGATCCACGAAGTGATATTCGTGATCACATTCAGGCCTAAGGTGAAAAAAAATATATCTTCAGATAAAAACTGGAGAGAAGCTTTCTGAGAAATGGCTTCGTGATATGTGCATTCCACTCAGGGAGTTTTACTTCTTTTCTCATAAGACGGAGTTTGAACACTGTTCCTGTAAAACCAAAAAACTGGTATTTTGGAGTGCATTGAAGACTATGGCAAAAAGTGAAATATCCTCAAATAAAATCCAGAAAGAAACGTTCCAAGAAACTGCTCTCTGATATGTGCAATCAACTCACAGAGTTAAAGCTTACTCTACATTTCCCGGTTTCGAAACTCTGTCTTTGAGGAATCTGCAAAAGGATATTAAGTGGCGCCCAGAGGCCTGTGGTGAGCAAGGAAATGTCTTCCAATGAAAACTGGAGAAAAGCCTTCTGAGCACCTGCTTTGTGATGTGTGTATTCTTCTCATACAGTTAAATCATTCTTTTGGTTGAGCTATTTGATATCACTGTTTCTCTGGAACCTGAGAAAGGACATTTGGGAACATTCTTTAGAATATCCTAAAAAAGAAATACCCCCTGATAAAAAAAAAAAAAAAGGAAGCTTTCTGTGAATCTACTGTGTGTCGTGTGAATTTCACTCACAATGTTCAGCTTCTCTTTTTTATTGAGCAGGATTCTAACACTGTTTTTGTTTAGTCTGCAAAGGGATATTTGGGAGTACTTTGAGGCTTATGGTGAAATCGAAAATATCTTCAGATAGAAACTGGAGGAAAGCTTTCCAAGGAGCTGCTTTGTGAAGTGTGCATTACATTCACAGAGATCCCTTTCTTCTCATAGAGGATTGGGGAATCCCTTTTGAAGAAAAAGCTACCAAGGGATATTCGGGAGTATATGTGTGACTATGGTGAAAAAGAAAATATTCTCAGACACAAACTGGTAAAAAACTTTCTGTGAAACTGCTTTGTGATAGATATGTTTATTCATCTCACATAGATAAGACTTTCTTTCTATTACACAGTTTGGAAACTCAGTCATCGAAGGTTTGGCAAAGAGGCATTCAGGAGCACATGCACGCCAATGGTGAAAATGGAAATTTCTTCAGATAAAACCTGGAGAAAAGATTGCTGAGATACTGCTTTGTGATGTGTGCCTTCCACTCAGGGAGTTATTCTTCTTTTCTCATAAGGCAGTGTTTGAACACTGTTCCTGTAAAACTGAAAAAGTTATATTTAGGAGGGCATTGAAAACTTTGATGAAAAGTGAAATATCCTCAAATAAAACCCAGAAAGAAGTGTTCCAACAAACTGTTCTCTGATATGTGCATTCGTT
>NW_012101290.1:146811-150165 GCF_000951045.1 Mandrillus leucophaeus
TCTCATAGAGTTAAATCATTCTTTGGATTGAAGAGTTTGAAATCACTATTTCTATGGAATCTGAGCAACGACATTTGGGAACGCTCCTTAGAATATGGAAAAAGAAATATCCTCAGATAAAAACCAGAAGGAAGCTTTCTGTGAAACTGCTGTGTGTCGTGTGAATTCCTCTCACTCAGTTAAGCTTCTCTTTTCATTGAGCAGTTTTCTAACATTGTTCATGTTTAGCGTATGAAGGGATATATGGGAGTACTTTGAGGCTTATGGTGAAAAAGAAAATATATTCAGAGAGAAACTGGATAGAAGCTTTCCAGGGAACTGTTTTGTAACGTGTGCATTTCACTCACACAGTGTTATACCTATCTTCTCTTACAGCATCAGGGAAACCCTTTCTGTGATACTGTTCTGAGACATGTGTATTTATCTCACATAGATAAAGGTTTCTCTACATTATGCAGCTTGGAAACTATGTCATGGATGAATCCACGAAGGGATATTCAGGAGCACATTCAGGACTATGTTGAAAAAGGAAATATCTTCAGATAAAAACTGGAAAGAAGTTTTCTGTGAATCTGCTTTTTGCTATGTTTATTCATCTCACATAGATAAAGCTTACTTTACATTATGCAGTTTGGAAACTCTGTCATGGAAGGATTCCGCGAAGGGATATTTGGGATCACTTTCGGGCCTGTGGTGAAAAAGGAAATATCATCAGAAAAAAATTGGAGAGAAGCTTTCTGAGAAACTGCTTGGTGATGTGTGCATTCTACTCAGGGAGTTATACCTTTCTTCTCATAAGGCACTGTTTGAACACTGTTCCTGTAAAACCAAAAAGTGATATTCAGAGCACATTAAAGATTATGGTGAAAAGTGACATATCCTCAAATAAAACCCAGAAAGAAGCATTCCAGGAAACTGATCTCTGACATGTCCATTCATTTCACAGAGTTAAAGCTTACTCTACATTTCCCAGTTTGGAAAATCTGTCATCGAGGATTCTGCAAAGAGATATTAAGTGGCAACCAGAGGCCTGTTGCGAGCAAGGAAATTTCTTCCATCGTATAATGGAGAGAAGCTTTCTGAGAAACTCTCTCGTGATTTTGTATTCATCTCATAGAGTTAAATCTTTCCTTGGATTGAACAGTTTGAAGTCACTTTTTCTGTGGAATCTGAGAAAGGACATTTGTGAACGCTCTTTAGCATACCCTGAAAAAGAAATGACCTCAGATTGAAACCAGAAGGAAGCTTTCTGTGAAACTGCTCTGGGTTGCGAGAATTCCGCTCACACAGATAAGCTTCTCTTTTCATTGAGCAGTATTCTAACACTGTTTTTGTTTAGTCTGCAAAGGGATATTTGGGAGTGCTTTGAGGCTTATGGTGAAAAAGGAAATATCTTCAGATAGAAACTGGAGGGAAGCTTTCCGAGGAGCTGCTTTGAGATGTGTGCATTCCACTCACAGAATTATACCTTTCTTCTCATGGAGGATTGGGGAATCCATTATGGAGAAAAAGCTACCATGGGACATTCGGGAGTATAGGGACAGCTATGGTGAAAAAGGAAATATTCTCAGAAAAAAATTGGAAAGAAGCTTTCTGTGAAACTGCTTTGTGATAGATATGTTTATTCATCTCACATAGATAAAACTTTCCTTATATCACGCAGTTTGGAAACTCCGTCATGGAAATAGGAGATATCTTCAGATAAAAACTGGATAGAAGCTTTCTGAGAAATTGCTTTTTGATATGTGCATTCCACTCAGGGAGTTATACCTCTGTTTTCATAAGGCAGTGTTTGAACACTGTTCCTGTAAAACTGAAAAATTGATATTTCAGAGCACATTTAAGACTATGGTGAAAAGTGAACTATCCTCAAATAAAAACGGGAAAGAACGGTTCCAAGAAACTACTCTCTGATATGTGCATTCAGTTGACAGAATTAAAGCTTACTCTACATTGCCCAGTTTGCAAACTGTGTCTTTGAGGAATCTGTGAAGGGATATTAAGTGGCGCCTGGAGCCCTCAGGTGAACAAGGAAACGCCTTCCGTTCAAAACTGGAGAAAAGCTTACTGAACAACTGCATTGGGAAGTGCGTTTTCATCTCATAGAGTTAAATCAATCTTTGGAGTGAGCAGTTTGAAAATACTCTGTGGAATCTCAGGAAGAATATTCGGGCACTCTCTTTAGAATATCCTGAAATGTTGTTTAAAATATGGAGAAAGAAATATTCTCAGATAAAAACAAAAAGGAAGTTTTCTATTAAACTGCTATGTGTCACGTGCATTCCACTCACAGAGTTATACTTTTCTTCTCATAGAGGATTGGGGAATTCCTTTTGGAGAAAAAGCTACCAGGGGACATTTGGGAGTATATGGACAGCAATGGTGAAAAAGGAAATATCCTCAGACAAAAACTGGAAACAAGATTTCTGTGAAACTGCTTTGTGACGGAGATGTTTATTCTTCTCACATAGATAAAACTTTCTTTATATTATGCAGTTTGAAAACTCCGTCATGTTCGGATCTGCGAAGGGACATTCCGCAGCACATTCAGGCCTATGGTGAAAAAGGAAATATCTTCAGAAAAAAACCGGAAAGAGGCTTTCTGAGAAACTGTTTTGTGATGTGTGCATTCTACTCAGGGAGTTATACCTCTTTTCTCATAAGGCAGTGTTTGAACACTGTTCCTGTAAAACCGAAAAAGTAATATTTCAAGCACATGGGAGACTATGGCGAAAGGTGAAATATCCTGAAATAAAACCCAGAAAGAAGCGTTCCAAGAAATTGCTCTCTGACATGTGCATTCATTTCAGAGAGTTAAAGCTTACTCTACATTTCCCACTTTGGGAAGTCTGTCTTGGAGGATTCTGCAAAGGGATATTAAGTGGCGACCGGAGGCCTGTGGCGAGCAAGGAAATGTCTTCCGTGGAAAACTGGAGAGAAGCTTTCTGAGCAACTGCTTTGTGTGATGTGTATTTATCTCATAGAGTTAAATCATTCTTTGGAATGAGCAGTTTGAAATCACTCTTTCTGTGGAGCCAGAGAAAGGACATTTGGGAACGCTCTTAATATGCTGAAAAAGAAATGCCCTCCAATAAAAATCAGAAAGAAGCTTTCTGTGAAACTACTCTGTGTCCTGTGTATTCCACTCACACAGTTAAACTTCTGTTTTCACTAAGCAGTATTCTAACACTGTTTTAGTTTAGTCAGCTAAGGGATACTCGGGAGCGCTGTGAGGCTTATGAAAAAAATGGACGGCTATGGTGAAAAAGGAAATAGCCTCAGACAAAAACTGGAAAGAAGCTTTTTGTGAAACTACTTTGTGATAGATATGTTTATTCATCTCACATAGATAAA
>NW_012101290.1:152230-156123 GCF_000951045.1 Mandrillus leucophaeus
TATTAAACTGCTATGTGTCACGTGCATTCCACTCACAGAGTTATACTTTTCTTCTCATAGAGGATTGGGGAATTCCTTTTGGAGAAAAAGCTACCAGGGGACATTTGGGAGTATATGGACAGCAATGGTGAAAAAGGAAATATCCTCAGACAAAAACTGGAAACAAGATTTCTGTGAAACTGCTTTGTGACGGAGATGTTTATTCTTCTCACATAGATAAAACTTTCTTTATATTATGCAGTTTGAAAACTCCGTCATGTTCGGATCTGCGAAGGGACATTCCGCAGCACATTCAGGCCTATGGTGAAAAAGGAAATATCTTCAGAAAAAAACCGGAAAGAGGCTTTCTGAGAAACTGTTTTGTGATGTGTGCATTCTACTCAGGGAGTTATACCTCTTTTCTCATAAGGCAGTGTTTGAACACTGTTCCTGTAAAACCGAAAAAGTAATATTTCAAGCACATGGGAGACTATGGCGAAAGGTGAAATATCCTGAAATAAAACCCAGAAAGAAGCGTTCCAAGAAATTGCTCTCTGACATGTGCATTCATTTCAGAGAGTTAAAGCTTACTCTACATTTCCCACTTTGGGAAGTCTGTCTTGGAGGATTCTGCAAAGGGATATTAAGTGGCGACCGGAGGCCTGTGGCGAGCAAGGAAATGTCTTCCGTGGAAAACTGGAGAGAAGCTTTCTGAGCAACTGCTTTGTGTGATGTGTATTTATCTCATAGAGTTAAATCATTCTTTGGAATGAGCAGTTTGAAATCACTCTTTCTGTGGAGCCAGAGAAAGGACATTTGGGAACGCTCTTAATATGCTGAAAAAGAAATGCCCTCCAATAAAAATCAGAAAGAAGCTTTCTGTGAAACTACTCTGTGTCCTGTGTATTCCACTCACACAGTTAAACTTCTGTTTTCACTAAGCAGTATTCTAACACTGTTTTAGTTTAGTCAGCTAAGGGATACTTGGGAGCGCTGTGAGGCTTATGAAAAAAATGGACGGCTATGGTGAAAAAGGAAATAGCCTCAGACAAAAACTGGAAAGAAGCTTTTTGTGAAACTACTTTGTGATAGATATGTTTATTCATCTCACATAGATAAAACTATCTTTCTATTATGCAGTTTTGAAACGCCATCATGGACGGATTCACGAAGGGATATTCAGAAGCACTTTCAGGTCTGTAGTGAAATAGGAAATATCTTCACATAAAAACTGAAGAGAAGCTTTCTGAGAAACTGCTTTGTGATGTGTGCATTCCACTAAGGGAGTTTTACCTCTTTTCTCATAAGGCAGTGTCTAAACATTGTCCCTGTAAAACCAAAAAAGTGATATTTCGGAGTGCATTGAAGACTATGGCGAAAAGTGAAATATCCTCAAATAAAACCCAGAGAGAAGTATTCTAAGAAACTGCTCTCTGACATGTGCATTCATTTCAGAGAGTTAAAGCTTACTCTACATTTCCCAGTTTGGAAAGTCTGTCTTTGAGGATTCTGCAAAGGGATATTAAGTGACGATAGGAGGCCTCTGACGAACAAGGATATCTTCCATTGAAAACTGGAGAAAAGCTTTCTGAGCAACTGCTTTGTGATGTATGTATTCATCTCATAGAGTTAAATCATTCTTTGCATTGAGCAGTTTGAAATCACTCTTTCTATGGAACCTGAGAAAGGACATTTTGGAACGCTCTTAAGAATATGCTGAAAAAGAAATACCCTCCAATAAAAACAAGAAAAAAGCTTTCTGTGAAACTGCTCTGTGTCATGTGAATTCCACTCACACAGTTAACCTTCTCTTCTCATTGAGCAGTATTCTAACACTGTTTTTCTTTAGTCTGTGAAGGGATATTCGGGAGCACTTTGAGGTTTATGGTGAAAACGGAAATATTTTCAAATACAAACTGCAGAGAAGCTTTCCGAGGAGGTTCTTTGTGATGTGTGCATTCCACTCACAGAGTTATACCTTTCTTCTCATAGATCATTGAGGAATCTCTTTTGGAGAAAAAGCTACCATGGGACATTCAGGAGTATATGTATCACTGTGGTTAAAAAGGAAATATGCTCAGACAAAAACTGGAAAGAAACTTTCTTTGTGATAGATATGCTTATTGATCTCACATAGATGAAACCTTTTTATATTATGCAGTTAGGAAACTCCGTCATGGACGGATCCGCAAAGGGACATTAGGGAGCACATTCAGGCCTATGGTGAAAAAGGAAATATCTTCAGATAAAAACAGGAGAGAAACTCTGAGAAACTGCTTTGTAATGTGTGCATTCCACTCAGGTAGTTATACCTCTTTTCTCATAAGACAATGTTTGAACACTGTTCCTGTAAAACCAAAAAAGTGATATTTCAGAGCGCTTTAAAACTATGGCCAAAAGTGAACTATCCTAAAATAAAACCCAGAAAGAAGCATTCTAAGAAAATGCTCCTTAATATGTGCATTTATTTCACATAGATAAAGCTTACTCTACATTGCCCAGCTTGGAAACTCTCTCTTGAGGAATCTGCGAAGGGATATTAATTGGCATCCAGAGACCTGTGGTGAACAAGAAAATTTCTTCCGTTGAAAACTGGAGAGAAGCTTTCTGAGCAACTGCTTTGTGACGTGTGTATTCATCACATAGAGTTAAACCATTCTTTGGATTGAACACTTTGAAATCACTGTTTCTATGGTATCTGCCAAAGGACATTTGGGAATGCACCTTAAAATATGGAGAAAGAAGTATCCTCAGATAAAAACAAGAAGGAAGCTTTCTGTGAAACTGCTATGTGCTGTGTGAATTCCTCTCGCTCAGTTAAGGTTCTCTTTTCAATGAGAAATTCTCTAATACTGTTTATGTTTAGGTTTCAAAGGAATATTCGGAAATGTTTTGAGACTTATGGTGAAAAAGGAAATATGTTCAGATAGAAACTGGAGAGAAGCTTTAACAGGAACTGCTTCATGACGAGTGCATTCCACTCACAGTGTTTTACCTCTCTTCTCATACAGCATCGGGGAAACCCTTTTGGAGGAAAAGGTACCAAGAGATATTCAGGGGTATATTGACGAATATGGTGAAAAGGAAAATAGCCTCAGACTAAAATTGGAAAGAAGCTTTCTGTGAAACTGTTCTGTGAATGTATATTTTTCTCACATAGATAAACCTTTCTTTACATTATGCAGGTCGGAAACTCTGTCATGGATGGATCCACGAAGGGACATTCGAGAGCACATTCAGGAGTATGGTGAAAAAGGAAATATCTTCAGATAAAAACTGGAAAGAAGCTTTCTGTGATCTTTTTGCTATGTTTATTCATCTCACATTGATAAAGCTTTCTTTGTAGTACTCAGCTTGGAAACTCTGCCATGGACGGATCTGTGAAGGGACATTCGGGAGTACATTCAGGCCTATGCTGAAAATGGAAATATATTCAGATAAAAACTGGAGAGAAGCTTTCTGAGAAACTGCTTTGTGACGTGTGCATTCCACGCAGGGAGTTATACCTCTTTTCTCATAAGGCAATGTTTGAACATTGTTCCTGTAAAACCGAAAAAGTGATATTACGGAGCACATTGAAGACTTTGGTGAAAAGTGAAATATCCTCAAATAAAACCCAGAAAGAAGCGTTCCAAGAAACTGTTCTCTGATATGCGCATTCATTTCACAGAGTTAAAGCTTACTCTACATTGTCCAGTTTGGACTCTGTCTTTGAGGAATCTGCAATGGGATATTATGTGGCTCCCAGAGGCCTGTGGTGAGCAAGGAAATGTCTTCCCTTGAAAACTGAAGAGAAGATTTTTGAGCAGCTGCTTTGTGATGTGTGTATTGTTCTCATAGAGTTAAATCATTATTTAGATTAAAGAGTTTGAAATCACTGTTTCTGTGGAATCTGAGAAAGGATATTTGGGAAA
>NW_012101290.1:156173-159720 GCF_000951045.1 Mandrillus leucophaeus
TATGGTGAAAAAGGAAATATCTTCAGATAAAAACAGGAGAGAAACTCTGAGAAACTGCTTTGTAATGTGTGCATTCCACTCAGGTAGTTATACCTCTTTTCTCATAAGACAATGTTTGAACACTGTTCCTGTAAAACCAAAAAAGTGATATTTCAGAGCGCTTTAAAACTATGGCCAAAAGTGAACTATCCTAAAATAAAACCCAGAAAGAAGCATTCTAAGAAAATGCTCCTTAATATGTGCATTTATTTCACATAGATAAAGCTTACTCTACATTGCCCAGCTTGGAAACTCTCTCTTGAGGAATCTGCGAAGGGATATTAATTGGCATCCAGAGACCTGTGGTGAACAAGAAAATTTCTTCCGTTGAAAACTGGAGAGAAGCTTTCTGAGCAACTGCTTTGTGACGTGTGTATTCATCACATAGAGTTAAACCATTCTTTGGATTGAACACTTTGAAATCACTGTTTCTATGGTATCTGCCAAAGGACATTTGGGAATGCACCTTAAAATATGGAGAAAGAAGTATCCTCAGATAAAAACAAGAAGGAAGCTTTCTGTGAAACTGCTATGTGCTGTGTGAATTCCTCTCGCTCAGTTAAGGTTCTCTTTTCAATGAGAAATTCTCTAATACTGTTTATGTTTAGGTTTCAAAGGAATATTCGGAAATGTTTTGAGACTTATGGTGAAAAAGGAAATATGTTCAGATAGAAACTGGAGAGAAGCTTTAACAGGAACTGCTTCATGACGAGTGCATTCCACTCACAGTGTTTTACCTCTCTTCTCATACAGCATCGGGGAAACCCTTTTGGAGGAAAAGGTACCAAGAGATATTCAGGGGTATATTGACGAATATGGTGAAAAGGAAAATAGCCTCAGACTAAAATTGGAAAGAAGCTTTCTGTGAAACTGTTCTGTGAATGTATATTTTTCTCACATAGATAAACCTTTCTTTACATTATGCAGGTCGGAAACTCTGTCATGGATGGATCCACGAAGGGACATTCGAGAGCACATTCAGGAGTATGGTGAAAAAGGAAATATCTTCAGATAAAAACTGGAAAGAAGCTTTCTGTGATCTTTTTGCTATGTTTATTCATCTCACATTGATAAAGCTTTCTTTGTAGTACTCAGCTTGGAAACTCTGCCATGGACGGATCTGTGAAGGGACATTCGGGAGTACATTCAGGCCTATGCTGAAAATGGAAATATATTCAGATAAAAACTGGAGAGAAGCTTTCTGAGAAACTGCTTTGTGACGTGTGCATTCCACGCAGGGAGTTATACCTCTTTTCTCATAAGGCAATGTTTGAACATTGTTCCTGTAAAACCGAAAAAGTGATATTACGGAGCACATTGAAGACTTTGGTGAAAAGTGAAATATCCTCAAATAAAACCCAGAAAGAAGCGTTCCAAGAAACTGTTCTCTGATATGCGCATTCATTTCACAGAGTTAAAGCTTACTCTACATTGTCCAGTTTGGACTCTGTCTTTGAGGAATCTGCAATGGGATATTATGTGGCTCCCAGAGGCCTGTGGTGAGCAAGGAAATGTCTTCCCTTGAAAACTGAAGAGAAGATTTTTGAGCAGCTGCTTTGTGATGTGTGTATTGTTCTCATAGAGTTAAATCATTATTTAGATTAAAGAGTTTGAAATCACTGTTTCTGTGGAATCTGAGAAAGGATATTTGGGAAAACTCTTTGGAATATGCTGAAAAAGAAATATCCTCGGATAAGAAACAGAAGGAAGGTTCCTGTGAGACTGCTCTGTGTCATGTGAATTCCACTCACACAGTTCAGCTTGTCTTCTCAATTAGCAGTATTCTAACACTGTATTTAGTATGCGAATTGATATTCGGGAGCGCTATGAGGCTTACAGTGAAAACGGAAACATCTTCATATAGAAACTGGAGAGAAGTTTTCCGAGGAGCTGCTTGTGATGTGTGCATTCCACTCACAGAATTATACCTTTTTCCTAATAGAGGATTGAGCAATTCTTTTTGGAGAAAAAGCTGCCAAAGGGACATTCGGGAGTATATGGACAGCAATGGTGAAAAAGGAAATATCCTCAGACAAAAACTGGAAACAAGCTTTCTGTGAAACTGCTTTGTAATAGATATGTTTATTCATTTCACATAGATAAAACTTTGCTTGTATTACACAGCTAGGAAACGCTGTCATGTATGGCTATGCAAAGGCACATTTGGGAGCATATTCAGGCCTGTGGTGAAAAAGGAAATATCTCCAGATAAACACTGGGAAAAAGCCTTCTGTGAATCCGCCTTTTGCAATGTTTAATCACCTCACATAGTTAAAGCTTTCTTTACATTGCACAGCTTGGAAACTCCGTCATGGACAGATCCATGAAGGGATATTCGGAATCACATTCAAGTCTATTGTGAAAAAGAAAATATCATCAGATAAAAACTGGAAAGAAGCTTTCTGAGAAACTTCTTTGTGATGTGTGCATTCCACTCAGTAAGTTATACCTCTTTTCTCGTAAGGCAGTGTTCGAACACTGTTTCTGTAAAACCAAAAAAGTGATATTTCGGAGCGCATTGAAGACTACAGCGAAAAGTGAAATATCCTCAAATAAAACCCAGAGAGAAGCATTCCAAGAAACTGTCCTCTGATACGTGCATTCATTTCACAGAGTTAAAGTTTACTCTACGTTGCCCTGTTTGGAAACTCTGTCTTTAAAAATCTGTGAAGGGATATTAAGTGGCGCTCGGAAGCGTGTGGTGACCAAGGAAACGTCTTCTGATGAAAACTGGAGAGAAGCTTTCTCAGCAACTGCTTTGTGATGTGTGTATTCATCTCATATAGATAAACCATTCTTTGGCTTGAGCACTTTGAAATCACTGTTTTTGTGGAATCTGAGGAAGGATATTTGGGAACGTTCCTTAGAATATGGAGAAAGAAATATCCTCAGGTAATATCCAGAAGGAAGTTTTCTGTGAAACTGCTCTGTATTGTCTTAACTCCTCTCGCTCAGTTAAGCCTCTCTTTTCATTGAGCAGTTTTTTTACCCTTTTTATGTTTAGCCTGTGATGGGATATTCATGAGTGCTTTGAGGCTTACCGTGAAAAATGAAATATGTTCAAACCGAAACTAGAGAGAGGCTTTCCGAGGAACTGCTTTATGACGTGTGCATTCCACTTACAGTGTTATACGTCTCTTCTCATACAGCATCGGGTAACCCTTTTGGAGATAAAGGTACCAACTGGTATTCAGGAGCATGTTGATGACTATGGTGAAAAGAGAAATAGCCTCAGACAAAAACTGGAAAGAAGCTTTCTATGAAACTGCTCTGTGATATGTGTATTCATCTCACATAGATAAAGCTTTCTTTACATTACACAGCTTGGAAACTCTGTCATGGACAGATCCACGAAGGGACATTTGTGAGCACATTCAAGACTCTGGTGAAACAGGAAATATCTTCAGATAAATACTGGAAAGAAGCTTTCTGTGAATCTGCTTGTTGCTATGTTTATTCGCCTCACATAGATAAAGCTTACTTTATGCAGCTTGGAGACTCCATCATG
>NW_012101290.1:159770-173881 GCF_000951045.1 Mandrillus leucophaeus
GCAACTGCTTTGTGATGTGTGTATTCATCTCATATAGATAAACCATTCTTTGGCTTGAGCACTTTGAAATCACTGTTTTTGTGGAATCTGAGGAAGGATATTTGGGAACGTTCCTTAGAATATGGAGAAAGAAATATCCTCAGGTAATATCCAGAAGGAAGTTTTCTGTGAAACTGCTCTGTATTGTCTTAACTCCTCTCGCTCAGTTAAGCCTCTCTTTTCATTGAGCAGTTTTTTTACCCTTTTTATGTTTAGCCTGTGATGGGATATTCATGAGTGCTTTGAGGCTTACCGTGAAAAATGAAATATGTTCAAACCGAAACTAGAGAGAGGCTTTCCGAGGAACTGCTTTATGACGTGTGCATTCCACTTACAGTGTTATACGTCTCTTCTCATACAGCATCGGGTAACCCTTTTGGAGATAAAGGTACCAACTGGTATTCAGGAGCATGTTGATGACTATGGTGAAAAGAGAAATAGCCTCAGACAAAAACTGGAAAGAAGCTTTCTATGAAACTGCTCTGTGATATGTGTATTCATCTCACATAGATAAAGCTTTCTTTACATTACACAGCTTGGAAACTCTGTCATGGACAGATCCACGAAGGGACATTTGTGAGCACATTCAAGACTCTGGTGAAACAGGAAATATCTTCAGATAAATACTGGAAAGAAGCTTTCTGTGAATCTGCTTGTTGCTATGTTTATTCGCCTCACATAGATAAAGCTTACTTTATGCAGCTTGGAGACTCCATCATGAGTGGATCCGCGAAGGATTATTCAGGATCACATTCAGGCCTATGGTGAAAAAGGAAATATCGTCAGATAAAAACTGGAGAGAAGCTTTATGAGAAACTGTTTGGTGATGTGTGCATTCCACTCAGGGAGTTATACCTTTCTTCTCATAAAGCACTGTTTGAACACTGTTCCTGTAAAACTAAAAAAGTGATATTTGGAGCACATTGAAGACTATGGCAAAAAATAAAATGTCTTCCAATAAAACCCAGAAAGATGCATTCCAAGAAACTGCTCTCTGACATGTCCATTCATTTCACAGAGTTAAAACTTACTCTACATTTCCCAGTTTGGAAAGTCTGTCTTTGAGGATTCTGCGAAGGGATATTATATAAGTGGCAACCGAAGGCCTGTGGTGAGCAAGGAAATGTCTTCTGTTGAAAATTGGAGAGAAGCCTTCTGAGCAACTTATTTGTGATGTTTGTATTCATCTCATAGAGCTAAATCATTTTTTGAGTTGAGTAGTTTGAAATCACTGTTTCAGTGGAATCTGAGAAAGAACATTTGGGAACGCTCCTTAGAATATCCTGAAAAAGAAATGACCTCAGATAGAAACCAGAGGAAGCTGTCTGTGAAACTGCTCTGTGTCACGTGAATTCCGCTTGCACAATTAAGTTTCCCTTTTCATTCAACAATATTCTAACACTGTTTTTGTTTAGTCTGCGAAGGAATATTTGGGAGTGCTTTGAGGCTTACAGTGAAAAAGGAAATATCTTCAGATAGAAACTGGAGAGAAGCTTTCCAATGAGCTGCTTTGTGACGTGTGCATTCCACTCACAGAATTGAACCTTTCTTCTCATAGAGGATTGTGGAATCCCTTTTGGAGAAAAAGCTACCAGTGGACATTCGAGAGTATATGGACAGCTATGGTGAAAAAGGAAATATGTTCAGATAGAAACTGGAGAGAAGCTTTCCAATGAGCTGCTTTGTGACGTGTGCATTCCACTCACAGAATTGAACCTTTCTTCTCATAGAGGATTGTGGAATCCCTTTTGGAGAAAAAGCTACCAGTGGACATTCGAGAGTATATGGACAGCTATGGTGAAAAAGGAAATATCCTGTGAGAAAAACTGGAAAGCAGCTTTCTGTAAAACTGCTTTGTGATAGATATGTTTATTCATCTCACATAGATAAAACTTTCCTTATATTACGCAGTTTGGAAACTTCGTCGTGGACGTATCTGTGAAGGGACATTCGGGAGCACATTCAGGCCTACGGTGAAAAAGGAGATATCTTCAGGTACAAACTGGATAGAAGCTTTCTGAGAAACTGTTTTGTGATGTGTGCATTCCACTGAGGGAGTTATACCTCTTTTCTCATAAGGCTGTGTTTGAACGCTGGTCCTGTGAAACCAAAAGTAATATTTTGGAGTGCATGGAAGACTATGGCGAAAAGTGAAATATCCTGAAATAAAACCCAGAAGGAAGCATTGCAAGAAACTGCTCTCTGATATTAGCATTCATTTCAGAGAGTTAAAGTTTACTGTACGTTGCTCAGTTTGGAAACTCTATCTTTGAGGAATCTGCGAAGGGATATTTAGTGGTGCCCGGAGGCCTGTGGTAAGCAAGGAAATGTCTTCCAATGAAAACTGGAAAGAAGCTTTGTGAGCAACTGCTTTGTGATGTGTGTATTCATCTCATAGAGTTAAATCATTCTTTGTATTGAACAGTTTGAAATCACTGTTTCTGTGGAATGTGACAAAGGACATTTGGGAACACTCTTTAGAATATGCTAAAAAAATATCCTCAGAGAAAAACTGGAAGGAAGCTTACTGTGAAACATCTCTGTGTCATGTGAATTCTAGTCACAGAGTTCAGCTTCCCTTTTCATTGAGCAGTACCCTAACACTGTGTTTAGTGTGCAAAAGTATATTCGGGAGCGCTTTGAGGCTTATGGTAAAAACAGAAATATCTTCAGATAGAAACTGGAAAGAACCTTTCTAAGGAGTTGCTTTGTGACGTGTGCATTCCATTCACAGAATTGTGTCTTTCTTCTCGTACAGCATTGGAGAAGCCCTTTTGGAGAAAGAGGAACCAAGGGATAACTGGGAGCATATTGACGCCTATGGTGAAAAGGGAAATAGCCTCAGATAAAAACTGGAAAGAAGTTTTCTATGAAACTTCTCTGTGATATGTGTATTAATCTCACATAGATAAAGCTTTCTTTACATTAAGCAGCTTGGAAACTCTGTCATGGACATATCCATGAAGGGACATTTGTGAGCATATTCAGGACTATGATGAAAAAGAAAATATCTTCAGATAAAAACTGGAAAGAAGCTTTCTGTGAATCTGCTTTTTGCTATGTTTATTCACCTCACATAGATAAAGCTTTCTTTACATTATGCAGCTTGGAAACTCCGTTATGGATGCATCCGCAAAGGAATATTCGGGATCACATTTGGGCCTCTGGTGAAAAAGGAAATATCGTCAGATAAAAACTGGAGAGATGCTTTCTGAGAAACTGCTTGGTGATGTGTGCATTCCACTCAGGGAGTTATACCTTTCTTGTCATAAAGCACTGTTTGAACACTGCTCCTGTAAAACTAAAAAAGTCGTATTCGGAGCTCATTGAAGGCTATGGTGAAAAGTGAAATGTCATCAAATAAAACCCAGAAAGAAGCATTACAAGAAACTGCTCTCTGACATGGCCATTCATTTCACAGTGTTAAACCTTACTCTACATTTCCAAGTTTGGAAAGTCTGTCTTTGAGGATTCTGCGAAGTGATATTAAGTGGCACTTGGGGCCTGTGGAGAGCATGGAAATGTCTTTCATTGAAAATTGCAGAGAAGATTTCAGAGCAACTCCTTTGTGATATTTGTATTCATCTCATAGACTTAAATCATTCTTTGGATTGAGCAGGTTGAAATCACTGTTTCTGTGGAATCTGAGAAAGGACATTTATGAACCCTCTTTAAAATATCCTGAAAAAGAAATAACCTCAGATAGAAACCAGAGGAAGTTTTCTGTGAGACTTCTCTGTTTTGCATGAATTCCGCTCACATAGTTAAACTTCTCTTTTCATTGAACAGTATTCTAACACTGTTTTTGTTTAGCCTGCGAAGGGATATTCGGGAGTGCTTTGAGGCTTACAGTGTAAAAGGAAATATCTTCAGATAGAAACTGGAGAGAAGCTTTCTGAGGAGCTGCTTTGTGACTTGTGCATTCCACTCAAAAAATTATACCTTTTTTCTCATAGAGGATTGGGGAATCCCTTTTGGAGTAAAAGCTACCAAGGGACATTCGGGAGTATATACGGCTATGGTGAAAAAGGAAATATCCTCAGACAAAAACTGGAAGGAAGATTTCTGTGAAACTGCTTTGTGATAAATAAGTTTATTCATCTCACTTAGATAAAACTTTCCTTATATTATGCAGTTTGGAAACTCTGTCATGGACAGATCTGTGAAGGGATATTCAGGAGCCCATTCAGGCCTATGGTGAAAGAGGGGATATCTCCAGATAAAAACTGCATAGAAGCTTTCTGAGAAACTGCTTTGTGATGTGATAATTCCACTCAGGGAGTTTTACTTCTCTTCTAATAAGGCAGTGTTTTAACACTGTTCCTGTAAAACCCAGACAGTGATATTTCAGAGCCCATTGAAGACTATGGCGAAAAGTCAAGTATCATCAAATAAAACCCAGAAAGAAGCGTTCCAAGAAACTGCTCTCTGATATATGCGTTCATTTCACAAAGTTAAATCTTACCATACATTCCCCAGTTTGGAAAGTCTGTCTTTCAGGATTCTGCGAAGGGATAATAAGTAGCTACCTGTGGCCTGTGGTGAGCAAGGAAATGTCTTCCCTTGAAAACTGGAGAGAAGCTTTCTGAGCAACTCTTTTGTGATGTTTGTATTTATCTCATAGAGTTAAACCATTCTTTGTATTGAGCTGTTTGAAAATCCTGTTTCTGTGGAATCTGAGGAAGGACATTTGGGAACGTTCAATAGAATATGGAGAAAGAAATATCCTCAGATAAAATCCGGAATAAAGCTTTCTGTGAGACTGCTCTGTGTCATCTTAATTCCTCTTACTCAGTTAAGCCTCTCTTTTCATTGAGCAGTTTTCTAATCCTGTTTATGTTTATCGTGGGAAGGGATTTTCGGGAGTGATTTGAGGCTTATAGTGAAAAAGGAAATATGTTCAGATAGAAAATGGAAGAGAAGTTTTCTTCGGAACTGCTTTGTGGTGCGTGCTTTCCACACAAAGTGTTATACCTCTCTTCTCATACAGCATTGGGGAAACCTTTCTGGAGAAAAAGGTACCAAGTGATACTCGGGAGCATATTGATGCCTATGGTGAAAAGGGAAATAGCCTCAGACAAAAACCGGATAGAAGCTTTCTTTGAAACTGCTCTGTGATATGTGCATTCATCTCACATAGATAAAGATTTCTTTACATTACGCAGCTTGGAAACTCTGTCATAGATGGATCCATAAAGGGACATTCGGGAGCACATTCAGGATTATGGTGAAAAACGAAAGGTCCTCAGACAAAAACTGGAAAGGTTTCTGTGAAACTACTTTGTGATAGATATGTTTATTCATCTCACATAGATAAAACATTCTTTATATTATGCAGTTTGTAAACTCCATCAAGGACATATATGCAAAGGGACTTTCGGAGCACATTCAGGCCTATGGTGAAAAAGGAAATATCTTTAGATAAAAGCTGGAGAGGAGCTTTCTGAGAAACTGATTTGTGATCTGTGAATTCCATTCAGGGAGTTATACGTCTTTTCTCATAAGGTAGAGTTTGAACTCTGTTCCTGTAACACCGAAAAGGTGATATTTTGGAGCACCTTGAAGACGATGGCGGAAAGTGAAATATCTGCAAATAAAACTCAGACAGAAGCATCCCAAGAAACTGCTCTCTGATACGTTCACTCATTTCACAGAGTTAAATGTTACTCTACGTTGCCCAGTTTGGAAACTCTATCTTTGAGGAATCTGTGAAGGGATATTAAGTGGCGCCAGGGAGCCAGTGTTGAGCAAGGAAATGTCTTCCAATGAAAACTGGAGAGAAGCTTTGTGAGCAACTGCTTTGTGATGTGTGTATTCAACTCATAGAGTTAAACCATTCTTTGGATTGAGCAGTTTGAAATCACTGTTTGGGTGGAATCTTAAGAAGGACATTTGGGAACGCTCTTTAGAATATGGAGAAAGAAATATCCTCAGATAAAAATCAGAAGGAAGCTTTCTGTGAAACTCTTGTGTATGATGTGAATTTTTCTCACTCAGTTAAGCTTCTCTTTTCATTGAGCAGTTTTCTAACACTGTTGGTGTTTAGCGTGTGAAGGGTTATTCCAGAGCGATTTGAGGCTTACGGTGAAAAAGGAAATATGTTCAGATAGAAACTGGAGAGGAACTTTCCAAGGAACTGCTTTGTGACGTGTGCATTCCACTCAGTTTTATACCTCTCTTCTCATACAGTATCAATGAAACCCTTTTGGAGAAAAAGTACCAAGGGATATTCAGGGGCATAGTGATGCCTATGGTGAAAATGGAAATAGCCTCAGACAAAAACTGGAAAGAAGCTTTCTGTGAAACTGCTCTGTGCTATGTGTACTCGTCTAAAATAGATAAAGCTTTCTTTACATTATGCAGCTCGGAAACTCTGTCATGGACAGAACCGTGAAGGGACATTCGGGAACACATTCAGGACTGTGGAGAAAAAGGAAATATCTTCAGATAAATCTTTAAAGAAATTTCTATGAATCTGATTTTTGCTATGTTTATTCATCTCACATAGATAAAGGTTTCTTTACCTTATGTAGCTTGGAAACTTTCTCATGGACAGATCTGCGAAGGGATATTCGGGATCACATTCAGGCCAACGGTGAAAAAGAAAATATCTTCAGAAAAAAACTGGAGAGGAGCTTTCTGAGAAACTGCTTTGTGATGTGTGCATTCCACTCAGGGAGTTGTACCTCTTTTCTCATAAGGCAGTGTTTGAACACTGTTCCTGTAAAACCGAAAAAGTGATATTTGGTGTGCATTTAAGACTAGGGCAAAAAGTGAAATATCCTCAAATAAAACCCAGAAAGAAGTGTTCCAAGAAACTGCTCTCTGATATGTACATTCATTTCAAAGAGTTAAAGCTAACACTACATTGCCCAGTTTGGAAACTCTGTCTTTCCAGAATCTGCGAAGCGGTAGTAAGTGGCGCCTGGAGGCCTGTATTGAGCAAGGAAATGTCTTCTGTTGAAAACTTGAATCTTTGTGAGCAACTGCTTTGTGATGTGTGTATTCATCTCATAGGGTTAAATCATTCTTTGGATTGAGTAGGCTGAAATCACTGTTTCTGTGGAACCTGAGAAAGGACATTTGGGAACGTTCTTAAGAATATGCTGGAAAGGAAAGACCCTCAGATAAAAACCAGAAGGAGACACTCTGTGAAACTGCTCTGTGTCATGTGAATTCCACTCGTACAGTTAAGCTTCTGATTTCATTAAGCAGTATTCTAACACTTTCAGATTAGTTTCCTAAGGGATATTTGGGAACGCTTTTTGGCTTCTGCTGAAAACGGAAATATCTTCAGATAGAAACTGGAGAGAAGCTTTCTGAGGAGCTGCTTTGTGATGTGTGCATTCAACTCACAGAATTATACCTTTCTTCTCATACAGCATTGGAGAAACCCGTTTGGAGGAAAAGGTACCAAGGGATAACCGGGAGCATATTGACACCCATGGTGAAAAGGGAAATAGCCTCAGACAAAAACTGGAAAGAAGCTTTTTGTGAAACTGCTCTGTACTGTGTGCACTCATCTCACATAGATAAAGCTTTCTTTACATTACCCAGCTTGGAAACTTTGTCATAGACGGATTCATGAAGGGACATTTGGGAGCACATTCAGGACTATGGTGAAAAATGAAAGGTCCTCAGACAAAAGCTGGAAAGAAGATTTCTGTGAAACTGCTTTGTGATAGATGTGTTTATTCATCTCACATAGATAAAACTTTCTTTATATTACACGTTTGTAAACTCCATCAAGGACGTATGCGCGAAGGGACATTTGGGTGCACAATCAGGCCTACGGTGGAAAAGGAAATATCTTTAGATAAAAACTGGAGAGAAGCTTTCTGAGAAACTGCTTTGTAATCTGTGCGTTCCATTCAGGGAGTTATATCTCTTTTCTCATAAGGCAGTGTTTGAACACTGTTCCTGTAAAACCAAAAAGGTGATATTTTGGAACACCTTGAAGATGATGGCAGAAAGTGAAATATCTACAAATAAAACCCAGACAGAAGCGTTCCAAGGAACTGCTCTCTGATATGTGCATTCATTTCACAGAGTTAAAGGTTACTCCACGTTACCCAGTTTGGAAACTCTGTCTTTGAGGAATCTGTGAAGGGATATTAAGTGGTGCCAGGGAGCCAGTGTTGAGCAAGGAAATGTCTTCCAATGAAAACTGGAGAGAAGCTTTGTGAGCAACTGCTTTGTGATGTGTGTATTCATCTCGTAGAGTTAAGCCATTCTTTGGATTGAGCAGTTTGAAATCACTGTTTGGGTGGAATCTGAGGAAGGACATTTAGGAATGCTCTTTAAAATATGGAGAAAGAAATATCCTCAGATAAAACCCAGAAGGAAGCTTTCTGTGAAACTGTTATGTGTCGAGTGAATTCTTCTCCCCCGTTAAACTTCTCTTTTCGTTGAGCAGTTTTCTAACACTGTTTACGTTTAGTCTGTGAAGGGATATTCTGTAGGGCTTTGAGGCTTATGTTGAAAACGGAAATATCTTCAGATAGAAACCGGAGAGAAGCGTTCTGAGGAGCTGCTTTGTGACGTGTGCACTCCACTCACAGAGTCATTCTTTTTTTCTCATAGAGGATTGGGAAATTCCTTTTGGACAAAAAGCTGCCAAGGGACATTTACCATATGGAGGGCTACGTTGAAAAAGGAAATATCCTCAGGCAAAAACTGAAAAGAAACTTCTTCTGTAAATGCTTTGTGATAGATATGTTTATTCATCTCACACAGATAAAGTTTTCTTTATATTACACAGTTTGGAAACTCCATCATGGACGGATCCACAAATTGACATTCGGGAGCAAATTCAGGCCTATGGTGAAAAAGGAAATATCTTCAGATATAAACCGGAGAGAAACTTTCTGAGAAACTGCTTTGTGATGTTTGCATTCCACTCAGGGAGTTATACCTCCTTTCTAATAAGGAAGTGTTTGAAAACCGTTCTTGTAAAACCGAAAAAGTGATATTTCAGAGCGCACTGAAGACGATGGAGAAAAGTGAAATATCCTCAGATAAAACCCAGGAAGAAGCATTCCAAGAATCTGCTCTCTGACGTGCGCATTCATTTCACAGAGTTAAAGCTTACTCTACATTGCCCAGTCTGGAAACTCTGTCTTTGAGGAATCTGTGAAGGGATATTAAGTGGTGCCCAGAGGCCTGTGGTGAGCAAGGAAATGTCTTTCGTTGAAAACTGGAGAGAAGCTTTCTGAGTAACTGCTTTGTGATGTGTGTATTCATCTGATAGAGTTAAATCATTCTTTGGATTGAGCAGTTTGAAGTCACTGTTTCTGTGGAATCTGAGGAAGGACATGTGGGAACAATCTTTAGAATAAGGAGAAGAAAGTACCTTCAGATAAAAACCAGAAGGAAGCTTTCTGTGAAACTACTATGTGTCACGTGAATTCCTTTGCTCAGTTAAACTTCTCTTTTTCTTGAGCAGTTTTCTAACACTGTTTATGTTTAGCTTGCAAAGGAAAATTCAGGAGTGCTTTGAGGCTTAAGGTGAAAAAGAAAATAGGGTCAGATAGAAACTGGAGAGAAGTTTTCCAAGGAACAGCTTTTTAAAGTGTGCATTCCACTCACAGTGTTATACCTCTCTTCTCATACAGCATCGGGGAAATCCTTTTGGAGAAAATGGTACCAAGGGATATCCGGGAGCATACTGACGCCTATGGTGAAAAGGGAAACAGCCTCAGACAAAAACTGTAAGGAAGCTTTTGGTGAATCTGCTCTGTGATATATGTATTCACCTCACATAGGTAAAACTTTCCTTGCATTATGCAGCTTGGAAACTCTGTCATACATGGACCGCAAAAGGACATTCTGGAGCACATTCAGTACTGTGGTGAAAAAGTAAGTATCCTGTGACAAAAATTGGAATGAAGCTTTCTGTGAATCTGCTTTTTCTTATGTTTATTCATCTTACATAGAATAAACTTTCCTTATATTATGCACTTTGGAAACACCGTCATGGACGGATCCGAGAAGGGACATTCGGGAGCACATTCAGGCCTATAGGGAAAAAATAAATAACTTGAGATAAAAACTGGAGAGTAGCTTTCTGAGAATCTGCTTTGTGATGTGTGCATTCCACTCAGGGAGTTATACCTCTTTTCTCATAAAGCAGTATTTGAACACTGTTTATGTAAAACTGAAAAAGTGATATTTCGGAGCACTTTGAAGACTATGGGGAAAAGTGAAACATCCTCAAATAAAATACAGAAAGAAGCGTTCCAGGAAACAGTGGTCCGATATGTGCATTAATTTAACAGAGTTAATTTTTACTCTACTTTGCCCAGATTGGAAACTCTGTCATTGAGGAATCTGCGAAGGGACATTAAGTGGCGCCCGGAGGCCTCTGGTGAGCTAGGAAATGTCTTCCGATGAAAACTGGAGAGAAGCTTTCTGAGAAACTGCTTTGTGATGTCTGTATTCATCTCATAGAGTTAAACCATTCTTTGGATTGAGTAGTTTGAAATCACTGGGTCTGTGGGATCTGAGGAAACACATTTGGGAACGCTCTTTAGAATATGGAGAAAGAAATATCCTCATATAAAAACCAGAAGGAAGCTTTCTGTGAAACTGCTATGCGTCGTGTGAATTCCTCTCGCTAAGTTAAGCTTCTCTTTTCATTTAGCTGTTTTCTACCACTGTTTATATTTAGCGTGTGAAGGGATCTTCGGGAGCGCTTTGAGACTTATGGTGAAAGAGGAAATATGTTCAGATAGAAACTGGAGAGAAGCTTTCCGAGGAATTGCTTTATGATGTGTGCATTCCAGTCACAGTGTTATACTTCTCCCTCATATAGATTCAGGAAGACTCTTTTGGAGGAATAGGTACCAAGGGATATTTGGGGGCATATGGTGAAAAAGGAAATAGCCTCACACTAAAACTGGAAAGAAGCTTTCTGTGAAACTGCTCTGTTGTATGTCTATCCATCTCACATAAATAAAGCTTTCTTTACATTACGCAGCTTGGAAACTCTGTCATGGACGGATCCACGAAGGGACATTTGGGAGCAAATTTAGGAGTATGGTGAAAAAGTAAATATGTTCAGATGAAAACTGGAAAGAAGCTTTCTGTGAATCTGTTTTTTGCTGTTTATTCATCTCACATTGAGAAACTTTTCTTTATATTACGCAGCTTGGAAACTCCGTCATGGACGGATCTGCGAAGGGACCTTCGGGAGTACATTCAGGCCTATCTTGAAAATGGAAATATCTTCAGATGAAAGCTGAAGAGAAGTTTTCTGAGAAACTGCTTTGCAACGTGTTCTTTCCACTCAGGGAGTTATACTTCTTTTCTAATAAGACAGTGTTTGAACAGTGTTACTTAAAAACTGAAAATGAGATATTACGGAACACTTTGAAAACTATGGCGAAAACTGAAATATCCTCAAATAAAACCCAGAAAGAAGCATTTCAAGAAACTACTCTCTGATATGTGCATTCATTTCACAGAGTTAATGCAGACTCTACATTGCCCAGTTTGGAAACTCCGGTTTTGAGGAATCTGCGAAGGGATATTAAGTGGCTCCCGGAGGCCTGTGGTGAGTAAGGAAATGTCTTCCTTTGAAAACTGGAGAGAAGCTTTCTGAGCACCTGCTTTGTGATGTGTGTATTATTCTCATAGAGTTAAATCATTCTTTGGATTGAAGAGTTTGAAATCACTGTTTCTGTGGAACTTGAGAAAGGACATTTGGGAACGCTCTTTAGAATATGCTGAAAAAGAAATACCCTCAGATCAAAAACAGAAGAAAGTTTTCTCTGAGACTGCTCTGTGTCAGGTTAATTCCACTCACACATTTCAGCTTCTCTTCTCATTGAGCAGTATTCTAACACTGTTTTTCTTTAGTCTGTGATGGACATTCGGGAGTACTTTGAGGCTTATTGTGAAAACGGAAATATCTTCAGATAGAAACTGAAGAGAATCTTTCTGAGGAGTTGCTTTGTGACGTGTGCACTCCACTCAAAGAGTTATACCTTCTTTCTCATAGAGTATGGGGAATCCCTCTTGGAGAAAAAGCTACCATGGGACATTTGGGAGTATACGGATGGCTATGGTTAAAAAGGAAATATCGTCAGACAAAAACTGGATATAAGCCTTCTGTGAAACTGCTTTGTGATAGATATGCTTATTGATCTCACATAAAACCTTCTTTATATTACGCAGTTAGGAAACTCCATCATGGACAGATCCACAAAGGGACATTCAGGAGTACATGCAGGCCAATGGTGAAAAAGGAAATATCTTCAGATAAAAACGGAGGAGAAACTCTGAGAAACTGCTTTGTGATGTGTGCATTCCACTCAGGGAGTTATACCTCTTTTATCATAAGGCAGCGTTTGAACACTGTTCCTGTAAAACCGAAAAAGTGATATTTCAGAACACTTTAAAGACTATGGTGAAAAGTGAACTATCCTCAATTAAAACCCAGAAAGAAGTGTTCCAAGAAAATGCTCTCTTATATGTGCCTTTATTTCACAGAAATAAAGCTTACTCTACATTGCCCATTTTGGAAACTCTCCCTTGAGGAATCTGTGAAGGGATATTAATTGGCGCCCGGAGGCCTCTGGTGAGCAAGGAAATGTCTTCCATTGAAAACTGGAGAGAAACTTTCTGAGCAACTGCTTTGTGACATGTGTATTCATCTCATAGAGATAAATCATTCTTTGGATTGAGTAGTTTGAAATCACTGTTTCTATGGAATCTGATGAAAGACATTTGGGAACGCGCTTTAGAATATAGAGAAAAAAATATCCTCAGGTGAAAACCAGAAGGGAGCTTTCTGTGAAACTGGTATGTGTCATGTGAATCCCCCTGGCTCAGTTAAGCGTCTCTTTTCATTGAGCTATTTGAAACCACTGTTTATGTGTAGTGTGCAAAGAGATATTCGGGAGCACCTGAGACTTACGGTGAAAAAGAAAATATGTTCAGATAGAAACTGGAGGGAAGCTTTCCGAGGAACTGCTTTGTGACGTGTGCATTTCACTCACAGTGTTATACTTCTCTTCTCATACAGATTCGGGAAAACCCTTTTGGAGGAAAAAGTACCAAGGTATATTCAGGGGCATATTAACGAATATGGTGAAAAGGAAATAGACTCAGACTAAAACTGGAAAGAAGCTTTCTGTGAAACTACTCTTTGATATGTGTATTCATCTGACATACATAAAGCTTCCTTTAGGTTACACAGCTTGGAAACTCTGTCATGGATGGATCCGTGAACGGACATTCAGAAGCACACTCAGGAGTATGGTGAAAAAGGAAATATCTTCAGATAAAAAATGGAAAAAAGCTTTCTGTAAATCTGCTTTTTGTTATGTTAATTCATCTCGCATTGACAAAGCTTTCTTTATGTTATGCAGCTTGGAAACTCTGCCATGGACGGATCCACGAAGGGACATTCGGGAGCACATTCAGGAGTATGGTGAGAAAGGAAATATCTTCAGATAAAAACTGGATAGAAGCTTTTGGTAAATCTGCTTTTTGCTATGTTGATTCAACTCACATTGATAAAGTTCTTTACATTCCACAGCTTGGAAACTCTGTCATGGACGGACCTGCGTAAGGACATTCGGGAGCACATTCAGGACTATGGTGAAAAAGGAAATATCTTCAGATTAAAACGGGAGAGAAGCTTTCTGAGAAACTGCTTTGTGACGTGTGCATTCCACTCAGGGAGTTGTACCTCTTTCTAATAAGGCAGTGTTTGAAGACTGTTCCTGTAAACCAGAAAACGTGATATTACAGAGCACATTGAAGACTATGGCAAAAAGTGAAATATCCTCAAATAAAACCCAGAAAGAAGTGTTCCAACAAACTGCTCTCTGATATGTGCATTCATTACACAGAATTAAAGTTTTCTCTACATTGCCCGGTTTGGAACCTCTGTCATTGAAGAATCTGCAAAGTGGTATTAAGTGGCTCCCAGAGGCCTGTTTTGAGCAAGGAGATGTCTTCCGTTGAAAACTGGAGAGAAGCTTTCTGAGCAGCTGCTTTGTGATGTGTGTATTATTCTCATAGAGTTAAATCATTCTTTGGATTGAAGAGTTTGAAATCACTGT
>NW_012101290.1:173931-177194 GCF_000951045.1 Mandrillus leucophaeus
TCTATGGAATCTGAGGAAGGACATTTGGGAACGCTCCTTAGAATATGGAGAAAGAAATATCCTCAGATAAAAACCAGAGGGAAACTTTCTGTGAAACTGCTGTGTGTCATGTGAATTCCTCTCACACAGTTAAGCTTCTCTTTTCATTGAGCAGTTTTCTAACATTGTTCATGTTTAGCATATGAAGGGATATATGGGAGCACGTTGAGGCTTATGGTGAAAAAGAAATTATGTTCAGATAGAAACTGGAGAAAAGCTTTCCACAGAACTGCTTTGTGACGTGTGCATTCCTCTCACAGTGTTATACCTCTCTTCTCACAAGCATCGGGGAAACCCTTTCTGTGATACTGTTCTGTGATATGTGTATTCATCTCACATAGATAAAGCTTTATCTACATTACGCAGTTTGGAAACTGTCATGGATGAATCCACAAAGGGATATTCGGGAGCACATTCAGGACTATGTTGAAAAAGGAAATATATTCAGTTAAAAACTGGAAAGAAATTTTCTGTGGATCTGCTTTTTCTATGTTTATTCATCTCACATAGATAAAACTTTCTTTGTATTATGCAGTTTTGAAATTCCGTCATGGACAGATCCGCGATGGGATATTCAAAAGCGCATTCAGGCCTATGGTGAAAAAGGAAATTTCTTCAGAAAAAAACTGGAGAGAAGCTTTCTGTGATGTGTGCATTCCACTCAGGGAGTTATACCTCTTTTCTCATAAGGCAGTGTTTGAACACTGTTCCTGTAAAACGAAAAAGTGGTATTTCAGAGCGCATTGAAGACTCTGGCAAAAAGTGACATATCCTCAAATAAAACCCAGAAAGAAGCATTCCAAGAAACTGCTCTCGGATATGTGCATTCATTTCACAGAGGTAAAGCTTACCCTACATTGCCCACTTTGGAAATTCTGTCTTTCAGGAATCTGTGAAGGGATATTAAGTGGCACCCGGAGGCCTGTGGTGAGCAAGGAAATGTCTTCCAATGAAAACTGGAGAGAAGCTTTCTGAGCAACTGCTTTGTGATAGGTGTATTCATCTCATAGAGTTAAATCATTCTTTGGTTTGAGCAGTTTGAAATTACTGCTTCTGTGGAATCTGAGGAGGGACATTTGGGAAAGATCTTTAGAATATGGAGAAAGAAATATCCTCAGATAAAAACCAGAAGGAAACTTTCTGTGAAACTTCTATGTGTCATGTGAATTCCTCTCACTCAGTTAAGTTTGACTTTTCATTGAGCAGTTTTCTAACCTTGTTCATGTTTAGCATATGAAGGGATATTCAGGAGTACTTTGAGGCTTATGGTGAAAAAGAAAATACGTTCAGATAGAAACTGGGTAGAAGCATTCCGCAGAACTACATAGTGACGTGTGCATTCCACTCACAGTGTTATACCTCGCTTCTCATACAGCATCGGGCAAGCCCTCTCTGTGATACCGTTCTGTGATATGTGTATTCATCTCACATAGATAAAGCTTGCTCTACATTACGCAGCTTGGAATCTCTGTCATGGATGAATCCGCGAAGGGACATTTGGGAGCACATTCAGGATTATGTTGAAAAAGGAAATATCTTTAGATAAAAACTGGAAAGAATCTTCCTGTGAATCTGCTTTTTGCTATGTTTATTCATCTCACATAGATAAATATTTCTTTATATTACCCAGTTTGATAACACTGTCATGGACGGATATGTGAAGGGACATTCTGGAGCCCATTCAGGCCAATGGGGACAAAGGAAATAACTTCATATAAAAACTGGAGAGAAGCTTTCTCTAAATCTGCTTTTTGCTATGTTGATTCCTCTCACGTTGATAAAGCTTTCTTTACATTACGCAGCTTGGAAACTCTGTCATGGATGGATCTGTGAAGGGACATTTGGGTGTACATTCAGGCCTATGTTGAAAATGGAAATATCTTCGGATAAAAACTGAATTGAAGCTTTCTGTGAATCTGCTTTTTGTTATGTTATTCATCTCACATTGGTAAAGCTTTGTTTACAATAAGCAGCTTGGAAATTCCATCATGGACGGATCTGGGAAGGGACATTCGGGAGCACATTCAGGCCTGTAGTGAAAAAGGAAATATCTTTAGATAAAAACTGGAGAGAAGCTTTCCGAGAAACTTCTCTGTGAGGTGTGCATTCCACTCAGGGAGTTTTACCTCTTTTCTCATAAGGCAGTATTTGAACAGTGTTCTGTAAAACAGAAAAAGTGGTATTTCAGAGTGCATTGAAGACTATGGTGAAAAGTGAAATATCCTCAAATAAAACCCAGAAAGAAGCATGCCAAGAAACTGCTCTCTGATATGTGCATTCATGTAACAGAGTTAAAACTTACTGTATGCTGCCCAGTTTGGAAACTCTCTCTTTGGGAATTTGTGAAGGGATATTAAGTGGCGACTGGAGGCTTGTGGTGAACAAGGAAACGACTTCCAATAAAAACTGGAGAGACGTTTCTGAGCAACTGCTTTGTGATGTGTGCATTCGTCTCATAGAGTTCAACTATTCTATGGATGGAACAGTTTGAAATCACTGTTTTTGTGGAATCTGAAGAAGGACATTTGGAAACGCTCCTTAGAATATGGAGAAAGAAATATCCTCAAGTAAAATCCAGAAGGAAGCTTTCTGGGAAACTGCTCTGTGTCATCTGAATTCCGCTCAATCAGTTAAGCCTCTCTTTTCATTGAGCAGTTTTCTAACCCTGTTTATGTTTAGCGTGTGAAGTGATATTCAGGAGCACTTTGAGTCTTATGGTGAAAAAGGAAATATGTTCAGACCGAAACTGGAGAGAAGCTTTCCGAGGAACTGCTTTGTGACGTGTGCATTCCACTCACAGTGCTATAGCTCTCTTCTCATACAGCATCGGGGAAACTCTTTTGTAGAAAAAGGAGCCAAGTGATATTCAGGAGCATGTTGATGTCCACGGTGAAAAGGGAAATAGCCTAAGACAAAAACTGGAAAGAAGCTTTCTATGAAACTGCTCTGTGATATATGTATTCATCTCACATAGATCAAGCTTTCTTTACATTATGCAGCTTGGAAACTCTGTCATGGACAGATCCACGAAGGGACTTCGGGAGCACATTCAGGACTTGCAGGGGCCTTTGAAAACAGTATGCTGAGAATAGATAGGGCTCAAGGACAGTATCTCCAATTGAACTTTTAATGAACTCCCGTAGGCGCCAAGAAGGCGGGCAGATAAGGAAGAGCATAGAAACAAGGAACTGAGTAGAAGGTTACATGTGGGAAAAGAAAGTTTG
>NW_012101290.1:177244-177504 GCF_000951045.1 Mandrillus leucophaeus
CTTTTAATTAAAAAAAATTTAAGGAGCTGGATCTGTTTCCAATTATTTGTGCTTCTTTTGCTCCTAATGCTCAGTTTTCAAATGGTGGCAATAATATCCAATTTAATGCCTTACCAATTAAATTTTTAAAAAGAAATGAAAGCTGCCATTTCTAACTATGGACCTCAATCTCCTTTTATCCTTGGTCTTCTTGATATTTTTCATTAGAAAATTTGATAATTCCTATAGACTGGAAGACTTTGGGGAAGGCTTTTCTTGAT
>NW_012101291.1:0-1646 GCF_000951045.1 Mandrillus leucophaeus
AAAAAAAAAAAAAAAAAAAGAAAAGACAATCCTTTCTTCACTGAATTTCCCTTGTAACTTTGACAAAAATTTGTTTCCAATACCATCACAAGGATGAGAAAAAAAGTTAGTTTTCAATATATGTGTTGACGTTAATGTTTGTGTCTACTTATGTACTCTCTATTATGTTGCATTTATCTGTTAGTCTCTCTTTGTGCCAATACCACATTTTTTTATATTATAGTGGCTGTATAATAAGTCTTAAAATCGGACAGTATTGATACTCTGCTCTTTCTCAAAATTGTTTTAACTCTTCTAGGTCCTTTGGATTTCCTCAGGAATTTTAGAATCAGCTTGTTAATTTTTACAAAAAAAAGAAACCTACTGGAATTTTGAGTATTCTGACCCATGAGCAAAGTATATCTCTTTATTTAGGTCTTCTTTAGTTTCTCTTGGGACCATTTGCAGTTTTCAGTATATTGGTCTTGCACATCTTTTGCTATATTTATCCTTAAGTACTTCATATTTTTGATGCAATTATTAAGGGTACTGCTTTTTAATTTCAGTTTTGAATGGGTTATTGCAAATATATAGAAATACAACTAATTTTTGAATAGTGACCTTTTTGTCTGGCATTCTTGCTAAACTCGTTTATTAGATCTAGTAAAAATTTGCGTAAATTCCTTCCGATTTTCTACATAAATGAACATGTCACCTGTGAATAAAGACAATTTTACTTCTTCACTTTCAACCCGGATGTCTTTTATTTCTTTTTCTTGCCTTGATGCGCTGGCTAGAACCTGTAGTACAAACTTAAAAGTATAACATTGTTATTCCTTTGTTAGTCTTTTAATATCTGTAGATATTATATATTCTTTTTTATTATCAGCCTGGCTAGAGTTTTAATCAAATTTATTGGTTTTTTTAAAAAAATCAGCTTTTGGTTTTACTGATTTTCTCTTTTCTATTTTACTGGTTTCTGCTTTAATCTTTATTATTTTCTTTCATTCATTTACTTTGGGTTTAATTTGTTATTTTTTTCTAATTCTTTAGGTAGAAACCGAAGGCATTAATTTGAGGTCTTTTATCTATTCTCATACAGGCATTTTGTGCAACACATTTTTCCTTAAGCACTATTTTAGTGGAATCCCATGAATTTTGATGTGTTTTTATTTTTATTTAGTTAAAAATACTTTCAGACATCCCCTATGACTTCTTTTTTGTCTTATTGGTCATTTAGAAGTGTGTCATTACGTTTCCAAATATTTAGAAATGTTGTCAGTTATCTTTTTGTTATTGCTTTCTAATTTAATTTCATGTGATCAGAGAACATGCTTTGCATGACAGAACACTTTCAAGTACATCGAGACTTGTTTTATTATCCAAAATGTAGTATATCTTGGTAAATGTTTTGTTTGAACTTGAAAATAATGGCTATACATTTATAATAACTCTTAGTTTTCTTCTCTATTTTATTATTTTATTTTATTTTTATTTATTTATTTTCTTTTTTTGAGATGGAGTCTCACTCAGTCGCCCAGGCTGGAGTGCAGTGGCGCGTTCTCTGCTCACTGCAAGCTCTGCCCCCCGGGTTCACGCCATTCTCCTGCCTCAGCCTCCCGAGTAGCTGGGACTACAGGCGCCCGCCACCACGCCCGGCTAATTTT
>NW_012101291.1:1811-15102 GCF_000951045.1 Mandrillus leucophaeus
TTCACCGTGTTCGCCAGGATGGTCTCGATCTCCTGACCTGGTGATCCGCCTGCCTCAGCCTTTTATGAGAGACAGTCTCACTCTGTCACCCAGGCTGGAGTGCAGTGGCACAATCATGGCTCACTGCTGCCTCAACCTTCTCAGTCAAAGTAATCCTCCAGCCCCAGCCTCCCCGGTAGCTGGGACTACAGGCCCACACCACCATGCCTGACTAACTTTTAAACTTCTGTAGAGACAGGGACTTGCTATGTTGCCCAGACTGGTCTGGAACTCCTGGTCTCAAGCAGTCTTCTTGCCTTGGCCTCCCAGAGTGCTGGGATTACCGCACCCAGCCTTTCTCTGTTTCCAGTGTCAGTTCTGGATTGGTTGTGACTGATTGCATTTTCTCCTCATTATGGGTCCTGTTTTCCTGCTTATTTACATTCCTAGATTTTTTCTAATTGAATGCTAAATAGTCCAAATTGTATCATGTTTAGTGCTGGATATTTTTATATTCCTATAAATATTCTTCATCTTTGTTCTAATATGCAGTTAAGTTACTTGGAAATAGTTTGATCCTTTCAGATCTTGCCTTTATAAATCATTAGATGGATTCAAAGCAATATTCAGTCTAGGGATCTTTATTCTTCACTACTGAGGCAAGACCTTCAAGAATTCTACTCAATACCCCATAAGTTATGAGTTTTTCCTGTGTAATCGGTGGGAACAGGACTATTTCTGGCCCTTTGTGTGCACTGAGAACTATTTCTCTAATCTTTTCAGATAGTTCTTTCTCGAGATTTTGGTAGTTTCCTCACACACATATGTTGATCATACCCTGCTTAAAACTTGAGAGAAATCCTCCACAGCTCTCTTCTTTGGTACTTTTCCTTGTTCTGCATACCTTAGCAGCCTTTATCTCCCTCATCTCTCAGGACTATTTTTGAGGGAGTTCGTAGGCTTTGCTTGGATTAACCCATCCTGAGCCATGGCCTGGAAACTCTCTCAAGGCAGTAAGCATGGGTAATCATAGGGCTCACCTCATTTGCTTCTCATAGCTCAGGCATCACTGTCTTCCATTGCCCGTTATCAGTGTCTTGAAGACTATCCTTTTATATATTTTGTCCTATCTTTGTTGTTTCAGGCAGGAGTGTATATCCAGTTCCTATTTTTCTGTCTTGATCAGAATTGGAGTCTCTCTCTGTTTTTCTCTACAATGCAATTTTTGTAGGATGATTCCTTTGAAATTACCCATAAGCTGTCAAAAGGATCTTGTTTCTTTCCATTGGCCTAGATCACTTTAACAATATGACTACACTTGACTTAAAACAAACAAAAACAGTTCTTGGCTCTTTTGGAAGCTTGAGAAATTTTCAAAAGGTACAGCACTTGATCACCGCCCTCCAGAAACCCACAATCTAATAGAGTCATGGCTACATTAATTAAAAAAAAAAAAAAAAAAAAACTCTAGCAAGACTTAACTA
Source organism: Mandrillus leucophaeus (assembly GCF_000951045.1). Classification (NCBI taxonomy): domain Eukaryota; kingdom Metazoa; phylum Chordata; class Mammalia; order Primates; family Cercopithecidae; genus Mandrillus; species Mandrillus leucophaeus. Next base: position 3,275 of record NW_012101291.1, read on the forward strand.
CTCTGTCATCCTAACAGGAAAAATTGAAAAATTGATATAGGACCTCCCCTTATAGTCTGTAGACGACAGCAGGGTAGGGTGGGGCCTGAAAGGGGCACATAAACCAGCATATTGACCTCTAAATTAGGAGATTGGAAAAGACTGATAAACGGAAAATCATAAATTTGTGATGTTTATCTTCAGAGATTTAGAGCAGTAGCTTGAAAGACACTAATACAGGTATAATCTTAGTTTCACACAGTCCAAGGTGGGACTTGGGTCCGGTGAACTTGAGATTTTAAAGGCTTCCTGGGGCTACCTAAACACAATGTTCTTTTTTTATGAGCAGCGGCAGGGCTAGTGGTTTAGGTGGTTTGCTGGTTGCAGGAACATGTACGGGCATTTGACTTTTAAAGAAGACAGCCTTGAAGTGAAATGTTAGCATTGCCATTTACTTTTGCTGTGAGCTGGAGCAAATCTATAGTTCCCTCTGAGACTCAGCTTCTCCAGGCTACATTTTTCTAAAACTGTTGAAATCACTACATCTCATATGAGAAAGCAACATCAGTATCCCCCCTCCTTTTCAAAATCCCATTCAAATCATCTACTTCTGTCAGTAGTCCTCTTCCACACGGTAGGATATAATGCAGTTGCTTAGCTCCCAGTTTTCTTATTTACCAGGCTCAGGAATCTTAGCCAAATTTGTCTGAAGTATTTTATTTACAGGATTAGCTCAGGTTACTTCTCATGAGCGTTACTCTTATTGTACCATTTCTTTTTTTCTTTTTTAACTTTTATTTTAAGTTAAAAGATACATTTGCTGGTTTGTTATATAGATAAACTTGTGCCACAGGAGTTTGAATACAGATTATTTTGTCACCCAGGGACTAAGCCTAGTACCCAACAGTTGTTTATTCTGTTCCTCTCCCTCCTCTCATCCTCTACCCTCTGACAGGCCCCTGTTGTTTCCCTCTATGTGTCCATGTGTTTTCATAATTTAGCTCACAGTTACAAGTGAGGACATATCACATTTGGATTTCTGTTCCTGCATTGGTTTGCTAAACATGATGACCTCCATCCTGCTCCATCTATGTTCCTGCAAATTACATGATCTTGCTCCACCCACATTCCTGCAAAGGACATAAAAACGGCTGCATTGTATTCCATAGTGTATATGTAGCACATTTTATTTATCTAGTCTACCACTGATGGCCATTTAAGTTGATTCCACATCTTTGCTATTGTGAATAGTGCTGGAATGAACATAGGTGTGCATGTGTCTTTATGGTAGAACAACCCCATTAAAAAGTAAATTCTTTTTAGCAAAGTTGTTTTCTGGTGAAAAGTCTTTCCCAGTTTTAAATCAATCTTCTGCCTTCCATTTTGCAGCTCCCCCACCACCTTCACCTCCCAAACTTACCATCATCACATCTGGGGTTTCTTCAATCCTTGATTAGTGAATGATACCGTCTAAGACTGGTGTGGCTGTTGGGTGTTGGTTAATCACTTCCTGTACAGTGTGTGGGCCCGTTCTCACTGCTCAGATGCCCTGGGTTTCTTTTTCGATGTGTTTATCATGTAGGTCATGGAGGCTGATTCCAGTACAGCAGAATAAGGTAAAATCCATAATGCTACAACAGTAGATGGTGTTTCTAAGAGTGAGATGTAAGCACATAGAACTCTTCTTGGAAGCAAATGGTGTGTGTGTGTGTCTGTGTGTGTGTGTGTGTGTGTGTGTAAGCTTACGTGTTTATTTTATCTCAAGGTTTTTATTTTCTAGTGTATCCATTTATTCAACAACACTTCATGTTAAAAAATAAACTCATAATCTACCTTCTCATATTTGTTGTCTTCCAGAGTTATTTAACTTGGCAAATGGCACTACCATCCATTCGACTGGACAAAACTTGAGAGCCACCCTTGACACCTCCTTTCCCTTCAGCACCTCTCTACCACCACATTCAATCCATCCAGGAATAGCAGGAGATAGAAGGAACACAGAGAGGCAGGAGAGCAAGGCCGTTGGCCTCATCCGCTACCTCCTGGCCGACTGAGGACAGATGTGTTAGATAAATCTGAGAACACAAAGAAGCACAGAGGTTCTATTCTGCAACCCAGTAAAGATGAAGAGGAGGAAGTTAATTCCCAGGTGCCTGTACTGAGCTGACAGACAGATGCCTCTCCCTGGTGGCTCCAGCACAGTCAGGCAGAGGCAAACCCTAAGGCTCCCTTTACTGAGTTGCCTTTGCTTCCAGTGAAGGAGAACCCAAGAGCCCAGCAAAGGAGTTCTTGACATGACAAGGGTGAAGGATCTGAGCACCCAGAGCCACTGAATGAAGCAGCCAAGCCAAAGCCAAACGGGAATCTCATCAGAGTTGTCTGATGCCAGAGAGAGCCAAGGTCAGGATGAGTCAGCCAGAGGGTGCTCCCAAGCTCTGATCCAGCTGAGAGGGGCCAGATCATGTGTTACACTTCTTCAGAGGCCAGAGGAAACACAGGGCACAGGCACAAAGACCCTAAATCTTCCCCGTGGCCCTCATGAGGTTGCAGAAACCACCACCACCCCTCACACGCACATCTGGACACACCAGATGAGGATAAAACAGAAGGAGGAAGAATATTATCTGAAAGACTGAATCATTTATCCAAAAGGGATTAATGTAAATATGCTTTAATATTGGGTTTAATATTGATTTAAGCCTTAATTTGAACACAAAATTTCTCTTTGCTAACCAGTTGGGTGTGGGCTTCAAAGGAAGGTTATATGAGGTGGAGGAAAAGTAAAGTATGTCTTCTCTGCATATCCAAGTTACAGTACAAAGTTAATACTGTGCATCTGACACACAGGAATAAAGAGACCATGAAATCAATTGCCCCAAATCTTAGCAGTTTAGAAAAACCAGGCAGATAGTTGCTGCAGGGTCGGATGGGTCACATTCCTAAAGCTCCCACAGATAGGGCTGACTGCAGCTTTCACAAATGTAGAAAACATAGGAGGAACTTCAAAGAGCCAACCAGGATGGTGGATTCCTAACTCTTGGTCAGACCCACCCTCTAAGTGGTAGCTCAGCTAGTCTGCCCATGGTGGGCACCAGGCAACTTTCATAGAGAGGGGATATGCCCACTCACGTCCCCTCCTGGGCAATACTTATAGGCATGTCAGCAAAAATACTTGTTTAAAATAAAGAGTGCACAATATATGATGAACCATACACATGTTTCAAAACTGTGAAGCATAAATATACTTATTGCAGGGGAAAAATAGTACACAATGAAAACAACCACATGGGTCTGGCATTCACTACCTGCTCCTTCCCACTAGGACAAACCAAAATGACTTTGACATTCTCTTCTCTGAATCTGTTCTGCAATCTCTTCTTCAGTAATCCTTGTGATTCTTCCATGGATCTCCTGCATGCTGTGCTGGGTCACATGCCACCATGATCCCAGCTGGTCCACAGGGCACATCCTGTCTCTGTATCAGGTCTGAAGCAGTAATTGTCAGTGAGCTCTCTTGGTCGTTCCTCCTGCAAAGTCTTCATCTTCCTAACTCTGACCATTACTGTTCTTGTTTCTAATTGCACAACAAATGTAATGTGTATTTCTCCTCCAGTGAAAATCCACTTGGTCAAGTGCCTGCTGCTAGTAAACCTAGCTAGTAAGGTTAGTAAACCTCTGCTCTTCATCATGCTGAAAGAGATGGCCTTTATAGCTCTCTTTAACTGCTGATGGGAATAGGACAACTTCTAGGCTGGCTGCCTCGGCTCCCCCATCCCCATTATTCAGAAGGTTTTACTCTAAATCTTTCCTGCACCCCACTGTTAAGTGTCCTGCCAGATGCAGCAAGGGGACTTACAATCACCCATTTGTGCACTCCATGGGCTTTCCTGCTTAGTTCTGTAATTCCCTCTGCTTATGTAGATGAAACCCATTCTTACACTTGCACGCTTACCCATGTGCTTAGTGCTAGCAATTCTGAGCACTCAATATTGTCATGAGAAAATACCACAAGATTGCAACCCAACTCTCTGGACAGGCAGGCCTATCCTCCCCTCAACAGCATATGAGCTCCAGGAAAGCTAGAATCTAGAATGCTACATCCCAGTGTCTTGAACTGTGCCTGACATGTAGTAGGCACCCAATAGACATGGGTCCAACAGATGATTGAATTGATGAGCAAAAAAAAAAACAAGAGGCATGTTGCGTCTTCTGTGCACAAAATCCCACCTGCAAAGGAACCTATATGCAAGTTTCTTTTTTTGTTAAAGGCCTCCCCTTACACCTCACCAACCCCACACCCTTTTTCAATACACAGTTTCCTGGAAAAAAAATCTCTGCGTGATCTTTAAGCATTGCCCTTGTGCTGCCACCTTCTTTGCCAAAGTCAGGAAAAACTCGTCTATCAAGTTCCAAGTTTCCCTTCATTTGGGCAGAGGCAACTATCTACAGCTTTGGAACTATGGCTCTCTCACCAGCAGCTGAGCACTTTGATCTTCATGCCATTCCGCAAACTAAAGAGGCAGAAGCCAAACCATAGTCTGGTCTCAGCTCTCCTAGCCTCAAGCTGCTTGAGGCAGAACCAGCCAAAGGGCCAGGCATCCGTGAACATCTGGCAGAGGGGGCGCAACCCTCTCTGGACTCCAGCAGCTCTCAGCAGTGCTCCTTCGAGGTTCTTTGTCCCCAGGGAGTCTAGTATGTGCGGCCAAGAGTTTCACTGTCTCTTTGACTATAACAAGCCTCTTAACTTAGTTAAACCTCAGTTTTCTTATCTATAAAATTAGAATAACAATAGTATCCGCATCATAGGATCATTATAAAAAATAAATAAGACAATATACATAAAGTGCTTGGCACAAAGTAAGAGCTCAATAAATGATAGCTATTATTATTACTGCTTGGTATGGCTTGTCCATGCACTTTTGTTGTAAACAAATAAACAAATGCAACCTGCAATCTGAAGTAAATGGAAAAAGCTCACCTATCACTGTTAATTCATTCAACAAAGACTGTATCAGGCCCCAGATGAGACAGGGAAGGTTTGCAGAGTATCAGAGTTGAATCTTTAAGTCCTCTGGGTCTTCACTTAAGTTGATCCCTGGAGTCATAAATACTCTCTGTTTGCATTTCTCTCTCTCAGTGCCCACAACTCAGCTGAATGTAACCTGTTTCAGGACACTTTCGCGAACTGGACACATCTAGACTGGATCCTTTGGAAGGCAAATTCTGACATTAGTGTTTAGGAAATTTGTAAGAGAATTCTCTAGGAATTGATACCTGTGGAAGAGAGAAGAAGAAAGCAGACTGATCAGAGGGAGAGTCCAACAAAGCAATGCCGTCCCAGCAAAGGCCTCAGAAGCCCTACAGACCTGTCCCAAATTGGAGAGAGTAGGCTGGACCTTTATACCTCCAAGTTGAATGACTAACTGGATGCAGGCTGCCTCTGGAAGGTGTGGCCCTGGGTGAGACAGTATTATTCAGCCAAAACAATCCCCAGCCCAGAGACGGCTGTCAGCTGAGGGTGATCTTCTGGGAGTACTCCCTGTGGCTGGGAGAATGAGTTCTTCATTTCCTACAGGGGACTTGGGTGGTGCAACAAAACATGTACCCTGTACTCCCGCTAAAGATATGTTGAGCCCCATCTGCTTGACTCCTGTGCCTAGCTCTCAATTGATACATTAACATGAATGGGAAAAGGGGAGAGGAATTTATCAGGCCCCATGGAAGGGAATTTATCATATTCCTGAACATTCAACCTCATTAACAATCTCTTATCCAGATTGGGAGATTCTCCTCTCCAATTTCACAGCTTGAAGTCCTTTCTTCATTGCTAAACACTCCTGGCATTGAAACTAGAAGTCAACAAACATAGCGGGATTTGCAATACACAAGGTGAATCAAAAAACGTAAACTAGGAATCGTGAAATAATTTGGGTGAGGGAGTATTAAGCTTATAACCAAATTGGTCTGGGCCCAGTTTAAGACAATTTTTGATACTTCTGTCACATTTTTTGAAGTGAGAGGAAGGTAAGCAGAGTTCAGTCTCGCTTAAGAGAAAGAGGAGATGGTTCCTTGGGTGGCCAGGTGGATCCACCACTGTGATCAGTCTGGCGCAGTCTACCTTAATAAAATGTGGCTGGTGGTTGTGCTGTCTGTGGCATGCTCCAACAAGACCAGACTCAAGACATATTGAGCGTAAATGCCTATTTGAACGAGTTCTAGGATCACACAGTGGATTGCAGACATGTGTTCAATTAAAGCTGCTCTCAGGAAACTACCACTGCCTTCCACCCTAAGAAGAAAATATCCAAAGATCAACCCTGAACTGAGAATTGAACTTGGATTTTAGGCTTATAACAGATTTTAATCAGGGTTTCTGAGTCTCCAGGGTATTTTTTAGATTTCTCACTATTGACCACTAAAACTTTTATGAATTTTAAGAATTACAAACAAATCCAGAAATAATTTTAGTAAGTTTGTTTATTGTAATGGAATAGGTGAAACAATTCTGAAATGAGTGTATATGTATTACAGGATTGAGAAAGGAGTGAACAACATATTGATGTTGTTAAGGTTTAGGGTTTCACTGTGGAAGAAGGGGCATGCAAATATGAATAGGAAGAAAGCTAGAAAGAATCCAATGGGGGTGGAAATGGAGATAAACTCATGATTTCTAAAACATGTGTATGTGTGTGAATATGCATGTTTTACGTGCACAAATGTATGTAGGTATATGTATGTATGTTTATATATGTATGCATTTATTTTGTAGCTCTGTCTACTGAAAGCATCAAAAAGCAAAAACACACCAGTAGCAAAGAGCACACTTAGTGCCCAGATCTTGGTATCTAATACCATTACCCAGTAAAAGGAACCAGACCCTTAGAGAAATGGCTGGTTCCAGAGTTGAGGTGGGGTAGGGGCAAGATGAACCTAGAACACCTTATTATGTCAAGAAGTAAGGACAAGAGAGGGAGAGAGACAAAGAGGGGAAAAGATTGGAACATATCACAAGGATGCAGGAGTCAGAGTGACTCCCACCAACCAAATCCATTAAGTATAGTAATGAATTACAACTCATTGGGAAAAAAAAAAAAACAAACAGGAATTCATGAATCCTCCCCAATAATGAATAAATAAGTGGAGAAGAGAGAGTTCTTGCTTACAGTAAACTGCCAAGGACCAGCTAATAAATGTGGAGGAAGGGCTATAGCTAGAAAATGATCATTTTACAAACTTCATAGTAAAGATAGGCAAGGACCATCAAATGAAAGCTAAATCCAGGGGGAAATTTTGACTAGGAGCAGAATATTTTGAACTGTCTTTGTTTCCCTACAGACTATTATTAGGTTGGTGCAAAAGTAATTGAGGTTTCTGTGTTCTCACTCACAAGTGGGAGTTGGACAATGAGAACACATGGACACAGGCAGGGGAACATCACACACCAGAGCTTGTCAGAGGGAAGGGCAAGGGGAGGGAGAGCATTAGGACAAATACCTAATGCATGTGGGGCTTAAAACCTAGATGACAAGTTGATAGGTGCAGCAAACCACCATGGCACATGTTTACCTATGCACGTTCTGCACATGTATCCTGGAACTTAAAGTAAAATAATAAATAAATAATTTCAAAAAAGTAAGCGTGGTTTTTGCCATTGAAAGTATGTAACAGCAAAAAAACGCAATTACTTTTGCACCAGCCTAATAATTAGTTGCAAGTAAGGAAAAAAATTGCCATTATAAAGTGGAGACATTGAACAACACCTCAACTGAGTGATCAAAATCAATATCACCAAGAGGGACAGATGGATGTCATGAGCAACCAGATGTGATACCCAGAGAAGGACATATCCAGGCAGCGTTCTTGCCAGATATGTACAACCTGAATGTAATCATAAAGAAACATCAGAAATCTAAAATGAAGACCATTCTATTAATACAAACGAGAGAAGAGTTGTATTCTTTAAATATGTCAATTTCATAAAAGACAAAGAAAAAGTGTGGATAAAGACCAAAGGTGGGCAAAAACAAGTGTTAGGGAGGATGTGCAGAAATGGAATCTCTCATACACTACTGGTGTAATTTAAAATGGTGCAGCTGGCCCGGTGCAGTGGCTCACGCCTGTAATCCCAGCACTTTCGGAGGCCAAGGGGGGGGGTGGATCACGAGGTCAGGAGTTTGAGACCAGCCTCACCAACATGGTGAAACCCTGTCTCTACTACAAATACAAAAATTAGCCTGGCGTGGTGGCAGGTGCCTGTAATCCCAGCTACTCAGGAGGCTGAGGCAGGAGAATCGCTTGAACCTGGGAGGTGGAGGTTGCAGTGAGCCAAGATCATGCCACTGCACTCCGACCTGGATGACAGAGTGAGACTCCGTCTCAAAAAAAAAAAAAAAAAAAATTAAATTAAATAAAACGGTGCAGCCATACCATTTTGCCAAATGATCTTGCAGTTCCTCAAATTGTAAACATAGAGTTACCATGTGACTCAGAAATTATGTTCCTACACCTATACTCAAGAGAAGTGAAAATATAAATCCACACAAAAACTTGTACATGAGTATTAATAGCAGCATTACTCATAAAAGCCGGAGGTGGATAATAGGCAAATGTCCATTAAATGATGAGTAGATAAACAAAACATGCTGTATCCATTCGATGGGTGTGAATTATTTGGCCATAGAAAAGAATGAAGTACTGACACATGCTACAACATGAAAGACCCTTGGAAACATGATTTTCTAATGTTCTAAGTGAAAGAAACCAGTCCCAAAGTGTCACACATTATGTGACTCAATTTATATGCCATGCCCAAAACAGGCAAAATATAGGGACAGGAAGTAGATTATTGCCTGCATAGGTCTAGGGGAGAAGGGGAGTGATTATTAATGGGTAAGTGTTTGGGGTTGGAGGTGAGAAAAATATTCTAAACTTAGGTTGTGGTGATGGCTACAGAATTCTGTAATACACTAAAAGTCACTGAATTGTACACATTAAATGGGTGAATCTTGTGGTATGTAACATATCTCAATCAAGACGGTTTTAAAAGTTTGTTCTTTATTTAAAATATTTGGATAACAACAACATTTAGCAGGAAAACTTATCTCTGTAAAAAGCAATTTTTTAAAAATAAAGAAATAAAACACACACATACAGAAAATGATGGATCAGGAGGCATGAAGACCATTTGTGACCTTGGCAAAAGCAATTTTACTGGAGAAGTATAGACAGGAAGTAGATTGGACTGGGTCAGAGGAACGGGAAGTGAGGAAGGAGACGGATACCTTTGTGGTGTGGACTAACTCTTTCAAGGAGCTTCCATGTGAAGGGAAGAAGAGTGATGGAATGACAGCTGGAGAGGCATGTGGAACTGGAGGTTTTCCTAATATTGGAGACCAAAAGAGTCGAATGCTGATGGGAAAGATTCAGTGGAAAAGTCTTGATTGTCCACACAGGAGTTGAGAGAAGATAATCCACACAGCAAGGTCCAAGAAAAGTTACAGGGTCCAGAATCCAAGTGATACCAAGAAGCACACTTCCTCTATAGTGCCAGAAGGAAAGAAACAGGATAGATGCTGGTACAGACGAATCTGTTATTTGGCTGTGCTAAAATGAGGAAGTTTCAGTCAGCTAGCTTCTGTTTGCTTAAAATCATGAGATTTATACATTTGGAAAGGAGAGCTTTCTTATGAGTGATTGCAACCTGCAGGTTGGGAAGCAGGATCTGGCTGAGACCAAATGCAGATACTTCTAGAGAGGAATGGTGGGGCAGGAGTTTCATTAATACGTATGTTATTAAATAACATACATATTTACAGGTTATAGGAAGAGCTACGAATATTCATGAAAGAGGGTAGGTACATGTACGATAAGCAAACACACATGTGACATATGTCCCATGTGCGCTAAAGGGTGGAGACAACCTTAAGATGCAGTAAAACTAGGCTCTATATGTCAAAAGGAGAAACACAGGACACAAAGGCACTTCGTGTGCACCCTCAGTAAACTGGCCAGAACCACTCGATGGTCATGGATCAGGAAGGAATGCTTTGTAAGCTGGTTAGCTGTCATGTCAAAATGCAAAAAGGGAGGGAAGTCTAGCCATGGTGTCAGGCGGTTGGTTGAAGTCAGTGGAGGGATGAATCTTCCCTTATTTCTTTTCCAGGGCTGGCTTCTGTTTAACTCTTAGGAAAAAAAGTCTGGTAATGGTTAGCAAGAAAAGAGGCATTGAGATATGATGGGCCTCCCTTCTTGTCATGGTTAGGAAACAGTTTTCAAAGTTTTTCTGGGGTCTCTTTGGCCAGTGGGGTGTGCTTAGAAGGTTAAGGAGCTTAGGATTTTATTTTTATTCCACATTTTTGGATCCACAGGATCCAGAATGTAGGGAGGGGGAGAGCAGCTTCGGAGTTTGAGGAGATTTTATATCCTGATCTTGGCAAATGTAGTGAGCTTCTCTGAGCCTGTTTCCTCCTCTGTGAAGTGAAGAATACCATGGCGTGTTCTTTTCAGGATAAAATGAGCCAACGTAGGCAAAACGTAGAGCAGAATGACTATCACGCAGCAGGGTCTCAACAAATGCTAGTTTATTTTTTAACTTATTTCCATACCCTTGCTCATTCTGCCACCACCCCCAAATATGTGCAAAAATAAGAGTTTCTGAAAGGCAATAACCCTATTTTGTTCATCTTCATGCTCCACTACCTATAACAATGCCTGACACATAATATCTGCTTAATAAATATTTGTTTTCTAAATTCAGATCCAATTTCTCTTCACTGAGTAGCTGTTAGGTACCCATCCCAATGCTGGGAATTTTCACCAGTGTCACTTCATTGACTCCTCACAGCTACACTGGAAGAGAGTGGTGTCATCGCAGCTTGACAGGGAAAGGAACAGAAGCCAAGAGAGGTTAAGTTATCTGGACCAACAGCTCATTCCAACAGTAATGGCTTTTCACTTATAGATTATAGCTACCTTATTCTGTTTTTTATTTCGTTTTGTTGCCATTGTTTCTCCCCTCTGAGGTTGGCTTCTAAGCAAGCCTCCCGGACACTGCCTAGAGGACCCTGTGTCAGCCTCAGAGAGGAGGGAGCCTGGCATTCTGCTTGCCCTTCTGCCTGCTCCCTCCCCCAGAGTTGCTCTCCTTCTTCTTCCTGCCCCTCCCTGGCCAGACCTGACCATGCTTAGCACCATGGTTAGGAGATGTGAAGTCTTCTTCTTACTATTTTCAGACCCGATTGAAAATATGTAAGGCAAGAGATTAAAGGATAGTCTTAAAGACTAGTAAATTATCACTCTGAGCAAGTGGAACTCACCATCCAGTTTTGGCACGATAGCAAAAGCACGGTAGAGCTGAGGTGCCCAAATTTTACTGCAACTAGAAAGGAGAGTAGCAAGATCAAGAAACTGAACATTTTGCTATATATGTTCTGGTGTTTTTATGTTTTGTTTGTTTGTTTTGTTTTGTTTTGTTTTTTTGACAGAGTTTTGCATTTTCACCCAGGCTGGAGTGAAGTGGCACAATCTTGGCTCACTGCAACCTCCACTCCCCAGGTTCAAGAGATTCTCCTGCCTCAGCCTCCCGAGTAGCCGGGATTACAGGCACCCACCACCACATCTGGCTAATTTTTGTATTTTTAGTAGAGATGGGGTTTCACCATGTTGGCCAGGCTGGTCTCAAACTCCTGACCTCAGGTGATCCACCCACCTTGGCCTCCCAAAGTGCTGGGATTACAGGTTTGCGTGTGCCACCGTTCTTTGCCCCAGAAATTTATTTTCAATCTTGATCTTATATATGGAATCTTTCTTAACTCTGAAATCACTTGGAATTTTACAGTTCTTACGTTTCACAA
>NW_012101291.1:15152-41181 GCF_000951045.1 Mandrillus leucophaeus
TGTTGGCCAGGCTGGTCTCAAACTCCTGACCTCAGGTGATCCACCCACCTTGGCCTCCCAAAGTGCTGAGATTACAGGCGTAAGCCACCGCGCCTGGCCTATGTATGTTCTATGTTTTTAAAAACTTTTCAAAATTTTAATAGTGAAAAATTGTAAACATACAATTATACTAGTATAATTGTATAATGACCCAATAGAGAAACTTACACTAAATCAATGTATACAACAGTTAGCAAGATATTGCCATTTCATCTTCATCTATGTATGTTTAATGCAATTTCCTAATTTACTATCATTTCACTCTCTACTTTGCATCTTTTAAAAATGGGCATTTTTTTTCACCCAACCATGGGACTATTTTTACACCAGGCAAACATAACAATCTCTTGGTATCACCTAATACCGAATTCATATTCAAATTTCTCTGGTTGTCTTATGTTTTTTCTCCCTTCCTTCTTTCCTTCCTTCCTTCCTTCCTTCCTTCCTTCCTTCCTTCCTTCCTTTCAACAGTTGGCATGTTTGAATCACAATTTCAGATCCACACACTGCATTTAGTTGTTATGTCTCTTAAATCATTTTAGGTAATGTAGTTTCTCAAGCCCTTCCCTTATGTTTTTAAAGCCAATGCTTAGGTAAGAACCAGGTCCATCGTCCTGTAGAAAGTCCCACATTCTGGGTTAGTCTATTTGGTTTCTTACGGTGAAATTGAACTTGTTCTCTCTCCCCTATAATTCCTGTCAACTAGAAGTTGGCTTTAAACGTGTAATCAGCTTCAATTATTTTGGCATTGATTTTTTCAAGGTGGTGCTGTGTGCTTCACAAGGGACTTCAATAGAGGCAGCAGTGCTGACTGTCCCACTCTCAGCCTGTTTCCTCCTTTGTAAGGTGAATAGTACCTTAGGGAGTGATGCTGAAATTGATCAGTGGGCTCAGATGGTTGCCCTGTCCTTTTCTAGGGTACAGAAACTGTGTTTGTGAAATTACAAAAATCAAATTAAGAATACTTTTTAATTCATTTGAAAACAATTACCTGCATCTGATTGTGCACCTGACACTCTTGAGGAGAAGATACAGAGATAAATAAGAAATGCTCCTCCTGCCCTTGAGAGAACTCTGGGATAATGGAAAAAGTGTGACCTGCCCTGGCCTTACCCCATGAATGGCATCTGCCTCTCTGTAGATTCACAGCTCTGTAAACACTTATAAAACACAGCCCAGGGACCAGACATTGTCTTGCTTGGTGCCTGGAGTCTCCCAGGACTTCTGAAAGGCACTTACCATAAGCTTTCCAGTTCTCCCTATGGGAATTTGGAGTTTTTCCAAACACTGTCCAGGTGGAGTCCTCTTTGAATCCTGAAAAGTTTGATTTCCTAATTCCATATAATTGGATTTTTTAATCTGTATGTTAGATTTTAAAAAGTAGAAACTTTTGCCTCCCAAGGAGTGAAAGGGTCTTAAATGCGGTAGCTTTAAAAGTTCTATGTGTTAAATAACCATGCAGCAACATGTGGATGGGGAAGGCCTAAATCTATACTTGACAAAATTAGAATTTTAGAATTGGGTCAGCTCAGCTTTTACATGCTGTCCAAATGCCTTGCCTTTCTGTTGCTCTCAGTCTGCTCAAGGCCCTCAACAAGACTTCTCTGCCTGAATTCAAGACTATTTTGTATTCAGCTATTCTGTGAAGGATAGATGAAAATGTGGAGTGTAACTCACTGCCAGTGTTAACACCTGAGAGAATATATGTCAAGTGTATTCCTGGGCTCTATATTCCTTAAAAGAGGCTATCCTGAGTCACCTGACACCAGGTACCCTTCTTGGAGCTGAAGGGGCTTGGATGCAGCTGAGGGCTTTGTGGCCCCAGCAGGACAGACATTTAGGGTCTGCTTCTGTCTCTGAGTATTTGTATATAGATATACTGTATAAAAGTAATGAAGGCACTCTTCATTGCAAAAACTCCCTCTGTTTGCTTTTCTAGCTATGTTTCCTAGCCAGCTCTACAGCTGGAACAAATCCTTTTCTCCTCCACCCCTCTTTTCCCATTTCTCCTCCTGAATTTCTTGCCAGCCATGGAGACTGAAAGAACAATGACACATCAGCTCCCCTTGCTTGTTGACAGAGGAGGCTGCAGGACTATGGCCTCCTTGACTGCCCCACCCACCATCCCGAGGACCTCCTCCAAAGGAGAGTTCACCCCATCCTCAGCAGGGGTCAGGTTGAGTTCCTCAGAACACAATGCCCCTGACAACTGCCCTGGAGCCTGAAGAAAACAAAGGTGGGGATTTTGCCTCCCTCATAACCTGCACTGAAGCCAGACCTCACAACACCAAAGGCCAGCAGCTCCCACACCCTTGCGTCATACCCAATCACATAGTTTCATCCGGCCTCTTGTTTTGTTGTTAGCTTTGGTTCGTGTACCAAATAACCCATCAAATAACCTCCTAATGTGTATGTTTGAGGACATGTGAGAAAATTCTAAAGAATACCCAAAGTAAGGGAAATAAACGTTTTCATTGCTAGGAGGGTGGGGTTCCGGTGGAAGCAGGGTCATTTTGCATAGGCTCATATGTGTAATGTCTATCCTGCCTGTACGCATCATATGTGCCTCCGATGGCATGGAGGTGACAGAAAAAGCTATGAATGGCTGCAGTGGAGAAAACTTCAGGTCACAGAAGGTCTTTTCCACCAGCTTGTCTCTTCTTTTATTACCTTTCATAATAAGACATTTTGATTTACTTGCAGGCTCTTACATTTGGGTCATAAATTAATACTTTTCTGATTTAAACAAATTTATAATTTCTAAGAGCCAGACATTCTCCCACTGAATCACATGCATATTTTTTACATTATAAAGAGGGAGCAAGAATGGGAGAAGACCTGTAAAACCTAAAGCATTATCAAGGACCTTCTATGTGCTCAATCCGTTTCCGGGGACAGGATGGTCTGGCTCTTTCTACTGCACCTGGGTTCAGCTTGTCAGCCAACCACCTTTGTTGTAGACTCCACCCCCTCATACATAAATTAGAGAAGAGAACATTATCTTCATAAACATGTTGAGAGATTTAAATAAGAGAGCATGTGTGGAATATTGGCTGCTAGTAGGTACTCAGTATTCATTGGTCCTTTTTCCTATCATGCTGAAAAGTTGAAAGCTTTTTCAGAAGTTATCAAATCAGTACAGTAATTTGGAACATGGGCTTTGAAGTCCTACTCCTTGAACTTAAAACCTGCTGCCCTCTCTTATAAGCTCTCTGACCTTAACATTTCATTAGCTCTGCTAGGCCCCAGTTCCCTTATGGGGAAAGTGGAGATGGTGACAATATCCAACTCAAAGGGCTGTTGTGAGGCTTAAATGAGATAGCAGTGCTTGATACATGGTAAGTACTCAACACATATTAAATACTATATTCCAGAAGCTGAGAGGCTTGAGAATTCAAGCAATACTACACCTGCTACTTGACTTTGTCATCATTACAAACTTACTTTTCAATTTGTAAAAATGCTTCTGTTTTTACCTAAGAGGAGAAAAACCCATCTATTAAGGAGCTACTTGAGCTGAAATGTGCTATCAGGAAGCCTTACTCTTGATGGATTGTGGAAAGGTCCATTCAGCAGACAACCTGGGATATGAAATAAGTAACATTTATGTAAACTCTTCTCACTCTAAGGTTAGGCCCATTGGGTGTTCTTCAGGCACAATGCATGCTTTTGTTGGGGTTGACATCTAAAAGTATTTGATTGTTCAGTACATGTTGTATGAAGAGTTGCTTTACTAAGATTTAATAGCAAATTCCACTCTGGATTTCCTGCCAACAAATCTATAAAGCTTTGTTTGAGACTGAAAGCATTCAGCTTTTCTTTAAAGCTGGGAGGTGCTGGGTGTACATTAAAAAGAAAAAGAAATAAGAAGGAAGAGGAGAAGAAAAAAATGTTTCTTAGGTATAGAGTGAGTGTTTGGTGTAAGAACTGGCTGGCCGGCTTCAGAGGTGAACAATTAAGGAAAGTATGAAACAGCCAAGATTAAGAGTGGGGCAATGCTAAGGAACAGCTCCATTGACTCCCATCCCAGAAGAAATCGCCTAGGCCCTATTCTCTGCCTCTCCATCTACAGCTTCGTTCCTGTCCTGAGCTGATGTGATGACAAGGCATCTTCCAGGGCATTCTTACCAGAATATATCATTACATAACACCTGCCCAGCATGCAGCAGCTGCTGCGGGTGTCTCTGATTAATATCCAAGACTGGAGCTCCAGAGTTAGGCTCAGGAAATAAACATGTGATTTTCATGCCAATGTTCATAGATGGCACCTGGTTAAAGAGCGGTTTCGGGATTATGTCCCCGAGGTTGTACCGTGTTAAACCACCTTGTATTTATTTTGGAATATGCAGATTAAAAACAGAATTACAGTGTCCATCAATAGAGGACTTTGTTTTTAAAGATGGATAAACATCATAAATACAATACTGAGTGAAAACGATGGATTACAAGAGGATATATAACTACATGAAGCCATGTATGTGAATTTTAAAATAAACCTATGCTATATATTACTTACAGAAGCAAACACATACTGGAAAGTACAAAACCATGCCCAGAAATCATGCACGCCACCTTTAGGATAGTTAGTTAGCTCTGAAAAAGGATAAGGGGGGTGAAGAAAAAGAGTGAGAGGGATGGGAGCAGGAGCTTATCTGTATCTAAACTATTTGTTTTCTAAATCCGAAATAAGGAGATCCGAGACTGATACGTGAAAATGTTAACATCTGTTAACTCTAGCTGTTAGGTGTAATGGTATCTGTTATACATCCTGTACTTATCTATTGTTCTAATATTTCATAATGTAAAATTTTTAGTTTAAAAATGGCATATCTACACAATAGAATACCATGCAGCCATTTAAAACATAAGGGAATTCTATATAGGTTATCAAAGAAATGTGCACAAGAAACATTTTAGACCGAGAAAACAGGTTGCTGTATAGTAGGAGCCTGTGATCTGTTTTTGTTTAGTATCTCACACACACACCACACACACACACATCTCTTTTGAATTTGTGTCCCTAAACCATTCCAATGGGCTCCATACTCCATATTTTATGCCTGAAATCTCCATTTGGATGTCACTCCAGCAATCCAAAACCTACTAGATCCAAAACCAACCTCTTGATCTTCTCCTCCAGATGTTCTCACCTTCTGTTTCTGCTCTTTCCCATCTCCGGATGTGCCACCACCCTTGCCCAGGTGATCAAGTGAAAATTCCAGGAGTTGATGATGATTTCTCTCTTTCCCTCCAGCCTAGCCAAAACTTTTACTTGCCCAATCTCTAATCCGTCCTGTCTGCCCATGTCCCTGCCACCCCCTGATTCATTATCCTCTCACTGAGAAACCTGCAGGTGTTCTCTGGCCAGCTCCCCTGGCGTTCAGCTCTGGCCAGCTCTCCTGGCATTCACTGTTGCTCCCTGCAATCTTTTCTCCACATAGCAGCCACAGGAGTCCTCTGAAGACATAAATCATTTATACCTAAAAACCCATTAATATTCTCATTGTTCTCAACTCCTTAATCACAAGTCTGGACCTCTCACCTTCCCCAGTCTAATGTGGCAGAATCCATCTCCCCGTCCACTCCTGCACTCCACTCTGGAATACCTGCATTTCCCTAGGGACCTCACATGTCCCCCTGCCCAGGGCCACTGTACATGCTCTTCCTCTTGCTTCAATGCTTGGCTTTTTTCTTTTGTAATCATAAATAACCCATACTTTTTTTCATTATACTTTCAGTTATAGGGTACATATGCACAACATGCAGGTTTGTTACATATATATACATGTGCCATGTTGGTGTGCTGCACCCATTAACTTGTCATTTACATTAGGTATATCTCCTAATGCTATCCTTCCCCCCTCCCCGTCATGGCCCCGGTGTGTGATGTTCCCCTTCCTGTGTCCAAGTGTTCTCATTGTTCAATTCCCACCTATGAGTGAGAACATGCGGTGTTTGGTTTTCTGTTCTTGCCATAGTTTGCTGAGAATGATGGTTTCCAGCTGCATCCATGTCCCTACAAAGGACATGAACTCATCCTTTTTTATGGCTGCATAGTATTCCATGGTGTATATGTGCCACATATTCTTAATCCAGTCTGTCATTGATGGACATTTGGGTTGGTTCCAAGTCTTTGCTGTTGTGAACAGTGCTGCAATAAACATACGTGTGCACGTGTCTTTAGAGCAGCATGATTTATAATCCTTTGAATAACCCATACTTTTAATTAAAATGTCCACACCAAAGGAAAATCAAATAAAGGTATCTATTTGTTTGACTTTTCTAATACTTAATATTTTAGTTATTTAATTTAGCAAATACCCATTGTCTGCCAACCATGTTCCTACCTCTGTGTGAGATGTTTTATTTCCCTTGTTCAGCTTTCAAATCTCAAGCCCAATTGCAATAAGCATTATGTAAGGGCTCCCATTGTGATTATAGCCTTTAGTACAGAAATATCTACAGCTGAGACTATCTCTGCCACGATTCAACAGAAATGCAAACACACTTTCATTTCTCAGAGAACAGAAAAACTCTTTCCTACAAAGCTATCCTTTTAGGGGGACAAGGCTACACAGTCGCCACTGCAATCATTCTTTCTCTTATCACACACAACTACAAGCCCAAAACCAAACCAATTTCACCATGTTCCCATTGACCACTTGTTCTGAGATTGCTGCATCAAGCCTATTTTAAACAGCTCCCTATCGTTAACTTTTTGTGTCTAGAGTGTACCAGGTACTCGCTGAGGAGCTTCAGGGTGAGAGTCCACTGTGATCAGTTTCTGGGATACACAGCCAGGTCCCCAGTGCCCTGTAAACTCTGCCTGTCAGAGCTGGTTGTCTCATTGGGCAGAGTTCAGATAAGTGACTCATTTCAAAATCGTTGGGGCAAACATGTACAAGGAGAGTATGCATGAGTAAGACCTGAATTCTCTGGGTTGATTATAGATATTAACTCGAGTAATTTCTTTCTTTTCTTTTTGGTTCCCTAAAAGACCTGAGCATACTAAAGAATACTCAGTGATCGTCTGACTAATCGTGGGATGTATGGAGGTAGCTTAGCATCGTGTGTAAAAGCATAGGCTTTAGAGCCAGAGAGAGCTTGCTCAGTATGCTCTTTCCTTCATGACTCGCCCTTTGCTTTCAGAGAAATTCCTACTCATCCATCAACACCCACCTTAAGAATCACTTCTGGAAACATTTCTCCAATGCAATCAATCCGAGTAGGCAAATATTTTTTTTCTTGGTTCCCAGAGCATGCCTAGTAAGTCTAGGTTAGCACTTGCCATACTGTCTCATAATTATTTGCTTACTTGTATGCCTCCCTGTTGAATAACTAGGTCCTCCAAGACCAGAACCGTACCTTACCCTTAAGCATGAGGTCTGTCATGTATAACAGTAGTCAACTATGAGAGCTCAGTGGCCAGTCAGATTTGAGCTTAAATCCTGACTTCGCCTTTTTTTTTTTAACTTATTTGATCATATGAACTTACTTAATCTCTCTAAGCATCTCTCTTTCTTATCTAAAAGGTATCCACCTCTCCGTTGTTGAGAACATTAAATTTTTCATTGCACATAAATATTTGACATGGTAACGGGCTTATGTTGAAGAATTTTTCACTTTCATTTTTATTATTAACTTTATAAATGTTTGTTAGACAAACTAATAAATGTACCACCAAAACCTTTGATGATGACCCTTCATGCCAACTGAAGATGGCATCATGAACGAAATGTCGTAGAAAATGTTGGCTGGGCGCAGTGGCTCACGCCTGTAATCCTAGCATTTTGGGAGCCCGAGACGGGCGGACCACCTGAGTTCAGGAGTTCAAGACCAGCCTGGGCTACCTGGTGAAACCCCATCTCTACTAAAATACAAAAATTAGCTGGGTGTGATGGCATGCGCCTGTAATCCCAGCCACTCTAGAGGCTGAGGCAGGAGAAGTGCCTGAGCCTGGGAGGTGGAAGTTGCAGTGAGCCAAGATCACACCACTGCACTCCAGCCTGGGTGACAGAGCTAGACTCCATCTCCCTCCCCCTCCGCAAAAAAAAGAAAAGAAAAAAAGAAAATGTCACTGATATAATGTCAACTTTTTAATTAAAATACAGTTAAAAATATGTGGGTTTTAAGTGGTCGCTTGTGGAGGATGATTGTTAGAATAAAATAGGCTCACTTTTCTAAACTGCTCCTTGAGTTACGGTAAAAAATAAAACTCATGAGTTTAATGCTGAAGGTCTTATAATGTGCGTTTCATAGTCTACCTGTTTGGGCAAGTGATTTTCTCCGGGAGCTTGCATGAGACAGCTTAATTGATGGTCATTAGAATAGATGCAACTGATTACACATTACTTAAAAGTATTTCAGTCTTTTTTTTCACTTTGTAATCTTCTACTGTTATCCTTTCTTGGCAACTTTTCTGCTTACTCCTGATTGAAGTTTAAGAGATAGACACATTTTCATAAAAATTTACAGCCTCTCATTCTGCCTCAGGCACTTCACTCTTTCCTTAGTTGCAATAATAGTGGCACCAATTCTGGGAATGCCTACTGTGTGCTAGCTAGACAGGGTGCTCAATGACAGACACACCAGTTCTCTCTTTTTCTCAGAACTCTAACATAGTCTCCCAACACAGCAGATTCTTTGGTCTATTATTTCATTGTTTATCATCCATCTCTCCTTCCCTTCCACCTCTTACCTCCTTGAAAGGTAAGATCCCAAGGGTAAGGATCTCTGTTTTGTTTTCCGGTATAACCCAAGAAATTTAAACAATGCTAGGCACATAGCTCAATAAATGTTTGTTGACTGCACTTCATACAACCCTGAAGTAGGAAGTTTTATCTTCACTTCGAGGTTGGGGAAGCCGAGTTCCAGAGACATAAAATAAATAGCCCAGCATCACACAGCTAGTAAGTAGCAGCTGTGGCCCTTGGCCCCAGGTGGGTGTGATTCTAAATACTCTACTTTCTACAGTAGGGCATACCTTGTTGCAATAGAGTCCTCTTCTGGAATGTATGCAGCCCATATACTTGGGATGGCTTGAGACAGGATTTGAGATTGAGGATTTGGCAACACCAGAATTGCACGAGATTTTGTTATCAGATCTAGACAAGAAGGTAGGTTAGACTGCTGGCGACAAGGAAGGGGCTTAGAGCAATGGTTGTTCAGTCACAAAACACTCTTTGCTCTGTGCTTAACCAGAATTTCCTGGTCTTTCGAGAGCCCCATTTTTTTTCTGTGTGCCTCAAGTTAATATGATCTCCCTTGCCTCTTACAGACCTCTCAAACTTTCTCTAAAGATTCATAGTGTCTAGGGAGAGATTCCAGTTTTTTTGGAGAAAGGTGCTTTATAAATGCCAGGTATTATTAAGTATATTAAGTTATTAAATGTATTATAATGATCATTCATTTTTATTCATTCCCTTTAATATCAGGTCTTGGTTCCTGAAACACTCCTATTCAAAACTCAAACTTATTTCATCTTCAGCTCATTTCTTCAATGCGCTGAAAGTAAAGAGAATATTTGCTGAGTTCCACATTGTTAATTTGGATGTGGATTTTGGTGAATGAGCCAAATTAAGAAACCATGACTTGTCGTGCGAGGTTTGCTACCGTCTCCTCTTCTCATCATATACATTCCTAGACAAGCTCTGCCAATTCCACAGCTTCAGCCACTGTTTACATGTCGATGGGTCCCCAGTCAACATCATGCTCCCACTTGGCTTTCCAGACTCCAAACTTATTTTTGCAACTGTCTTCTGCACTCCTCCAGCAAAGTGGATGTTTGAAAAGCACCTTATATCCAGCATGTGCAAAGCCCAACTGAAGTCTAAGCATCCCTCTGAATTCTTTGTCTAAATGAACGGTACCTGTCATCTTTTACTCCTCCTCAATTCTTATTTTCTCACCTCCCACATACAGCATCAAATTTGGTCCATTCCAAATCAGAAATGCTGCTCACATCTGTTTCTTACTCTCCATATTTACAAACACTGTTTATAATTCTAGTTCCGGCCCCAATTCATTGTTTACCTCCTTCTAGGTTTTTCTGCCCATAGTCTGTTCCCTCCACACATGGCCAACATAGGACAGATCTGATGATGTTACACACATCTTCAACTCTAGGATCATCAGCTTTGGCCCCAGCCTATCACACTTACATCACCACCTATTCCAGGAACACCCTATGCTTCAAACTCTCCATCCTCCCTTAAAATGCAGTGGTCTTCATTTCTTCATTTCTCCATGCTTTTGCACACTCTGTTCCCCTTGTCAGGAATGCCTTCCCCCTCTTTGCTGCCCAGCAGCCTCCCATACATCTTTTAGGTCCCATCCCCTCTCCTTTTCCAAATCCCTCCAGGGGGAGTGAGTAATACCATCATCTACGGTTCTATATCCCTCGTAAATGCCTTCTCAAAACACTTCTTAATAATAGCAATCATATAGCATGTTATGCAACAGGCATTTTTCTGATCACTTCGCACACTCATCTTATCCTTGCAACAAACCAAGGAGTAATTATTGTCTTTAGCCTTACGTATGAATCAAAAGGCTGAGACCAGAGTTAAATCACTTGTCCAAGGTCACCCAGCTAGGAAGTGGAATTCCCCCATTTAGACTGAGACAGTCTGCCCCAGAATCCATGCACTTGCCTGATACCCTTTTGTCCTCACTGTGAAATGTATGTGTCTATCTAGACTATAGGTGTCTGGTTTCCCCAACTCTAAGGCCTGGATAATTATCATTAATGGTTATTTTTCAGGCTTTGGGTGAGCACTGACAAAACTATCAGAAAGTAGATGTAGACATAGATAATAAAATGCTAATTGAATATTAGCTATTATTATTATTATCACCCTGAACTATTGCACCAACCAGTCTCCTAACTGTAATCCATCCTTCCAGACCATCCTCCACTCTGCCAGTGGTTGGTATCCTAGAACACAGATGAAATAATAGAATTCTGAAAACTAAAATCCTTCAACGACTCTTTATTGTCTGAGGACACCATCCAAACTCTTTAGCTAGAAACATGGGCTTTTCATAACCTAGGCAAACTGTCCCCTGCAGTGTTTTCTCTGCTGTTCCCCTGAAGGGAACTTACACTCAACCATAAAAAGCACTACTCATTTTCTGAACACACCTATGACGTGTTTCCTCCCATGTCCTTTCTTTTCTGTTCCCTCAGCCCAGCCTTCCTTTTCTTTTTACCCATTCAGTGAACATCTACTTAGCCATTAAGACTCTGTTTCATGACACCCCCTCTGTAAAACCCACCCTGATATTCTTAGGTGGAGTTAGGCCCACTTACTTTATGCTACCTTTGCCCTGGGACAGTTTTCTATCATTCTACTAAAAAGGAAGCGTCACTAATTCAGTTCAATTTAATTAAGTTTTGTAACAGGTGTCAGCTGGCCCTACATACTTCATGGGTCTATTAGTTCCCTAGGACTGCCGTAACAAAGCACCACAAATTGGGTGGATTACAACAGCAGAAATGTATTGTCTCACAGTTCCGGAGGCCAGGTGTCTCTGGGCCGTGCTCTGACAGCTCAAGGGGAGGATCCTGCCTTGTCTCTCCCAGGCTTTGCTGTTTGCTGGCAGTTTCTAATGTTCTTTGGCTGTGCAGACACTACTCCTGTCACATAGCTGTCCTCTCCCTGCGCATCTTCACATCATCTCTCCTCTGTGCCTATGTCTTTGCTCACATTTTTTTTAGATGGAGTCTCACTTTGTTGCCCAGGCTGGAGTAGCAGTGGTATGATTCAGGCTCACTGCAACCTCTGCCTCCTGGGTTCAAGCAATTCTCCCACCTCAGCCTCCCAAGTAGCTGGGATTACAGGCACCCACCATCATTCCCGGTTAATTTTTGTATTTTTTGTAGAGACAGGGTTTCCCATGTTGACCAGGCTTGTCTTTAACTCCTGACCTCAAGTAATCCACCTGCCTCGGCCTCCCAAAGTACTGGGGTTACAGGTATGAGCAACTGCACCTGGTCTCCAAATTTCCCTTTTTAAAATAATTTTTTTCTTCTGTCCTCACAATCTGTTCCCACAAATTTCCCCTTTTATAAGGACACTGGTCACATTGGATTAGGGCCCATCTCAATGACTTTATTTTAAGGTAACTACCTCTGTAAAGATCCTATTCCCAAATAAGGTCACATTCTGAGGTACTGAAGATTAGAACTTCAGTATTTTTTTTGCAGGGGTCAGGGGACACAATTCAAGCCATAACAATGGGAAATGATGTCTGCTTGTCCATAACCATTCACTTCAGACACTCTGGCAGTCAGGAGTCTCCTATGGAATTTCTGTGATTGCCATGGCCTACGCCATCGTGTTTTTCTGCATTTCCTCTCCTGTGTTCAAATGCGTTGCTCCAGTTCCAACACACAGCCCCCATTACCCCATGTCTTCAATATTTTCAACAACTCATCTAATAAGATCAGGAATTTCATGCAATTAGTAATTTAAGATGGAGAAATGGTTGCAGGGAACAATCTCATCAGGCAGCTGCCATCTTTCTCACTTCACCTCTTTCCAGAAGCCTGGCCAGTTTCCAGCCCAGGATCCTCTGAAGAGACTTTTTCTTGCAGCTCCCTGGAAGACGTATTCCAGTTCTCACCTCCCACCCCGACTTGGACTGCTCCTCTCACAGAGACCACCCCTGTCAGACGACCCTAACCTCCTCAGCCACCTCCTCCTGCCCACAATTCAGCAAATTAATATTTTCTCCACTTATTGCATTTCTATAGATTCTTTATATAATGGCATTAAGCTACATGCTGATGATATGACACAGAGCAAGACACCCATACACACACCATATATATATATGTGTGTCTGTGAATATATACATATATTCCCTGTCAATATGACGTATACAGCCTGGTGGGGAAGGCAGATGTTGAATGTGTGGTTGCAAGTGTGATTAGTATGATGACTGTACAGAAGAAATGTGCTGGGCGTGTATAACAATAACAAGTGCTGCAACTTTTTAATGAGGTTGTATTGCATGCCAGGCACCATTCTAGGTCATGAGAAATCACTATTCTCATGGAACTCATATTCTAATGGGCAACACAGACCAGTAAAAATGTTAGATAGTAGTAAGGGCTACCAAAAAAAAAAAAAAATCAGGATAAAGGAGTAAAGTAGCCTGGGGGTTATATTGGTTAGGATCAGGTTTAATTGCACAGGACAGGCAACACAAATAAAGATGGCATAATATAAGGTTTGTTTCTCTGACATGGAGAAATCCAGAGGTAGACAGTCCAGGACTTTTAGAGTAGTTTCAAGATCATCAAGCACCCTCTATATTTCTTCTCTGCCATTAATAATGTGTCTTACATTGGCAAGATTGCCTCATGGTTCAAGGTGGCTGCAAGAGCTCCAGGTATCACATCTGAGGTCCAGAAATGAAAGGGGAGAAAATGAGTGAGGGCAAATAGGGGCTCCTTTCCACTGAATCATTTCCTTTTAAGGCACTTTGCCAGAAACATCACCTAACTTCTTGCATTTCAATGGCAGGGGAGATTGAGAAATGAAATTCATCAACTATATACGATACTGTCCAAAATATACCATATAACCAGTTTATTTATAAGGAAGAAGGGAAAAAAGTATTGGATAGACAACTTGTCATGGCTGCTGGGCCCCATGGAAGACTTTCCAGAGAAGGGGAGGCTTAGGCTGATGCTGAAAGTTGAGTGAGAGTGTCAGTGCCAAGAGGAGGGTGAGGGAAACAGCTCCATTGCAGGTTCAACAGCAGCTCTGATGTTCCAGAGGGCTGGGACCAAGTTCATCTTTGTCCTTCAGTGCCTAGCTCATAACCTGGCACAACACTCATCTCACGAAATATTTGTTTACTCAATATCGGCCCCTGACTGAGTGCTTTTGCCACCTTACATATGTCTCTACTCTAACAGGAATATCCCCCAAAGAGATTCTCTCAGTTATTTCCATTCTGCTTACAGCAAAGCAAATGACTGTTGGGGAAAAATCATCTGGCACCCAGATATAGACAGCCCATGCACTGTGGTATCCAGAAATCAAAACATGGAAAATGTACTGCAGTAAAAGCTGATCACAGTGTCCCCATGAATCAAGAACACTGTTTCACAGACCAGGGAAGCTCCCACACTAGGTGTCCTTTGTTGTTTATAGCCGCAGAAGCTGTTGAGGTGGGAGTCAAGGCAAGGAAATGAGACGAAACCTGCCCAGCCCTTCCTGTTGATGAGATTCCAATGGAGCCTGGTTCTCACATTTAGTGATTATTGAGCCAAGTCTGGGAGCTCTGGCACGGGGCCAGCCACCACTCTGCTGGCAGGCCTGGGACGCTTGCATGGGGCAGCACAGGGGAGGGAGTAGATGAATATGTGCCTTGCTCAGAGCCTGGCATGTGATAGGTGTTCAGTAAATATTGGCTTCCTGAACGACCGGGGCGCTTGAGAAAGGGTTTACAGAGGAGTGATATTTGAACTGATTATAAAGGATAAGTAGGGGTTCTTGCAAGGGAGGGAAGAAGAGACAGATATTTCAGATGGGAGGAGCCCTGTGTGCAAAGGAGAATGGTAAGGACAGCATAGCATGTTCAGGAAACCTCAAGTGGTTCAGTGAGTCTGGGGGAGAGTGGAGTGGAGATAAGGCTGTTAAGATGTATTGTGCAGGACAGGGCTGAGATATTTGGGTATTCTCCAGTGGGTAATAGAGAGTTTTGATGAATGCTGAACAGAGGAACATGCTCAGAGTTACAGGGTCATTTGCCCGCTTGTCCTTAGCCACTGCCCCCAATGCAAACCTCCCCCAGAGTCACAATCCTGCTTCCATTGACTGACCTCCCACTGTTCCCTCACCCCAGACCTTTCCCTCTCTCCATTCCAATTCCTGGCATCACCATGGGTCCTTTGGGTCTCCCAACACCTTTGGCTTCCAGCTTCGGTGACCCTCACCTTCAGTAGACCTCTTCAGCCACCCACTGCCAGGGCCTCATCATGGACCATCTCCACCTTGAGAAACTCAAACCCTAGTTGTTCCCTTCCTCTGTCATTGACTGAGCAGTCAGAGGGGTCTGGTCACATCATTCACCTGCTTAAATCTGTTCCCTGATAGTCAGGACATTGCAAATACAATCCAAACTCCTTCCTGTGGCCTCCTGGGCTCTGCATGTTGTGCCTCCCACCTACTTCTTCAGCTTCATTTCGGATCTCCCTCCCCCTTTTCTGTCATTCTTCCTTGGACCTTCATCCTTTTACAACTACAGTCGTATCTTTACCCTATCATACCAAACCTCCCAAATGAGTTCTTACTCCTTGCTGTCTCCACCTTCCCACTTCCCACTTGCTCCTCAAGCCACTGAATGTGGCTTTGGTTTCCACCAATCTACTCGCACTACCCTCTTCAAGGTTACATTTATACATTGCCAAACCTGATGAGGTCAGGTGGCCACCTAGTCTTGAAACTCACTCCCTCAAAGGTCGTTTTCACAATGTTACCTTTTCCTTCTTTTCCTGCTTCTCCGTTCTTTCTTAGTCTTTGTGTATTTCTCTCCTTTTATCTACTGTTTAAATATCAGTCTTCTCCAGAGCCCCATCTTCAGTCTTCTTCTCTTTCCACTCTACACATTTCTTTGAGCAGCTAAATCCCTGTCCATGGCTGCCCCGTCCTGTCTTCAGATAACATCCACACACACACGCCTCAATTCAATATCTTCCAAGGTAACTTCATTACCTCTTACCCCGACTGCTGGCCAAGACTGATTCCACACTATCCAAGGAGCCACCACCCATATCTTTCCCTATGCCCAAGCTGGAAGGCTGAGATTCATTCTAGGCTACTCCTCTCTCACCCTGTATCAATGATTCATCACGACATGTGAATGAGGCTAGCTCCTAAACAGTTCCTATATGTCTGTTTCTCCCATGCCCTAGTTCAGGTCCTTTTCAACTCTCTTCTAAAATGGACCACCTGATTCCTGGGTTCCCTGCGTTTTTTCTTTTCTCTTCCTTGCTTGACTCTGAAGGATCATGTCTTAGTAAATTTGATGTCCTCTGGGACTGCCACAGTGTCTGGCACCTAGTAGATACTTGTAGTAGGTGTTTGTGACTCTATGAGTGAAAGAACGGACAAATGGGACACGGCACTTGGCATTGCCCAGTTCAATATAATATGCTTGCAACATTAAAATTTACTAATCTCTGTTGTCACAGCAACTATTTTAGGCACTTATTATTCTTAACCTCTCTGGTTAAATAATTTGACTAAGTTCATAGAATTAGTAAGTGGAAAAGCCTGGATTTGAACTACTGGGGTCAAACCTTAAACGTTCCATCAAATCATAGAGCTTTTTCCAGCAGTTGCATTATTTTTAGGTCTTACTAAAAGCTGATGTTAGCCACATTGATCTTCTATTCTACTGAGCGATATTGTCTCTAAATGACACTTTTCCCTCAGGAAATAAATCTGCATTCATTTCCTCAGAACACAAAGGTTGTCTTCATTGTCGCTTTTCCAAAGAGTGTGTGGTCCTGTGCTACCTAGGTTAAGGCATCTGTCCTGGTATATACGTTTCAGAAACTGCCCCTGGCAACCAAACGCAGGAAGATTTATATGCTCCTCTGTGGCTTAAGATATCCACCTTCTTGATTATTCTGGTAGCTAGCTATCTCTTAGAAATACTAAAATAGATAAAATATCACCCAAAGAGAGTTTGAGTTCCTGCACTGTCTTCCCCGAAACCTACTCCTCTTCCTGTATTCCTTGTCTCAGTGAATGGCCACCTGTTTCTGAAGCCAGAAACCCAGTCATTATCTGAGTCCTCCCTCCTCCTCCCTCTGCACATCCAAACCAGTGCCAAGCTGAGTCTATTCTTCCTCTGCGGCATCCCATGAGCCTGTCCTCATCTCTCCATCCCAACCACTTTATTGCCTTCATTCAGATCCCCACCTGGATCTTACCTGCATCAGGAATCAGCTGCCTGACACCTGTCTTCACTTCCATTTTGCACACAACAAGCCATCAGGCACACCGTTGCCCAAGTCACACAAGCAGGCAAATTGGTTCATCTTGGGGTTTCTGCCTTTAAGTTTCCAGTGTCTTCTCATTTGTCTCAAAATAAAGCCCCAAGTCTTCATCATGTCACCTTGATGGGGGCCCATCATGGTCTGGCCCCAACAAAGCTTTCCAGCCTTCCCACCCCACACTGTCCACCTCTCAACTTGGCTTGTATCATCTCTTCTTCTGCCCTTTTTCACTTTCTGGTTTTCCTATATAGATTTCTCCCCCCACCCTCATTTCATTGGCAAACTCCAACTGGTCTTTCAAATCTCAATTTAGCCGTCATCTGTTCCCACCATCCCTGGCCTCCACAATCTGGGTGAGAGGCCTCATTCGTTTTCCCAGGAAAGCCACAGAACTTACTCATATTGTACTGTGATGGTCACTCAGCGAGCTCTGTGAGGGATCTTGTTCATCTCTCTGCCTCTAGGTCCTCAGCCAGTGGCTTCATGAGTTCGTTGAATAAATGAATCCCTATCCTCATCTCTCCAAATTTCCAACCCCACCCCACTAGTGGGGGAGACATAACACTGAGCTATCATACATCACTGTTATAAAAACTATAATGGATTTCTGTGCTCTGGGAGCAAGGAGAAGCCTCGGGTGTCTCAATGGACCTTATGGCAGAAATATGCCTAGGATGTTGTTATAAACAAACAGAAAGGGCACCCAAACTTCCAACCCTGAAGAGCAGTTTAAGAATAATTCATAATTCACACCAGAGGTCCCTATTTTCTTACCATATGAAGACCCCTTCAAATATCAAATAGTGTAGAATCTAGACACTCCCCACCCCATGTCATGGTGGTTGATGCAGAAAATCCTAAAATCTTCCAATTTCAGTAACGATTTCAACTCATCGCAATACTGTCTACAGAAAATTCACAAACTAGCAGTACATGAAAGTGAAGGAAGGTTTATGATGCTCAGATTATGCCTGGCATGGCTATGGACTTGCGGGCCCCCTAGGAAATCTCCACAGCCCCTGCAGGAACCACGGTTTAAACCAACTGATGCCAAAGTCATCCCGGCCCTCTATGCCCTTCAAGTGCTCTCTCCTCCCAGATCTGGACCAACTCAGGAAACTCACTGATGTGGAAGACATGGTTAAAAAACGAATAACTGGTAACATCTTTATAACAAAATAGTCTACTCAGGCATTAAGCGATTTGTTCAGAATGATACAAATTTGTATTTTAACACACAGTGAGCAGATCTAATGCATTCCCTTAGGCAGCTAATTGTGGACTCACTCTACTGTAAAGCCTGCTTAGCTGTCACACAATGAACTGCGATCGCTGCCTTTCCCAGACAGCATGGGTCACGTCGCTGAGGCCACCTCACAGCACGGCAGGTGAGTTGGTACGGGGTCCGCGGAAGGCTGCTCCACTGAGTTGAAGTGTGCCCTGCAGCTTCACAACCTCAGGTCCCCCTCTCAGCAGCCAAGTTCAGCCACGACACAGGAAATAAGCTTCCACAGTACTTTGTTCATACCTTACTTATGACATCTTATTTATCCTTTCTCTTTTTTTTTTTTAGTTACTTAAGTTATATGTTCTTATTTAAAAATTCAAACAAAATCAAAGTTCATAAAATAAAAAATAGAAGCTTCCTACATAATTCCCCAGTCTCATTTCCCAAAGATAACCACAGATAATAGTATAACAGTGCTTTGTTCTATTGTGTTTTTTAAAAAGAAAAAATTAATGCATACTATACACATTGTACCACAACTTGACTTTCATTTTCTCTTTCTCTTTTAGTTTTTTCACTTTTTATTATAGAAATTGTCAAACCAATAAATAAATGCAGAGAAGAGCATAATGAATCTCATGTATCTATCACCAAGCTTCAACAAATAGCACCAGTTTCCAATTTTGTTTTATTAATATTTATCCTTTCTCCACTACCTCCAATCTTTTCCTGAAACATCTCAGGCAAATCTCAGCCATCATATTATTTCACCATAGTACTTTACTATGTATTTCTAACAGGCAAAATATTTTAAAAATATGAAGATTTTACCATTATCATATTTAAAAACAATAATCTTTTACAATATTCTGTTCTTTCTTTTCTTTGTCCTTAAAATGTGTGGGAATTTTTTCTCTTACCTTAGGTTTGTTTGAATTAACATCCTAACAAAATTCATATGATTGATATGTCTCTTAAGTCTCTTTTCATCTATAGTGGTTACAATAGTTACATCTCCCTTCCTTCTTTTAGGCAATTGATTTACTAAAGAAATGAGGTTTTAATTCTGTAGAATTTCCCACAATATGGATTTGGTTGATTACATACTCAGAATATCATTCCACGTGTTCTCTAGTCTGCCAACTTCCTGTAATCTCCTCAATAGAACTAGATTCTTGATTAAATTCAGATTCAATTATTTTGGGTGCAATATTTGATAGGTAGGGCTGAGTACTTCCTATTTGATCATAACAAGAGGCAAGCATGACTGGATGATCCCTGGATTTCAATCTTGTCACAGTTGATATATCCACTATAAATTTTTCTTGACATCTACTCACTTTAGCATCCATCAGGAATCAAGTTTTTAGGAGTTGCATAAGGGTATTTTTCTAGTGCAATTATTCCTTCTGTGTTTGTTAGCTAAAACTCTTTTGTAAAGAACTTCCCTTCATCAACTGTTTGATGACGTAGAAACACAGTGTGTACAGAAAAGATAGAATAAATGTTCTCTTTATTACTGATTTCTAGAAAAACAACTCGGTGTTCTAGCAATCTCTAAAGCTGGTTAATGAGTTAATTTCTTTTTTGTAGTATCATTGTGAATCTCAGGATTTTTATATTTTTGACAAATTCGTTACAGTTTTATTCTCATTGAAATTTAAATTTTTCCCATCTTTAGCCATTGGGAGCCTGGTAGGTTGGTCCTGAGTTCTTTAGACATAACCACAAAGCTTTTAACCATTTTCTTGCTTTATAGTACATAAGATGTAGTAGACCCATTTTACTCATGTCCTGCCCTGTATTTGAAATCAGTCATTATTTTAAAGGGCACTTACTCTATTAATGAAAAATCATATTTAAATGCCACAATATAGGTGCTAGGGTGCTCATTACTACTTGGTGGTCATTGATTCCAGAACTTAACAGTGGTCAGAGCTAAGAAATATGTGATTTTTAGAGTTATAAAAATAAGTAATGGGTTTATACTCTTTCCACTTACTTCCTTGTTTTTATTTAACAACATATCATAGGTGTTCTTCTACATCAGAAATGCAGATCCACATTATTTAATAGCTATATAACATAAAATAATATGATTATTACAGCTTGTATAACTAGTCTTCTATTGAGGTGATTTCTCATATTTAACTATTTTAAAAATTGCTGTAAAAGAGGTTACTAACTTACATCCTTAACTGCTTGTGCAAATATTCTATAGATTCCTAAAAGTAGAACTGTTACTGTAAAGTATAAATCTAGTATATTGAATCCATTTAAAATCCTACTATCAGTGTCTTAGAGAGTATTTTTACTGATGGAATGCTGTCTGTTTCACTTATCTCTGCTTTTGCAGGCCCAAACCTTAGGCCTGGGCCATAGCCGTCATGTGATATTTGTGTATTCACTTGGATTGAAAAAGCCAAGGCCCACAGAAGCAGATGAAAAAAGAGAGTTTAGGCTGGCCCCTCTGTAACAACTCCAAGGAAGCTTTAGGAAAATTCTATGCCTCTGGTCCAAGGAGGATGAGAAATACATGAAGCAGGTCTAAAGCTAACTCAGACTGTAGCCAAGTTCAGCCGAAATTAACCTAGATTAACTAAGCCCCAGTTGCCTCATACAGATGCATGTGTGAGAATAAATTATTGTTATTTTAACACACACTGAATTTTGGGGTGGTTTGCTATACTGCGGTATTATCTTATTCTTGAATAAAATGATACAGCATCCTAAAGATACCAATTCTGCTCAAGATAATGTATACATTTAATTCAATCCCAGTAAAATAGGCAGAGAAAGGTTATAAGTTAAATAAGATTTTCTAGAACTAAAATTGTAGATGATGCCAAAATGAAAAGAGAGAGAGAGACCAGAGAAGTGAGAGTAGTGTGTTAGGGGTCTTGTGAGGCAAACACAGATTTGATAAGTTTATAGATTGGTCAGGAAAAATAAGCATAAGTATGGCTTGTAGTAAATCTGGAGAAACGAAGAGTAAAATTAAATGTACAACTTTCGAGTCAGCCAAAGAAAATTCTGTGCATCCTATAAAAGAGGGAACAAAGAATAAAACAATCTCGACAAATTATGTCAGTGTGGCAGAGTAAGAACCTCCAAAAAGCCACTTGGCAATAAAAGCAACAAGAATACAGGCAAAAAATGGTCAAAATCAACTTTTCCCAGTTTTTTCAAATTAACCAAAAGCTTACAAGGATCCAAAGAGCATTTAATAAAGAAAAATGACAGAATATTAGTAAAAACAACATGGTTTCCAGTGTTTTAACTTGCCCTCTTTCCATCCCCGCCCTCAGCTCCACAGTCGCCTTGAAAACCAACAGCCCCACACTCACCGTGAAAATCAGCAACCCCACAGTCACAGTGAAAATTAGCAGCCCCACAATCACAGTGAAAACCAACAGTTCAGGAACCACTGGAAGGAGTGAATGGGTTAGGAGCTGGCTAAAGTACTGTTCTGAGATTTGCCAATATTTGACCTGTCTGGCAGTTCCCTGGCTGGTATTTATTTGACCTGACTCAGATCTCACACAATGCAAACAGCTTTTTCCCCGGGGACATTTGTCAAAAACAACTACAAACAATTATCTAACATCACAACTGCTTGAAGCAGTGATTGCAGTTGGGAAAACTAAGAAGCTGATCAAATTAGTTAAAAGGAAAAGCTGGTGAATGAAATAGTCCATGGGGGCTTTGAAAAGCTCTAAAACATTTCTAGAAATCTAGAAGGTTTCACCTGTGTAGGAATGTGCACATGCTCAGGACAGACCTGAGAAGGTCCTAAGCTCCTCACTCTGACTGACCTTTAGGCTCTAAGCAAGTAGAAAGTGAGAGCTAAAGCAGAGTTGTAAATTGAGCCCCTCAATAGTGAAGACATATCCCAACTCATACACACACACACACAGTCCCTCAGTAAAGGCTGAGAGGCTTATTGGTTCCAGGCATTTCAGAAAATCTCTGTCCAATCATTAATGACCACTAGGCTATCTGAGCAGAGATTTCAGTGGTCGTATGACGAGGATACAGACTTTAGAAAACTAGTTCAAGAAAGTTACTAAACAAACAAACAGAAATAACAAAAAGAAAAAACAACAAAAACAAACAGCACCAACAACAAACCCTAGGAAGAGAAGGATCTGATTTCCAGAGTTGCGATGTTATGTTATTTTAAAAGTCTGGTTTTCAACAAAAAATTATGAGACATGCAAAGACGTAAGAAAGTATGGCCTGTTCACAGGGGAAAAAAGCAGTCAATAGAAACTATCAACGAAGAAGCTCAAAGCAGAACTTACTAACAAGACTAAATCAGCTATTTTAGGGATGTCCAAAGAACAAAGAAAGCCATATCTTAAAAGCTAAAGGAAAGTATGAAGATGCTGTCACAACAAATAGAAAATATAGAAATTCACTTTAAATCTAAAGACACAAGTAGGTTGAAAGTGAAAAGATGGGAAAAGATGTTTCATGCAAATAGTAACCAAAAGAGATTTGGGGTAGTTATACTAACATTAGTCAAAATAAACCTTTAGTCAGAAACTGTTACAAGAAATAAAGACGAACACTGCTTATTGATAAAGGGGTAAACTCACCAAGAAAATGTAACAATTATAAACCTATATGCACCAAAATCAGAGCCCCAAAATATATGAAGCAAACATTGATAGAATCAAATAAAGAAATAGTTCTCCAATAATAGTTGAAATAAACTTCAATATGCCACTTTCAATAATAGATAGAACACAAGACAGAAGAAAAATAAAGAAATAGCGAACTTGAACAATGCCATAAACCAATTACACCTAACAGATATATTCAGAGCACTACACCCAACTAAAGCTGAATATAAATTTTTCTCAAGTGCATATGGAACATTCTCCAGAATAGATCATATGTTAGGCCACAAACAAGTCTTAATAAATTTAAGAAGTTGAAATCATACAAAATATCGTTTCTGATCATAATGGAATGAGTGAAAAATCAGTAACAGAAGGAAAACTGGAAAATTCACAAATATGTGGAAATTAAATAAAACACGCTTAAACAACTAATAAATCAAAGAATAAATCACAAGGGAAATTATAAAATCTTGATACAAGATTTGCAAATGATATAATCTTGTACATAGAAAATTTTAAAGATTCCATACACAAAAAAGTGAGCAAATAAATTCAGCAAGGTTGTAGGATGCAAAATCAACACAAAAAAAATCAGTTGCATTTCTATACATCAACAATGAACAATCTATAAAAGAAGTTTTTAAAATTCCATTTAATATAACATCAAAAAGAATAAAATAAAATACTTAGGGATAATTCTAACAATGAGGCAAAAGACTTGGACACTGAAAACTATAAAACATTGCTGAAAGCAATTAAAGAAGACATAAATAAATGGAAAGACATCTCACGTTCATTCATTAGAAGACAATGTTCTTAATATGACAATACAATCCAAAGGTATCTAAAGACACACTGCAGTCCCTATCAAAATTCCACTGGCTTTTTTTTTTTTTTTTTTTTTTTTTGCAGAAACAGAAAAATTCATCCTAAAAGTCATATGGTACTTCCAAAAAATAGCCAAAATGATTTTTTAAAAGAAGGATAAAATACAGAAAGCTCACATTTCCTGATTTCAAATTTTACTACAAATCTACAGCAATTAAACCAGTGTGGAACTAGACTAAGGGAAGATGTATAGACAAATGGAACAGAATGGAGAACTCAGAAATAAACCTTTGCATGTGTGGTCAATTAATTTTTGACAAGTGTGCCAAGACCATTTAATAGGGAAAGGATAATAATTTCAACAAATGGTTCTGGGACAACTAAGTATCCATATGCAAAAGAATAAAGTTGGAATCTTACCTTATACCATCTACAAACATTAACTAAAAATGGATCAAAGACCTAAACACAAAAGGGCTAAAACCATAAAATGCTTGGAAGAAAACCCAGGGAGAATGTTTTATGATGTTGGATTTGGTAAGGATTTCTTGGATATGACACCAAAAGCACAGACAACAAAGGGAATATAGATAAGTTGGACTTCATCAAAATTTTAAAACTGTTTGTGCATCAAAGACCCTGATATGGTTTGGTTGTGTCCCCACCCAAATCCCATCTTGAATTGTAGCTCCCACAATTCCAACACGTTAGGGGAGGAACCTAGTGGGAAGTAATTGTTCACAGGGGTGGGTCTTTCTCATGCTGTTCTCATAATAGTGAGTAAAAGTCTCATGTGATCTGGTGGTTTTATATAGAGGAGTTCCCCTGCACAAGCTCTCTTCTTGCCTGCTGTCACGTAAGACATCCCTTGCTCTTTTGCCATGATTGTGAGGGCTCCCCAGCCATGTGGAACTGTAAGTCAATTAAATTTTCCTTTATAAATTCCCCAGTTTTGGGGTATGCCTTTACCAGCAGCATGAAAACAGACTAATAGAGACACTCAGTAATGGCAAACAATGGAATGGGGGAAAATATTTGCAGATGACATATCTGATAAGTAATTAATATCCAAAATAAACAAAGAAATCCAACTCAACAATTCCCATTCCCCTCAAAAACCCAATTCTAAATGGTGAAATGGCTCAAATAGGCATTCTTCACAAAGATAATACAGGTCACCAGGGGCTGGGAGAAGGAAAGAAGTTATTGTTTAATGGATACAGAGTTTCCATTTGAGGTTATGAAAAATTTCTGGAAACAGATAGTGGTGATGATTGCAAAGCACTGTGAATGTACTTAATGCCAATGAACTGTAAATTAAAAAAAAAAAATTTAAGACAAGGTCTCACTCTGTTGTCGGGGCTGGAGTGCAGTGGCATGATCTCAGGTTACTGCAACCTCTGCCTCCTGGGCTCAAGCGATCCTCCCACCTAAGCCTCCCAAGCAGCTGTGACTACAGGCATGCACAACCACACCCAGCTAATTTTTTGTATTTTTAGTAGAGACAGGGTTTTGCCACGTTGCCTAGGCTAGTCTTGAACTCCCAAACTCAAGCAACCTGCCCTCCTTGGCTTCCCAAAGTGCTGGGAAGGTGTGAGCCACCATGCCCAGCCCTAAAAATTGTTAAAATGATTAATTTTATGTTATATATATTACATCACAATTTTAAAAATAATAGAAAACAAAACAAAAGCCAAACAAACAAAAGAATAATAAGAAAACAAAACCATATTTTCTACACGTTGACACTGAAAAGTCCTAAAAGCAATCACTAACCTTGTGGCAATGAGCACCCCTAGCATCCAGACTGTGGCTTCTAAATATCATTTCCCACTAAAAGGAATCAGGACTCCTTGTAATGATGGTTGATTTCAGGACCGGCACAGAAAATGAACAGTAGGAGCCAGAAACAGTTTGACCTACCAGAGAGCGAAGAACACTATCAAAGACTATGAAAATTGTGTGAAAAGAATTCAGAAGCTGACCAGAAAAGGCTCCCACTAGCTAAAGAGGGGACAATTTAAGCATCAGCATTTTTTTTTTTGACTTTTATTTTAAGTTCCAGGGAACCTGTGCAGGATGTACAAGTTTGTTACATAGGTAAACGGAGCAACAGTAATATTAATAACCACAGTAGTTTGAAGCAAATGAAATACTTTAAATTTAAAATTTTATAATTATCCTTAAAAAGATGAACAAACAAGAAAAACTATTAGTCACCTTTGGAGAATGCTAGTGGACAACCTCATTATTTGGAACACTGGTAAATAAAAATATAAGGTA
>NW_012101291.1:41539-58970 GCF_000951045.1 Mandrillus leucophaeus
TCTTGCCTATAATCCCAGCACTGTAAGAGGCCAAAGCAGGCAGATCCCTTGAGACCAGGAGTTCGAGACCAGCCTGGCCAACGTGGCAAAACCCTATCTTTACCAAAAATACAAAAATATAGTCTATGTTTCAGGATAATCAGGATTTAAACTGTTCTTTAGGGTAAAACTTGATGAGATAAAGATTATTTCCACAGAAGTATTTCACTTCATCTGTGAAGAAGAAATGAGGGAGAAGGAAGAAAGGAGGGACAGAGAAAGAAAGAACCAAAGAGACAGAGAGAGAGACAGAGAGAGAGACAGAGAGAAAAAGAGAGAGAGAGAGGATGAAGCTAGTAGAAGAAAATACATAGAACCATATTTTTGTGACTACATTACTTAAACAAGAACCCCAAACCACAAGTCACAGCGGAGATGGATGCTAAATTTGACTACATTAAAAGTAAAGACATTTTCAACAACAGACACCAGGGACACAGTTAAAGATGGAGGGCAGATAGAAGATATTTACACTTGCTCTAAGGTTAAAAGAAAGTAGTGTTCAGAATATTTAAGGAACTTCTGAAAATCTGCCAGAAAAGTGAAACTCAAAGGAAAAATGGTCAATAACAACATAGGCAATTAACAAAAGGGAACCTAAAAGATAACAAGCAAATGAAGCTCAACTTTACTAGATTTTAAAGAAACGCAAATTAAAGCAGATTTGCAAATAGTAGAAGGTTGGTCAATATCAAGTGCTTGTGGGGAATATGGAAATCTTCACTCCTAGTAAGAGGCTAACCTGTAATGGCAATTTGGCAGAGTAATCTTGCAGTTCAGCACTCACATATGTCCACTGATTTCTATCTGTGTTCATCGATACCTTGTTTGAGATAGCAAGGAATTGGTGACAACCTAGATATCGCTCACTAAGGAATGATAGAAAGTGACAGAATACCATGCAGGTAAAAAAAAATGGTCTAAATGTGTATATACCAATGCAGAATGCTTGCACAAACTTAGTGTCATGTGAAAAAGAAAGAAATATAATAACTTTTATAGCTCAATAAAGTTATATATATTAAACACAAGCATACAGACAGTTTCAGTCTACTGTCAAGATACATATACATACACAAGCATATGAACTGTGCAGGCACATTGCTCAGCCTCAGGGTTACAATTCACACAGTTTTCCATGCAAATGGTGCCCTCTGGGGAAAGATGCCAGAATACAACATGAAAGGTGCCCCCTGAGGGTATGCAATATGGCAGGCTTGACTACTGAAGGTTGTAGATTAATGTCAGAATAGGTGCCTATGATGAGAGCAAGGAGGGAAAAGGGAGTGGGAATGGGAGCTGCCATGTTGTACACTGTGTGCTGCTTACACTCCAGGTATGAGTGTGACTAGTGCAGAGTGTGCAACATGGCAGCCTTGAATATATAAGATGGTTTGGAAGGTTGTAGATTAATGCATTGGTATAGGTGCCTATCATAAGAGCAAGGAGGGAAATGGGAGTGGGAATGGAGAGGAAGGAGAACATGAAGTAAAGTGAATATAGAAAAGGGTACATGCATAAAAAGGAGGATGATAGTGTGCCCGAAATGAAGAAATAGAATCAACTCAATTCCGTGGTCTTAAGTGGAGGAGGCTGGACCCAAAAGAGGGATCTTGAGCTGGAAAACCAACACCTTCTCAATCCTGCTAAGAAATGTGGATTTTATCTTGAAAGCTATGGGAAATCCTAGAAGTGTCTGAAACAGGAAAGATTTGCATGGGAATGGATGAGAAGGGGAGAGGCTGGGGGGCAGCAGGCCTTCAAAGCAACCCATGCAAGGTCTCCATGAGCACAGTGGGGTCAATGTGGCCAAAGATGCACTGAGCCAGGTGTGCATACCTAATGCCACACACAAAGATCCTTGGAAAGCCTGGCACTCCCTCCTTCAACTCCTCCCTCATTCTTATGTACCCAGAGGCTCAAACAGAAACAAGGCCTGTTAAAAGTGCTAGGAACAGCTCCCACCAGCACGGCCATGGTTGATACCACCTTCCAGATATGAGTGTGATTAGCACACAGCCGTCTTCCCATTTTCACAATGGAAATTTCACAGATTGTCATAATCAAATCTTCTCTTTTCAAGACATTAAGAACAACCTCAAGCGTGTATCACATGTAGAAAGAAATTCCTAGAAAAATCTAAACTTAATTACAGACTCCTTATAAACAACTTGGTTTATGTGTTTATTTTGATGTAATTTTTGATAGAGGTTGGTATGGAGAAGCACAAAATCAAATATGTTTTATGGCATCACTTTCTAAGAATAGCCTTTTCCGCTAGACTCAAGATGAAAAAGATCACGAATATTTTCTTTTTATAACTGATTCAATTTGTTATCTCCTTAGTCCTGCTTATATAGAGTTTCTGTCCCTTCTGTTCTCAGATCATTGACCAATTCTGATATGAGATAAAATTCTATTAATATTACCTTAAGCAAGTACTCAGAGAAGGAAAAAACAAAATGGGAAGGAGAGAAAACACCACACCCTCTCGACTAACACTTCTGACCCACCGGCCCACCCTTGCTGTTGTAAGAACATTTTAAGTCAGTGATTGTCAGCTTTGGCTTCCTGAGGCAACAAAGAATTAATTAGTAAATTTTCATTAAAATATTTTCCTAACAAAATATAATACCTAATGAAAGTTAAGTGGTAGTGAAACACGCACGCTCATGCATAGCTGATTGTAATTAGAACAAATCTTTTGAAAAGCAATTTGGCAGTAAGTATCAAGCCTCTAAATGTGTGTACTCTGACCTGGGAATTCTCTTTCTGGAAACCTATCTTATTGTGGGGAGGGTGGGAATCTAATTAGGTAAACAGATACATGCACAAAGAAACTTATTATGGTGTTATTTTATAACAATAAAAAAAAAGTAGGAGAAACAAACTGATAACATGCCCAGTTCTGTAAACTATGGTATATCCACCAGTTTGGGTGGATCTGTTTATAGGGAGTCTGTCAAAACCTGAGTATAAACATGTATATACAATCTTATCAAAATTATATATTTTTAAATACAGAAGCAAATATGAAATCTGCACAATTCAAAAGGTTTGGAAGTAAATATACTAATCTTGGTAGTGACAGGTTTTTGGTACAGAGATTTAGAGTGACTTTTCTTGCCTTTTTATTTATGTTATTTTCAGGTTCATCATAAGGACTATAGTGTACACAACTTTTCTAATCAGAAAACAATAAACACACTTTATAAGGAAATAAACAAACATAGAGATGCCATATGGAATCTTTTGGTTTGAGAGATGGCTGAGACTGGGATAACTCAGATCAAAAATACAATAAATTATCTCAATTCCAAAAAAAAAAAAAAAGGTGGGGCTGGCTGGTAAGGGACCTACATTTCATACCCTTCTTAAGTTTGCTGGTTTCTGCCCAGGATTTCCATTAGGACTGGAGAATAGGAGCTGAGTGAATTTTCCCAGCGGCCCTGAAATCCTGATATTGGTACATTCCCTGTCATGCATTTATTCTCCTTCTTAGGGCCATGGTGACCATAAATGTGAATGAAAATTTAAAGTATTTAGCATTTATTAAGCACTTCCTATGCACAGGCACTGTTTTGGTGCTTTTTATAACTGTATTTCACCTTTCTCAGGCTTACAAAAGCTCTTAGTAAAAAGAACTATTGTCTCCTTCCTCCTCACTCCCCCACGCCAGCGTGTTCTACACACTCCTTTCTTCTACTCACCAAGAGAGCCTTTTAGGAATATAATTGATCTGGATAAGAGAAAAAAAATGGGCCAACTAGGCTGCCATTCGTTATCAATAAAGCCTCACAGCTGTCTGAACAGCTGACTAAAGAAGCACCTTCAAATGGTCAAGACAGGGAAGGTTCTAGAAATAGGGCACCAGAAAATCCCACAGGCCTTCTCCTTGTGATGTGGCTTGTTTGCTTTACAGGTGTCAAGCATATTTGCTGACGTCAGCAGCCCATCAAAGTTTAAAATAATAATAGTGAAAAGGAAAACAGCCCCTTTCTGCCAGGCAGTCCTGTTCTGCCAACTTCTGCGTTCTTTTTGAGTTAATAAACGTCCAAGAATCACCTTCCCTACCACCCTGAGAGGGAAAAACAGCACAATAATTTTAAAACCACCAGGTCAGCCCATTGTCAGCATAAACCATTCAGACAAGTAGCATTTTGTCACACTCTAATGAGGATTTTACCTCCGCCTCAAAACGAAAGCTATCATTAGGTTTCGTGTTTATGGGATCAAATGATTGTCTGGGGATGGTGGGTTTCTTTCAGTCCCTTCCTCATTTTAATCACGTTCAAGACCAAATGCATAGACATTTCCTGCATCAGATGAAACTAAAAAACCATAGCTATGCCAGCTAATGTCTTTTGAAAACATCAATTAAGAAAATGGCCTTTAAATTCCCATTTTTTCTTGAAAATCTGCGAACAGGCACACATGTTTTAATACCAGGGCAGTGGTGGTGGCAGTGAGGGGCGGGTGGGGGGTGCTGTCTCTAAAAAGGAGACAGCACAAACAGTGGTTTGAGGAGGTCAGAAGGGCAGGCTCCCATTGGCAACAAGCAGAGAATCTCTGCAAGGGAAGGAACTTCTGTATAAAGCAAAGGCCTCTTAAGTTAT
Organism: Mandrillus leucophaeus; assembly: GCF_000951045.1. Taxonomy (NCBI): domain Eukaryota; kingdom Metazoa; phylum Chordata; class Mammalia; order Primates; family Cercopithecidae; genus Mandrillus; species Mandrillus leucophaeus. Next base: position 46,195 of record NW_012101291.1, read on the forward strand.
CTTCACATGTAGTGTTGAAACTGGAGCCAGCCCCTCAAGAGTAGGTTGATAAGAGGCTTCTGCACCATGCTGGTACCACACACAGGCCCCATTGTTAATACCTCCTGAGGACAGATTAGATCCCACATTCCTCAGAAGTACTGAGCTGCAGAGGGAAATCGGCCAGCAGGCTCCTTCCGCAGGGCCAACCACTAGCTACAACTGATAAGTTTTAATTGAAATAACTGGAACAATTACATGGAGTCCCCACCACTTCTGTCGCCAGCTACTGAGATGGTGGTGTACTTGCATCTCCTGGCATGTGCATAGGCGTGTGCCAGAAAAGAGTAATTCAAGTTCTTAACTCATTTTTTATCTTTTTTTCCATGGCTATGTGCCATCGTTAATCAAATTGTTCACCCAAGGAGTACTATGAGATTGTTTTGTTTTATTTTTTCTTTTCTGGCCTTATCTAGGAAACCCTGATATTTACTCTATCTGAGTTTGAACAAGTAACTAATTAATCTCTGACAAAAGATACTGAAGTTAGACAAGTTGGGGTAAAATCCGTTGAGGTCATGGTTGGTTTTAATCACATAGCTCAATTTAAAAGCTGAACACTAACATACCTTTGCTTTCAAAGAGTGCTTGTTAAACAGCAAGTTTTGTTGTGCGTAACTTGAATTCTGCCACTTCCTTTTATTTTTTTCTGAAATAACAGTGATTGAGTCAATGAAGTGGCAATATGAATTAAAGGACAACACACCTGCCTTTGCAGGGACAGACCCCAAAGGGCCCAGATTAAATTTTAACCAGGATTATGTTTGCCAGGATTTTATATCTCAAATGATTATGTTTGGCTTTTGTAATAATAAAAGGTTATTTTGGGAAAAGAATTCCCTTTTAACATCTACTCTGTTTACTAGGAGGAAATACAGAGTTAGACTTCGATACAGTTTAGCCTTTGAAAGAAAATAAAAGACAAATGATTTAGCAGATGGGTAATTCCCAAATCTGCAGAAATGTAAACAGCCAGGATTTTGGTGCCTATGGGTTTTATCAAAGATGTAAGAAAGGCTGAGACCGACACCAGTGTGTCCTCTTTGGCTAGTTTTAACACGTTTACAGTCACAATTAACATTCAAGGAATTTCCTTTTCATCCAAGTGTTTCTTTTAAAAGCACTTCATACCACACACTAAAGTTCTAGCTGCCATCAGTCCTTCCCATACAGAAGAGTAGTGAAATCTCCATAATACTTCCTTACTTTGAAAATGGGCTCGGACCACGTCAATTTCCTTGGGGTGTTTGTTTTCCAATATAGGTGGTTCTCGCCTCCTCCCTCCTTCCCTCTCTTTAAAGAACTTGTACTGGGGACCCTACTTCTTCGTCCCCCACCCTCCTCCGCACTCACCCCGGAGCCAGATGAGCGCGAGGCTGGGCAGGCGTCCTAAGCCCTCCCCCGGCCCAACAGCCTGGTTTCAAGTCCCTGAGCCGGCCGGCCCACTGCATTCTGCAAGAAAAAAGAGATCCCTGTTTCCCCCTCTCCCCCGCTACCCCTAGACAAGGGATTCGCACATAGGCACGGAGTCCGAGTCTTGGCTATGCATAGAGCTCAGCCCCGTATCCGAGTCTTCGTCGTTGCCAGGACCGCTCTTGGCCAGTCCACGGGCCTGGTCCACCCACATGTCGGCGCAGGCTTGAGGCCCGGGTTCCCGCGAGGGACCGCCGGAGCCAGGAGCCCCATCCGGCGCCACTGTCAGCTCCAAAGTGTGCAAAGTTTGCAGAAGGCCCTGTAGCTCTCGCTCCTTGCTGTCCCATTGCTGCTGGCTGTAATCCAAGTCCGACTTGACGGCCTCCAGGTCCGTGTTGAGCCGGAGCCCGATGTAAAGGCTAGTACTGAGCTGCGTCCTGACCCGTTCCTGCTCCAGCAGCAGCTCGCCCTCGGGGCCGCCATCGGGCTCCGGGGGCTCCTCCCGCGCCGCCAGCTCCTCCTGGCGCCGCCGCATCCACCTCTGGTTGAGTTCCTCCTGAATCTCGGCTGAAAGGCGCTCCAGCAACTCCTCCTGCTGAACCCGTTGCTCCTGAAGCCTCAGTAAGTCGTCGCAGCGCCGGGCCAGCTCCTCCAGCGCCGCCGCCTGCGCCTCGCCGTCTAGAGGGGGGGGCGGCGCCGCCGCCGCCGCCGCCGCCGCCGCCTCTGCCTCCGCCGCCACCTCTTCTGGCTCCTCTCCTGGGCTGGACCCGTCGAGCTCGATGCCTGCTCCAACCAAGTAAGTGTCCTGCACGTAGTTGACCCCGTGACGCCGCATGCGGTCCAGGTGCACCTTGGCCTCGTAGCGGTCGATCTCGCGGTCCAGCTCGTGGAGCCGCTGCACCTGCTGGCGAATGGTGTGGTCCTGGGAGAGCACCAGATGCACCAGCGTCTCCATGCGCTCCACCGACGCGCTCTCGTGGGCCCGCGGCGACGAAGAGCAGGACGAGGCAGTGGACGACGAAGTGGACGAACAGGACGACGGTGGCTGCTGCTGGCGCCGCCGGTTGAGCTTGGCCAGTTTGCGAAAGGCCTTGCGCACCACTCGCCGCTGTTTCTCCTGGGTCATGGCCAGGCTGGGCCGCGCGGGGGCCCCGCGGGCCGGACAGGGGCGCTCTCGGCTGAGCACTACGCGCGCCTCGGCGCTGCGGGGGCCGGCGTTAGGCAGCGATGCCTCGCTGCGCACTAGCACGAAGCGCACATTCTCTTGCTCTTCGCCCCAGGCAGCCCAGAGGCGCAAGATGCGAGTCTTGTTAGGGAGGATGCGCTCAAAGCCGCGCCACTTCTCCACGATGCAATAGCACTGCGGGGGCCCACACAGCATGCCCTGCGGCAGCGCCTCGTCGTCGTCCTCGTCGTCCTCGTCTGGAGGTTCGGGAAGCTCTCCCGGGCCAGGCGGGTCGCCGGCCGACCCCCGCCGCCGGCTCCGCCGCTGTCTCCGTCGCCGCCGGCAGCCGTCCTCCAAAAGCACTCGCACAACGTCCGAGCAAGTAGTGCGGCGGGAGAGACCGGACACCAGCTTCTCTTCCTGGCAGATCCACACCGATATCTTCTTTTCCGAAGGATCCATGGCGCAACCAGGGCGCAGGTGGCAGGTCCGGCCGGGCTCTGCTGGGGCAGAAACGACAGCAAGGGCAGCCCAGTAGCTCTGGGATGGGAGAGGAGCCCGTGCCCCCTCCTGCGGCTGCACTAGCCCTGCTTCCCCACTGCGCACCGAAGGCAGGCTGGAAAGCGACTGCGGCTGTGGTCGCGGTTGCGGCTGCGCTCTGCCCGGACGACGGGCGCTCCCGGGGCAACGCGCCCGGGACCGGCTCCCGCCGCTCTGGCTCTACCCAAGGTGCCCGGGACCTCCGGGTTTTGCTCCTCCCCACGTGGCTCCACCCCTTCCCGCCCCCAGCGCCCAGAGCTGTGGCTGGAAGTACGGGAGGCTCAGGGCCCAGGCCCGCCCCTTGCAGCCTTGCCGCGCGGCGTGCGCCCCGTCCGCCCCTCGCTCGCGTTGCGGGCATCCTGAGTCTGGGCCTTTTTCGCCAAATCGCTGCTCTGCCGCGCGCCTACGCAAGGGAAGATTCAAGGGCCCCTCCACTTCAGGGAGTGGAGCCCGCGCCTCGTCACGGATCAGCTGTGCGTCTCCCTTGGCCTACTGGCTCTTCTCCTTGTGTCTATAGCTAGCCGGACGCATCTTGACTTTTATCTTCTCATCTTTCCTGGCGCCTCCAGACGCATTTCCTGGTCCCTCAAGGCAGCGGTGCCTGGGGAGTGCACTTTGCACAGACAGGGAAACCGAGGCACTCAGCGGTCTCCAATGGAGACGCTCTAATCACATTCCACGTCCAGCTAGCGCTATGAAGAGCTGCCTCTAACGCGGAAGGCCTCCCAGTCTTCCTCGACAGGAAGCAGTATTTGCATATCTAAGGAGAACAAGATTAAGCAATGTGCTCCGGGAGCAAGTGCAGGCATGGAACGGTCTGGGCTGGAGGGGGACAGACGTTCAGAGGCGGCTGCCGGTTTTCTGTAGTGTCACGTAAGTGGGTCTCCACGTCATCTTCACCTCAGTTTCCCACAGCCTTCTTGGGAGAGGGGCTTCTCATTCTAGTGGGAGTTCAGGGCCCAGACCCGAGTCACAAGCTATTTTTATGCTTTCCACATCCATAAGGGGAAACCGTGAAGGCTTCTGGCATTTTCTAATATTCAGACGTGGTTCAGAAGAGATAACAGCCAAGCTTTACAGCGCAAGAAACCCAAGGCCACAATGCAAGTGAACTTGTTTCATCCTTAACTGCTGATGAGGATAGTCTATTGCGTGCAAGCCTTGCACTTAGCTTGTCCTTGTGAGCACAGGTCTAATAATAAGCTCACTCCCTTTCTTCAAGACCTTGGATGGCTCCCCATTGCCTCTTGGCTAAAGCACTTTTGTTCATTCAATGATTCACTCAGCAAGTATTTATTGAGTACCTACTGTGCTCCAGGTCCTATCGCTAGGGCTTTGACAATGAATGAATCGCCAGTTCTGGCTTGCAAGGAGTTCACAATTTAGTGGGAGAGCACAGCCAAGTAAACATTTCCAACACAATGTCTTGTGTCCTCTGATAAGGGAGAGCATGAGGTTTTGGGGGAACCTGGAATGGCATCCAACTCATCTTGGAGGGGCAAGGAAGGCTTTCCCCCAGAGGAGGTGTCTTCAGCAGGACCCAAAGGACCATTAGAGTCTGCCAAAAGGAAAGTAGATGGAGGGGAGGGACAAGCAGTATTCTAGAAGGAATTGTAGTGCAGTCAGGAATCAAGAGCGTCTTAGTTACTGGGGCTGTCAGGAATTTCAGAGGAGTGTCTAAAATTGAGGTTGAATGATTGAACAGGAACAGGATCAGGAAGGGCCTTTAATTCCATGCTTATGTATTTGGATTTGTCATAAAGACAGTGAGAACCCATAGGGTGCAAATCTGGAGTCAGAACAGTCAAGTAAAAATCTCAGCAGCACGTACTAGCTCTATAACCTTAGGAAAAGTATTAATCTCTCTGAGCTTCAGTTTTCTTATCTGTGAAATGTTGATAATAAAAAAATACCTCCCTAATAGAACTGGTGTAATGATTAACTGCCTGGGCCTGGTAAATCCCCAATAGTTTTATTGGGGGGTTGGAAAGCTGGGAGGTATATTAGTTTTCTATTGCTGTGTAACAAATTATCACAAACTTAGTGACTTAAAACAACACCCATCTATTACTTTACTGTTCTGTAGATCACAAGTCGAAGTTGGCATGGCTGTTGCATACTTTGCTCAGGATGTCCCAGGCAAAAGGCAAGGTATAGGCTGGTTCAAATTCCTGTCTGAAGGCTCTGGGGGAATACCCACTTCCAAATCCATTCAGGTTGTTTGCATGATCTGGTTCCTCTCAGTTGTAGGTCTGAGGTCCCCATTCTCCTGTTGGCTGTCCTCCAGGGTCACTCTCAGCTCCTACAGGACTCTCTCAGATCCTTTCTATAGGATATCCACCCCCCTCCCTGCAACTTAAAAGTCAGCAACCACATGTCAAATCCCTCCAGTCCTCCTTTGCTTTTAATCAATCTACCATCCTCTTCTTCCACTAGCTAGAGAAAACGCTCTGCTTTTAAAGTGCTTGATTAGTCAAACCCACCTGGATAATTTCTCTGTCTTAAGGTTGACTGATTAATAACCTTAACTATATCTGAAAAACCCCTTTTGCTGTGTACTGTAATATAATCACCAAAGTCGCCCCCAGGGAGATGGAGATTATGGGGCTGTCTTAGAATTCTGCCTACCATAGAGCATAACAGGAACAGATTTTGATTTTTTAAAGATCAGTCTGTTTGCATTGAGAACAATGGGTGGGGGTGGGAGGTGAGAGGCAAGAAAGCCTTTTAGAAGACTATCACATTCATTCGAGGAAGAGATGACGACCTATGCTGAGAATAGTGGGGATGAGAAGACTGGACACAATTGACAGCTATCAAGGAGGTGGGAGAGGCAGGATGTGGTGATAGATTGATTTCTTTCTCCCTAGAGAAAGGATTTCTTTCTCCCTAGAATGGCGTCAAAGGTCTCTTGCAATCTGGACCAGCCCACTTCTCCAACTTCTCACTTACATGTGGGCTATCCCTTCTTCCTTTCCTCTCACATAGGATTGCTAGAGCTTTGTAGTCAACTGCCATCCCTGCTGGATTCTAAGCTCCACAAGGGTAGGGATCATATATCTGTTTTGCTCACTTTTGAATCCTTTACATTTAGTGCAATCCCTACCACATTCTAGGTTTACTCAGTAGCTGTCGAATACATTGATGAATCAATGAAGGAATCCTACATTTTAGCAAGCCAACACCTCATCCATCCAGAAGAACTCCTGCATCTTAATGTATCCACACTTTTGTACATGCTTTTCCCACAATTAAGATTCCTCTTAAACAACTGGAGAACTTCTACTCACTCTTGAGAAGCTCAGATACAGGTCACCTGCTCTGGGAGTCCTTTCTTTCCTCCTCCAGAAAGAACTGGTTCCCCGCTCTTCTTCTGCGTCTATTAATGCAGAGATTACATTGTGCTGTGATGCGTTTTTTATGTCTGTTTACTCCCACAAGAATAGAGCTTTTCAAAAGAAAAAAGATTGTCCTATTTACAGTTTAGTCCTTAGTGCCTAGGGTGCCTGGCACATGGCAGGTTCTCCATCTTCTCCTATGTTTTAAGGAACACCCAGATAAATAATGTCTAAGATATTGTGCTACCCTCAAGATAACTTCTTTCTAGAAGCAGACAAATACATGGAATCCCTGTTGTAGTAATGATATATATGAAATTTGTGTCGGACTAATTAAAGGATAGAGTGATTGTATGGGTGCTGGGAAGGATGCAGAAGGCAGGCTTCAACAAATGCGGAGGAGGGGTTGAGAGCATTCTTGGTGGGAGAAGATACATTAGTTAAAATGCTAAAATGAGTATGCATGTGGTCATGTACCAGTGTTTCAGAGTGTGTGTTTTGGAGTTACCCTGCCTCATTTCAAATACCAGCTATAAGCTTTCCAACCCTCAGTCTTCTCACCAGAAACAAAGTATAATAGTGGAACCTTCCTTAGAGAGTTGTCATTACATGAAATGAAATAATGCACAATATATAAAAGATCTAGCACAGTGTCTGGCACATAAAACATGCTCAATAAAACCCAGCTAGCATTGTCAAGAAATTGTATTAAGTACCTACTGCATGCTATGTCCTGGGCTATGTGTTGAGGATCCGTGAAATAACTGGACAGACATGGTCCCTGACCTTAGAGATGTCACAGCCAGGATTAGTGTGGTTTAGCAATGGATTTCTTAAGTTAGGCTAGGCTGTAGTAACAAACAGGGCCAAATGTGTATAGTGGCTCAAAAGTAACAAAGGTTTATTTTTCACTCAGATAATAGTCAAAAGAAGATGTCCTGGTTGGGAGGTGACCTTATTCCAGATAAAGATACAGAAACCCTGGTTCCTTCCATCTCGTGACTCCAAAATCCTCTAGACTTCATCATCATGTACATAGAGCCAGAGGAAGAGAAGAGAGTATGGAGGGTCACACCCTCTTCTTCAAGGCGTTGGCTGGAAATTGAGCTCATATCCCATTGACTAGAACCCAGTCATGGCCACTGGTAATGGCAAGGAAGCTAGAAACTGCAATGAGTGCCTCAGAAGAGGAAATGGGTTTTCATGAACAGCTAGCTGCCTACCATAAAAATATTTATTTGAAAAGTAAGACAAGAGGCATAGAAAGAAGTTCCAAAAGTATAGGAATTGCAAACTGGTGGCCTACCAGCCAAATCTTGCTGCCTTAGACAGAATATACTCTTTCTGTTTAGCCACAAAAACAACACTCTATTTAACGTATGTCCCAATTCACATATATTCATAACTCACCTGAGTCCTGTAATCATTTGAGTTGTGACTCTTGCTTCCATACATCCTCCCAGGGTTATCTCATTCACTCCCAGGAATTTTATACAATTGATATGCCATGGCTCCCACATCTATTCCAGAATTCTCCAAATATGCATATCCAACAGCTTGCTGGGTAGTTCCACTTGAGTATCCACCAAACATCCAAACCTTTGCGAAATAGATAAAGTTGAACCAATCATTTCTCCCCAAGCCTGTTCTGCCTCTTGGAATGTCTGTTTCAGAAAATGGTCCTATCATTCACCAAGCAAGACCTGAAACTTGAGGATCACCCTTGTTCATCACCATCCACCTCCTTTCCCCACAGGATGTTGAAGTTCTGTGAGGGCAGAGGGTTTTGCGTGCTTTTTTTCCTACTTAACCTCCAGTACCTGAGACATCAATTCTCACACAGTAGACAATAAGTATTCGTAGAGTGAATTAATTAATGAACGTATGCATTGCCTTAGCTTAGGCCCTCATTTATGTTTAACCTGGATCTTGCACTTTCCTTCAAACTAGTTTCCTTGCCTCAAATCCTGCCTCTCCCCCATACTCTCTACTGCATATGTTTGATGACTCCATTATCTTCAGAATCCATTTCAAGTTCTCAGCAGGACCTATATGTCTCTGTAGGATCTGAGGTCTGCTTGACTCTCAGCCTGTACACTGCAGCCACATCCTCAATCACACAGTTCCCTCTGACCTCTGGCTAATTGCTGCCCACCTTCCAAGTTTCCGCTTAACTTCACCTCCTCCTAAAAGTCGTCTTTGGCAGCAACATCCTCTCCAGGAAAGAATCCAAAAAAACTGCTTTAGGAAGATTAGTCTACATCAGTAGGTGGGATCAATTGAAGTTATAATACACTTGTGTTAGGAGAACAAAGGATGGGGGGAGGGTGAAGGATGTACTAAAAATTCAGACTGGTTGCTTAATCACTTTCATATAAATAGAGAAGATGCCTTTCAGCACATCATAGATCTTTTGCAGTCTTAATCCTTAGGGCTGCTCTGTCCAATACAGTAGCCACTAGGCAAATGGGGCTGTTGAATACTTGAAATGTGGCTCTCTGAATTGATATGGGCTTTGAGCAGAAATACACAGCAAATGTCAAAGACTTCATACAAAAAAAGGAATGTAAAATATGTTATTAATATGTAATCTTGATTACATGTTGAAGTGATACTATTTTGGATATATTGGGTTAAATCATTAAAATTAGTTTACCTATTTTTTTTTACTTATTTTTTAATGTGGCTACTAGAAGTCTTAAAATACTTATGCAGCTTGAGTTATATTTCCATTACACAGTGCTGCCGGTGGGAAGGCCCAGTAAGTTGTAGCAGATCATTTGAACCTTCTCAAGTGTGGACTTACCCTAAATATCCTAAGATAATAAATCCATCTGGGTTTTGGCTATCTCCAAAGAAAGTCATTCCATACCTTTTCTGGATTTGTGGTTTAAATGTTTCTGTTTGATGGTGGCCCTCAAAAGCTTCTTGCTACAGCCTAAGCCAGTCCCCTTAGGCTGCCTAAGAATCATAGTCCTGAGGACCACCCTGCAGCTGAATCCAATTCAAAGTTAAAGTATAAATGGTTGCTCCCCAGACAGGATGTCAGTTGGCTTGCTCATGCAGCAGCCCTGAGCCTGATAGAAGGTACGTAGATTCATGCTGTGCCCTGGCCAGAAGAATACATGGGCTTCATGATAGAAAAAATATGTTTATGACCTGGGGATAGAGGGGGCATTCATAGACAGAACATATATTAAAATTCATAAAAGAAAAGCTTAATAGTATATGATCATATCAAAATTAGAAACTTCTATTTGAAAACACACACACACACACACACACACACACAGAGAGAGAGAGAGAGAGAAATACACTATAATGTTAAGATGTCAAGTAATCCAGGAGAAAATAGATCCTAAAAGGTTAAGATTCAGGATGAATAAAGAACTCCAAAAATTTAGCAAGAAAAAAAAGCTATGCAACACTATGGAAAACTGGTAAAAAGTAGATAAAAGAAGAAACATAAATAGCCAACAAACAAACATATAAAATAATGCCCAACCTCACCAGTAATCAGGAAAATGTAAATTTAAGTGAAAGATCATGCTCTTTTTTTGCCAGCAGATTGGCAACTGTTTTTTAAATTGATGGTATATCAATATTGGCCAAGAAAACAGGCGAAATATCCTCTCAGACACCACTGGTGTAAATACATGTATCTATTTTGGAGACAATTCTACTAAAAAATAAAACTGGGCATACCTGCATACCATGAAGCGATCCAACTTCATGGAATCTACTTTAGAAAGACACGTGTGCACAAAGAGGTGTGTATGGGGTGTTCACTACATTTGTTTTAGCAAACAATGAGAATAATCAAAATGTCCACCAATAAGAGAATGACTGAGTAAGCTGGGGATACTCAAAGCTTGGAAGCTTCAGCAGCAGTTAAATCAAGTGAAGTAGACTGACATGTACAGGTAATAACAAATCCTCCAGAGGTATTGTTCAGTGCAAAAGGCAAGTTGCAGAGTGATGCATATGATGTGGTTCCATTTCTACTTTAAAAACACATACACAGAACATGGGTACATATGCGTAAAATCACTCCATAGGTTTTCCAGGGGTACAGATGTGCGTGCATAACACAAGGTCTTTAAAATATTCAGCAAACCTAAAGCAGTGAATCCTCCTAGAAGAATGTGGACATTTACAGAAGGAGAGACAAAGAGGAACTTAACTCCATCTTGGATGAATTTGCAAGAGGAATTGAGTCACATGTTACTTCATTATGCAATTACAATGTGTAACTTTTTAAAAGTGAAAGGGCTTGGGTTGGGATCCCTAAATCTTGGTTCTCCCTTAGACCAGCGGCCCCCATTTTTGACATCAGGGACTGGTTTCATGGAAGATTTCAATGAACTGGGTGGAAGGGTGGTCCCAGATGCTTCAAGCGTGTTACATTTATTGTGCACTTTATTTCTATTATTATTTCATTGTAACATATAATAAAATAATTATACAACTCACCATGATGTGGAATCAGTGGGAGTGCTGAGTTTGTTTTCCTGCAACTAGACAGTTCCATCTGGGGGTGATGGGAGGCAGTGACAAATCATCTGGCATTAGATTCTCATAAGGAGCACGCAAGCTAGGTCCCTCGCATGTGCAGTTCATTATAGGGTTCACACTCCCATGAGAATCTAAAGCCATCACTGATCTGATGGGAGGTGGAGCTCAGCTTCAGTCACCCACCTGCTGCTCACCTCCTGCCATGTGGCCCAGTTCCTAACAGGCCGTAGACCCATATCAGTCCGCAGCCCGGGGATTGGAGACCCCTGCTCTAGACCTTTCATTTACCTGCCTGTGTCTCTTTTCTGTGGACCAAGCCCCAGGGTAACATTTGCAAATCTCTGTTCCCTGTACCCTGGTGGAACTTAAGTAATCCACTACTGTATCCCAAGGGGTTATGAAGATTAAGGAGGAATCTAATGGGGCATCTGGTTCAAAGTATGTGCTTTACACTGGATTCTTTCTTTCTCTTCCAGATAAGATTTTTAGAAGACAGCAGTTTTTACCGTGGTGGCAGAGCCCTCTGCTAAATCCTCATATTGGATCTCAAAGGTGGCATGTCATTCGACCCAATGGTTTTTTTAGTCATTTATCTTCCTAACACCTATGAGAGGTAAGACGTAGCTCCCTTACCCATGAGCAAACTGAGGCCAAGGAAAAGGAATTGGCCAGTTTCCCAGCTCACAAAGCTCCGAGGGAGCTGGTGTTTTGTTTGGAACTTCTGCCTGTCCAATCTGTCAGTCACGGTTCATGGCCACCATGGAACACCCAACACAGGAACTTCCGCCCTTAATTATATTGAGCCATGAAAAAGTGTGACTAAAACCTACTGTCTGAATCAGATCCTTGTAATGATTAACCCCAGAAAATGGATCTGCAAAATGTATTTACAGAAACATGCAGCTGCTCTCAAACACACTGGAGGAAATTTGGGAACTACTGCTCTTGTCCAAGGGCACTAACCCATCCCTGATGAGACTGAGCTCCAGGCTGGGGCAGAGATGCTAGGCATACTCTGAGACATGGCTTCTCAAAGTGAGGTCAAGAGGTCACCTATCCAGAAGTGCCTGTGGTGCTTATTAAAATGCAGATTCCTGGGTCTTATCCTAGAACTAGTAAATCAGAATCCCTGGGAGTGGTCCAGGAATCTGCATTTAAAGCAGGGAGATTCTTATGCACACTAAAGGTTGGCCCTAACTATGAGGAGGGAGGAACCAGAGACAAGAATGCTTACAGCACAAATGCTCTTTAGCCATCTTGACCCCATAGATGGCAGTGATACATATATCATATGTGTACACAAGAGGATAATGCCAACATATGACAGGTGAGAAAGAGTTGCCCCTGGGAAGAAGGAGAAAGAAACACAGGGCAGAGTAGAGAAGGAGCTACTCAGTCATTATCGTCTTTAGAATCTTGTAACTTTGGTGAAAGCATAGGTTACTAAGATGATAATGCAGAAATGTTTACGTAAGAGAGTCTAAGGTAGCAGTGCCTTCAGTCTCCTGAAAGACATTCTGCAAGATATTTAGCATTCTTAGTTTTTTTTTTTTTTTTTTTTTTTTTTTTTTGAGAGGGAGTCTCGCTCTGTCACCCAGGCTGGAGTGCAGTGGCGCGATCTCAGCTCACTGCAACCTCTGCCTCCTGGCTTCAAGTGATTCTCACTGCCTCAGCCCCCCAAGTAGTTGGGATTACAGGCATGCACCACCACACCCAGCTAATTTTTTTTTTTTTTTTTTTAAAGTAGAGACAGGGTTTCACCATGT
>NW_012101291.1:61360-62419 GCF_000951045.1 Mandrillus leucophaeus
AAACCAAACTTCTGATCACTGTTTATTTGAAGAAAGACTTCCTTTTTCTCTCTCCTTTCACATAATTTTTCCCTAGTGCTGTATGCTAGTCAGCTTTGTTAGCTATTTGTGCTAGTCTGTGGCTTTATTGCTCTGGCCTTTATCAGAAACTTAGGTAAATATTTGCAACTTGACAAATGATGCTTGGATACTGATAAGTCTTTACATTAAAAAGGATATTCTTAATAAAATTAATGTTCTACTTAGTTCACAAAGCTGTACACAGGATAAATAGCACAAAGCCTGCCAAAGTGCCTGGAGACAGTAGACATGAACACATGTTGTCTTAGTAGATATTTGCTTATCAAGCAATAGCAAACAATAGAGCTGGAGGGACCCAAAGAGAGCCTAATCCCTGTCCTCTAAAGCACTAGGTTTCTAAGCAGATCATTTAAAAGTGAGAGAAGGCATGGCTATAAACCCCCATTTCTATATCAGCGAGTAAAGCATTTGCACATATTTATATATTGGGACTCTGTTCACCCCAAAAAAGATTTAAATCCCATTGACCATGAAAATTGGTTGCTTATGACTTCAAACTATACTACAGGGCTACAGTAACCAAAATGGCATGGCATTGGTACATAAACAGACACACAGACCAATGGAACAGAATAGAGAACCCAGAAATAAGACTGCACACCTACAGCTATCTGATCTTTGACAAACCTAATGAAAACAAGCAATGGAGAAAGGTTCAACAAATGGTGCTGGGATAACTGGATACCCATATACAAAAGATTTAAACTGGACCTTTTCCTTAACCATATACAAAAATTAATTCAAGGTGGATTAAGGACTTAAATGTGAAACTCAAAACTATAAAAACCTGGAAGACAACCTAGGCAATACCATTCAGGACATAGACACAGACAAAGATTTCATGACAAAAATGCCAAAACCATTGCAACAAAAGCAAAAATTGACAAATGGAGCCTAATTAAACTAAAGAGCTTCTGCACAGCAAAAGAAATTATCAACAGAGTAAACAGACAACCTACAGAATGGGAGAAATTTTTT
>NW_012101291.1:64144-65494 GCF_000951045.1 Mandrillus leucophaeus
TGAGCCATGTCTTTGTTTCAGCAAAACCAACCTAGTCCCTGATTCACAAATCATCCTGGGAGTGTATAGCACTTACAGCCAGAAAGAAGTCTCTGGAGCAAAAAGCATTGCATATTCAATGGTCTATGACATCACCATTGAAGACTCTGTCAAAAGGGGTTTTGTTTGATTAATTTTCATTATCTGCTGTTACCCAACTAATGAAAGGTGATACTATTAATGAGTGTGTGAACGAGACAGTGTCTTCGTTACCACCTCTGAAGCATTCCCAGCTTTTTCAGGGACGAATAGCCCTGACCCAAAGTGTGTCTTTTCTTCATTGTAGGGAGATAGAAACTCTGTCTCTCCAAGTACTCCAACACCAGTTATTGTGTGTCACAACCAGAACACAATATGAGGCTTGTGCTTGAGTTATTGCTGTTTTATGTGCCAAAAAAAAATGCTAGCTTTGTTTTTTCACTGAAGTTGGTAAGAGTTGGAAGACGTTTTAATACCACATTTATTGGTTTGAAAGCATGATTGTTTTAGTAGCTGGTGCAAATTTCAAGGAACACATAACTCCCTTTAAGAAATTTTGTTTCTAAGAAATTACATTTGACTAAATTTGGAAGCTTTAATGCAAATAACTTTCAAACAATGAAACCATATTCACAAGGAGATGCTTTTATTTTCTCCACTGAGGAAGAAATGGAGACCTGTTTCCTATTGTCGTTATGTCCATCTGGACAGAAAAGAAAGTCTGTGGGCTAGACAAGTGAAAATCGGTTACATCTGGGTAGCCCAGCAGTCTCTCCCTGACTGCTGAAGAAGCTACTCTTTGTTTCATTCCTGAAGCACCGTGTTGTTTTCTTGGACCCGTGCATCAAGTTAAACCTGAGTTAGACTATGGATCCCTTACACTTGATTTTATGATTGTAAGACTTACACAAATGCAAGCCTACAACACAATCGCACTCTTATTTGCTTACATCTCCATGAACAGGAAAGAAGCCACTTGATCTTATAAAAGTTCTGCTTGGTTGCTTTCTCTTTTATACCTATTGTTAAGCTATAAAATGAAATCACCGAATTATCAATCTGCGAGTATTTGCTACTTCACAATATATATTTAAGAATTTTACAAAACAAAACTGTGCCATAAAAAGTATTTCATCCATATGATCTTGCAGTGCCACTTCTAAGAATGCATATACCCAAAAGAATTGAAAGCAAGATCTCAGAGATACTTGTATACCTGTGTTCATAGCAGATTATCCACAACAGCTAAAGGTGGAAGCAACCCAAGCGCCCATCCATGTATGAATGGATAAATACAACGTGGTATATACAAACAATGAATTGTCATTCAGC
>NW_012101291.1:66839-104431 GCF_000951045.1 Mandrillus leucophaeus
AGACCAATGGAACAGAATAGAGAACCCAGAAATAAGACTGCACACCTACAGCTATCTGATCTTTGACAAACCTAATGAAAACAAGCAATGGAGAAAGGTTCAACAAATGGTGCTGGGATAACTGGATACCCATATACAAAAGATTTAAACTGGACCTTTTCCTTAACCATATACAAAAATTAATTCAAGGTGGATTAAGGACTTAAATGTGAAACTCAAAACTATAAAAACCTGGAAGACAACCTAGGCAATACCATTCAGGACATAGACACAGACAAAGATTTCATGACAAAAATGCCAAAACCATTGCAACAAAAGCAAAAAATTGACAAATGGAACCTAATTAAACTAAAGAGCTTCTGCACAGCAAAAGAAATTATCAACAGAGTAAACAGACAACCTACAGAATGGGAGAAATTTTTTGCAAGTTCTGCATTGACAAAGGTCTAATATCTAGCATCTATAAAGAACTTAAACAAACTTGCAAGAAAAAAACAAATCACCCTATCAAAAAGTGGGCAAAGGACAGGACATGAACAGACACTTTTCAAAAGAAGACATACATGTGGCCCACAATCATATGAAAAAAGCTCAGCATCACTGATCATTAGAGAAATGCAAATCAAGCCACAATGAGATAACATCTCACACCAGTCACAATGGCTATCATGAAAAAGTCCAAAAATGACAGATGCTGGTGAGGTTGTGGAGAAAAGAGAACACTTATACACTGTTGGTGGGAGTGTAAATTAGTTCAACCATTGTGGAAGACAGTGTGGTGATTCTTCAAAGACCTAAATATAGAAATACCATTCAACTCAGCAATCCCATTACTGGGTAATATACCCAAAGGAATATAAATCATTCTACCATAAAGACGTGTGTGTGCATGTTCACTGAAGCACTATTCACAATAGCAAAGACATGGAATTGACCTAAATGCCCATCAGTGGTAGACTGGATGAAGAAAATGTGGTACATACACACTATGGAGTACTATGCAGTCATAAAAAAGAACAAGATCATGTACTTTGCAGGGGCATTGACGGAACTGGAGGCCACATCCTTAGCAAGCTAATTCAGGAACAGAAAACCAAATATTGCATGTTCTCACTTATAAGTGGGAGTCAAATGATGAGAACACATAGAGGGAAACAACACATACTGAGGCCTACTGGAGGGTAGAGGGTGGGAGGAGGGAGAGGATCAGGATAAAGAGCTAATGGGTACTGGGCTTAAATAACTGGGTGATGAAATAATCTGTACAACAAACCCCCATGACATGAGTTTACCTATATAACAAACCTGCACATGTACCCTTGAACTTAAAATAAAAATTTTAAAAAAGAAAGAAAGAAAATGGGTTGCTCGACTCTGCACCTTTCCTTCTCTCCTTCTCACTTCCCAACCGTCCTAATTTTGTATGGGAATCCATGCATTTATGGAGAATCCACCTTCAGCAATGGGAATGAATCTAGCACCACATGACCTAGGGTGAATCAATCATCACGTTCTATCCCCAACCCAGTGATTGGTTCAGGGATGGACATGTGACCTAAGAAGGTGTGGTTAGAGTAAACCTCAGGACTTCTGCTGATAACATTGGCAAAAAAGATTTTTTTTTTTTTTTTTAATGAATGAGGGCATGTAACCTCACAGAACAGCTGGAAGCCATTTTGCAACCACAGAGATCTGCCAAAGTCTCCTTAATGAAGAAACACTGAGATAGCAGAGCCAGGAAATAGTGAGGGGAATGTTGGTCCCTGATCAAGTTGTTTGAGCTAGCCCTGAAGTTTTTTGAATCTCTGTGGGCTTTTCAATTACATGAGCTAGTAATTTCCCTTTATTACTTAAGCCAATATGAACCAGCTTTTCTGTCACTTAGAACCAAAAACATTCTGCTTACACCAGTGATCCATGTCAAACACCTCCTTCATTTTACAGAAGAAAAGACTAAGTCTTGCGCATGCTACATGACTAGTTAGGAGGAATTGCCTTCCCAGTTCCAGGCCTTTCTCCTTTTACTATTCTAGCCACTTGTGATGGGTTTGGTAACAATGAGTAAAATGTGCATTCTCCTTATTTCTAACCACAGATTGGATATGTTCGGAAATATTAAAACTGATTTTCCTCAAGTGTATCTTCTGGCAATTAATGTCATTGCTTTATAACCACTCTCTGTACTACGGGCCCTCGTGATTTATTAGAAAAAACAAAGGATCAAATAGTTAGAGAAGGTGTAAGGATCTCGTTTAAGAATTTTTATTTAATTACAGCTAGTTTACCAGCAACTTAGGCTCAACCATGTATGCTGCTTTGCTATTTTCTTTGAAACTTGTCATGCACTTTCATTTCTTGGTAATCACCCCTCATTACCATTTCTTATATTTCAAAAACACAGCCTCACCACACTGTATTCTTACCTTTGGTGCCTCCCTCTACAGCTAGAGTTTCCAGTTTCTGTGGGCTTTTCCTCTGTAAACTCTAAAAATTCTTCCATTTTTATCTATACATAGTATTTCCCCCACTCTAATGGATCTTATCTATCCCCTACCCTAAAATTACGTAACAAAATGCTCATCACATCTTCAAGGAAATGTCCCACAGCGGGAGAAAAGAGAAAGGAACCTGTGTTTATTGTGCTAGGAAGATACTAGATACTTTACAGACATGAACTCATTTAATTTTCACAACCACACCATGGTAAGTAGGTAGTAGTATCTCAGTCTAAAAATAAGGAAACTGAGGTTGAGTGAGTCGTAGGGTTGAATTCCAAACATAGGTGTGTACAGTTCTAAAGATACTTTCTTCCACTGCTTCTGTTGGACAATAGGTTTTGCCCCTGTTGTACTGGCTCCAAAGGATAGTGACCACTTGGATCTCATGTTGAGAAGACTGAAGCCTCATCCAGGTTGACAGGGAAAGACAAAAGAGATGTCTTGACGAAGCTTGCCAAAGGGGAAAGTGGGAATCCACACACCACTTATTTCACATTTCTTCAGGCCTTTGCCTCAGGCAGTTCTAGAGGTTTCCCTGGAGAAGGACAGGTGCACCAGAGAGTCTGGCTATAAAATTTGTACACTAGAATCTGTTGGCAGATTCTGTTGCTTAAAGTTGAGTTTGCATTCGTACTTTATATCTGGAGAAATGGGAAGTCAGGGAGTTAACCACTGTCTATTGGGAGGTGACTCATGAATCAGAGCAGGTGAGAATGTCAGGCTCTGAAATGACCAGCAGACTTGTGTATGGAATGTGCTGGGGCAGCATAACTGCATTCTTTCTCAGAGCAATGTTGACACACTTAAATTTGTGAATAAGGCCTTCCTGTCTTGTTTAGGAAGAACCAGTTCACATGCTGGTATCTAGTCTGACTCCTAGGGGCTTTTTGTCAAAGCATACAGTGTGGTATCTAAACAAGCAGTGAGAAATCATCAGTGTTCTCTCTCTGAAGAGAGAGACACCAGGAAAGAGAGAGGGTAGCAAGTTAACAGGCATGGAAAGCTGCCGCTTTGCAGATGGGTTCATCAGGCATAAACCTTAGCTGGATGTTAGACAGTACCAGAAGTTGCATGGGGACTTGTCTGATGGTTGCAAAGATATTGGTCCTCATGTGGGATTATTCGAGATATTCAGAAGGGAAGAGGCTGAATCTGGTTACAAAAGGTGTTCCTTAAATACGTAATGAATGAATGAATAAACAATTCAATGGAAATCGGGGCAAATTAAGGATTCAGTAGACGTGAGCTGTATTTGTCTCATGTCCTCATCTGATGAACATCTGCCATATTCAGTTGTCTGGGGAGGACTCTTTTAGTGTAGCAACCAAGGAGGCAGATTTGGGGTTCATTTAGAGATGGGGTATTTGGGTTTGGGGGGAAGCCAGCATATGAATGATGGGCTTCACCAGAAGACAAAGGGCACTTGTCTAAGGATGGATGCTGAGGGTGGACCTGGGAAGCTCAGCAGGTAAAACTCTTCCATTGGAGCAGACTGTGGGTTTATCTGGGTTTAAGAAAAGGAGATCATTCCCAAGAATGAATAACAATGGACTTTAGACTTTGAAATTAACAAATCAAAGACACCAGATCTCTGTGGAGAACTTAGTATGATCTCTAGATTCTGAAGCTCCAATTCTCAGCCCTGGCTGCACCCTAGAATCACCTGGGAGCTTTTCAACCCTACCATTGCCAGGGTTTCTCCCCCAGAGATTTGGATTCAAGCAGTTCAGAGTGAGGTCTTGGAATCAATATTTTCAAAAAGACCTCCAAGTGGCTCTGAGAACGTCACTGCAGTTGAGACTCTCCACTCTAGACATAACTCAATGCAGGCAAATTTTCAGGATTCCATGGCTAGACCATGACATGTCCAAGAACCTCAAGAGAGACATTTTAGGATTATTGATTCATACTTTGTGCATTCTTGGTTTCTCACTAGCCCCTGTTCTTAAAGCCTGGCAGATTCCCAGGTGACTTCCATCCATGAGAGTGTCCCTAGAAGGGCCACTGGGAAACACACTTATGGAGAGTTTGGATTATGATCCCAAAAGACATATTCCTGAACGCCATCATCCCCGAGGTTGAAATCCTGAAAGACCAAACTTTCTAAAGACTAAATCCCTAAAATCCTGAAAATCACAATCATAGGATAGTTGCATCATGTTAGGTGAAACTATTACCTTGTTGTGGTCTACATTTGGAAATTAAGTATGACTTAAGGAGATGCATATAGGTGCCAAGTTGACAGGGATGGATTTGTTGACTTAATTTGAGGTGTCAACTTGACTGATTAAAGAATGCCTGAAACCCTGGTAAAGCATTACTTTGGGTGCGTGTGAAGGTGTTTCCAGAGGACTGAGTAGACTCAGTGAGGAAGATCTCCCCTTGATATTGGTGGACACCATTCAGTTGGCCAAGGAACTGGAGATAGCAAATATAGAAGGCCAATTGGTCTCTTCTGAGAGCTGAGACAGACTTTTCTTCTGCTGCCTTGGACATCAGAACTCCAGGCTCACCAGCCTTTGCACTCCAGTGCTTAACACCAGTGGCCCCCTGGGTCCTGAGGACTTTTGGCCTCAGAGTAACACCATGGGCTGCCCTGGTTCTCAATATAAAAATATTGAAACCTCCTCAATAAATGAAGGTATTTCCTTTTTGTATATCTGCATTTGTGTAAGACAAAATTTCTTGAGATCTTGCCTTTTTGGGCAACTGCATATGCAGTTGTGATCTATAGAGGTTTTTGATTGATCTTGTCAAAAGACAGGTTGTTGGTCATGGTATTTCAGATGACTGCAGTTATAAAGCTGGGTGCACACAACTACCAACCATAATGATATGCGTTTATACACTTTGTTTTTGGCCTGTTGCCTTATGAATACAGTTCTTCTGCTTGTAATTGTTATAACCATGTGACTTGTTAGAATAGCTGAGTGCTTATGTTTGCAAAGATATATATGTTATTATTACCTATTTTATTGTGTAAATTGGCCTCTGAAGTGCTCTGTCATATTTTTATATGGTTTTCAAATAAATCTCCCTTTAAAAATATAAATAAATGTTTTAAAGATAATTTCTTCTTATTTTTCCAGAATTATACTTTTGGGGTTTTGATCTTTCAGGATTTCAATATTTGGGATGGGTCTTTCAAGATTATGATCGACCCCCTACATGGAACCATTCTGGGGAAACTATGACCAAGAATAAAATCTGAGAAGCCTGGGATTTTGACGTTGGAGGCAAAGGAAAATCACATCAGAGGGCCCTGCTCAGTGGAAAGAGCACTAGGCCAGGTGCTGGAAGTCCTGACTTTCACTCATGACTGCAGCTGCCCCACTGTGATCCTGGGGAGGTGACCTCACCACTGTGGGTTTGAGTACGGTCATCTCTTCACTTCCATGTCCTTCCACTACTGTGACTGTGAGCCTAACTCTATTTCTTTTTTGTTTGTTTGTTTGTTTTTGTTTGAGACTGAGTCTCATTCTGTCGCCCAGGCTGGAGTGCAGCAGTGCGATCTCGGCTCACTGCAACCTCCGCCTCCTGGGTTCAAGCAATTCTCCTGCCTCGGCCTCCTGAGTAGCTGGGACTACAGGTGCACACCACCACACTTGGCTAATTTTTGTGTTTTTAGTAGAGACAGGATTTCACCATGTTGGCCAGGCTAGTCTTGAATTGCCGACTTCAGGTGATCCACCCCGCCTTTGGCCCCCCACAGTGCTGGGATTATAGGCGTGAGCCACTGCGCCCAGCCACCTAACTCTATTTCTAACAGCCCTGCCAGTTGGAGATTTCTCTAGGCCACTGGAGTTTCTGGCTTTGGGGGACAGGGAGGGAAGGAAGGGGAAGCTGTGTTATTAAGAAGAAAGTAAAAAAAGTAAGCATAAATTATTTGAGCTTTTAAGAGACATTGACAAGGTACTATACTGAGGGTATTAAAAGCACTAAAATTTATTTGGCTCTGGATAGAGAAGCTACTGAAATTGAAGAAGAAAAGATGGGACTGAATGAGCACTCCTTGGGTTGGAGAAAAATCAACATTATCATTATATAATCATCATCATCATAATGATAATGGGCATTTGTATAGCACTTGGCAGTTTACAAGGTACTTTTATATAATAATAATTACTGCTATATGATACATTACAGTAACAAATACTTTTTAGGGCTTTACCCCATGCCACTGTAAAAGTTGGTATTAGTGGAAGATGTAAATGGACTATCTACATGATTGTTAAGGAACTAAGAGGGGTGGAGGTTCAATACCAGCAGCTGGACAGCAAACGTCTTAGAAGACCAGGCACATCTTCAGTCACACCCTTGGGTTCAACCTTGTGGTCTCCTGGTTGGGGTCAGGAGCAGAAGTGGGGCCGTGGCCTCCACTTCCCTTCCTGGGTAATGTGCCTTTCTTTCATCACCATGGAGTCCTTGCCTTTGTTTTGTTTCTCCTTGTCATTTATTTACATTAACATGCAGTGGTTTTGTCCTTTCTCTTCCCGACTGTCACTTTCCTCACCTAGATAGAGAAGAACCTCACCTAGTGCACTAGTCTGTATCAGGCTTAAATGAGGTGATGTATGTAAAAAGGTTTTGAGATATTAAAAAGCACAGTTCAAAAAGACCTGAAAGCATGTAAGCTGTTATGATTTTGGGGCTTAGCAGGACCAGGAATTTGATCTCATTGCCTCCAGTTTGTATCGTGACCCTCTAGGGTCCCTCCTCCCTGTCACATAGTCCTCTATGGGCACATTGATCCCAGGATTTCCAGAGTACATCAGGGCTGAGCCGACCTTATGGCCACTCCTGGATCGTCTCTGATATGGTTTGGCTCTGCGTCCCTACCCAAATCTCATCTTGAATTATAATCCCCATGTGTTAGGGAGGGACCTGTTGGGAAGTGTCTCAGTCATGGTGCAGTTTGCCCCATGCTGTTCTCGTGATGATGAGTGAGTTCTCACGAGATCTGATGGCTTAAAAGTGTTGCACTTCCTACCTCACTCACTCTCTCTCCTGCTGCATTGTGAAGAAACTGCTTGGTTCCCTTTCACCCTCTGCCATGATTGTAAGTTTCCTGAGGCCTCCCCAACCATGCGGAACTGTGAGTTAATTAAACCTCCTTTCTTTATAAACTACCCTGTATCAGGTAGTTTTTTTTTTTTTTTTTTTGAGACGGAGTCTCACTCTGTTGCCCAGGCTGGAGTACAGCGGCACAGTCTCAGTGTACTGCAACCTCCGCCTTCTGAGTTCAAGTGATTCTCTTGCCTCAGCCTCCCAAGGAGCTGGGATTACAGGCGCCTGCCACCACGCCCAGCTAATTTTTGTATTTTTAGTAGAGATGAGGTTTCACCAGTTTGGCCAGGCTGGTCTCCAATTCCTGACCTCAAGTGGTCCACCTGCCTCGGCCTCCCAAAGTAATGAGATTACAGGCATAAGCCAACATGACTGGCCCTCAGGTAGTCCTTTATAGCTGTGTGAAAACGGACTAATACAGTCTCCCTGGTTTCCCACAGTTTTCTTCCGTTTCATTGCTCTGCCCTTGTCTCACCTGAGTTGGATATTTCCTCAGAGAATATTAAATATTTTTGCTGTCAATCTAGAATTGCAATTAGAAAGATAAGTTGGCAGCCAAAAGAAAAGAAACTTCATGTATTATAAAGCCTAATATTAAATGAATTTTTTGAACATTTGGTAAAGTTTCTATCTTGTCTGGCTTCTTTGTTCCTTTCTCAAAACAATGATTTTCTCTTTCAAATATCTTATTCTCTGTTAAATTTTCATTTACAACTCAAAATGTGGCTTTTCTTCCTAGTCTGAGAGTCCTGACATCATCTTAACTAGGGAGTCTGTGGTTATTTGTAGCCAAGGACTAATGATCAACAACAACAAAATGTCAGAAATACTTAGAAGATGAAACAGATTATTAAATTCTATTTTGTTACTAGAATGTCCATAAATTAATCTACCACCAATTTTAGCCATACATTGAAAGTCGGTAACCTTGTCAAATCCATGTAACTGAGTTTTCCAGAAAAAAAGATAATGTTTAATAAATCAATCACTGTTATTTATTTATTTATTTTAGGCCAGATGCAGTGCCTCAAGCCTGTAATCCCAGCACTTTGGGAGGCCAAGGAGGGAGGATTGCTTGAGGTAGGGAGTTCGAGACCAGCCTGGGCAATACAGAGAAAAAAAGACAAAAGACACAAAATCCGAAAAGTAATTGTGTTCATTTCTAGATGACAGTCACAGTATCTGTCTCTGGGTGATGTGATTATCAGTCTTGTCTGAACATTTAATTAAAGTCCCATCTGAATGTTCTGTGATCTAGAGGCTAAATTTTAATTTTGTATACAATGTTTATATCAGTAGTATTTACCTTAGTGAAAAATAAGAAACAAATCAAGTATGAGGCAATGAAAAACAGGACATTGGCTCATACAGACCTGGTTTAGATCAAATAGCACCACAGATATTAAACTTGAGTGTGTGTCTTCAATACTGTAAACCTCAGCTCTTGAATGTGCAAATTGGAGTCACAATTCCTATCTCACAGAGAAATTGAAGAGTATTCTGCTGAATGGAATTATGCCTGTGAAGTACTTAAGAAAGTCCTCAGTCAAGGGTAGCTTTGGCTGGCTAGTAAAGTTGCTGGTCAAAGAATGTCAAAAGAGCTTCCCAGACAAGGGGATTCTTGAGCCCCTCAGCAGGTGTGGAAATGAAGAAAGCACTTTTAACCCAGTTGACCATCCCCATCTTCCTCCAAACTTTCTTCATTTGGCCTTTGATGTTTTGCTCTACTAAAGACTATATGTTAAAGTTAAGTTAACCACCACCAATGCGTAAATAAATTGTAAATCATAAATAATTGTACGATAAATATGATAAATATTTATCGTAAATAATTGTAAATCATAAGGAAAGGAAGAAATAAAGAGAAGACATAAGTATGTGTGTAATAATACATGTGTAAATAACACGTAAGGAAAAAACCATGCATAGTTTTTAACAGTCCTTGTTTCTGTAACTGATCACCAGCAAAGTTGATATTTATAACTTCCTTCCTCCACTACTCTTTCCACATTTCCTTCCTTTGTCCTCTGCCAGGACATCAGCTGATGTGGGTTCTTTACCTGGCAGAATGATCACAGCTTTCACTTCTAAAGGGTTGGGGTCTTTCGGATTCTGCCTGTTTTTCCGTTAAGTATTACTGTTGGACATGGAAGTACTAACAGGCATCCCTAAGCATCCCCTGGGTTCCAGACAGTCCTCCATGCCCTCCTTGTATGACAGCAATCCAATTTCTCCTTGGTAATCAAAACTAACCACCCCAGCAGGTAGAATAACTTTCTTCTTTGCCTTTTAATTTAGTGGCCTGAGGAGGCCATAATGTTTCAATTGAATGGGTTGTGTCCCCTGGTGGAAGCATTCTTCCTTTGGGTACTCAGACCACCAAGACATCAGAACAAAGTTCTATAAGTGAGTTATTAGGTCAATAAGTGAGAGGAGCCATTTCTGCTTTTACCCCTTGATACTTGGACCTCTGCATTTTGTCTATGGGTAAAACAGCAACATACATCATATGCTGATTCAAAGTGTATACTGCATCCTGTAAAACAGCACCCTGAATTTTCACAGCATTGTCTCTCAGCTGGTGCCACGAATAGGTCTTCAGCGGGCTGTTCCATTCCACCATTCTATCTGGCCCACTGCTTCTTACAAGATTAAGAGAGCAGATCCCATGGGTATGGGTGAGACCCATTGCCTCACTTATTTTGCTGTGAAACGTGTTCCTTGATCAGAAGTAGTGTTAAGAAAACCATGATGGTCAATAATGTATTTTGCAATTTCATGGAACTGAGACAATAACCTAGTATAGGGCATAATTTGCATCATCTGGAAGGGATTAGCACCCCTAGGCATGAAAGGACAAGGGGAAGAAAGATTGTTTCTGGGCCAAGTAAGAGCTAGAGACTCAGAGGAGGTACCTCCCTCCCACCAACCCTGGCAGGAGCTATGGCTATCAGGGACACAAATATTGCCTGAGACATGGCACAGAAGCAGAGAGGAATCAGGAAAGAAGAAATACTTCAATCTCCTTCTCCTGCTGCCCTTTGATCTCTAGCTAGTGCCTCACTTTGTCTGAACCCAAAGGGAACCAGCGGGCAAAAAAGCTGTGGTGATGCTTCAGAGGGGCCAGGCTCCTAGAGCACAGAGTAGAGCAAAGGAAGGCAGGGAGTGGACATGGGTAGGGGTGGGGACCAACCTGCAAAAGAATTATTCAGGCAAATGAGATCTGGAAGGACTTCCTGGTAACTTTGAAGTCCTAAGTAGAAAACTGAAGGGGTTAGGGTTTCAATTAATATGCTCATTTCTTCTTTGTTGGAAAGTGGACTGGAGCCAGGAGTGAATGACTGACTGCACAGTTAATGTGGAAACCAAAGATCTGAAGGGGCCCTGTCACCCTTTGGACAAACACCTGCAGACCGGCGTGCATGTCTCCCTAGGACAAGGGACATGACTGGGAGTGATGTGCCAATCTGCAGTAAGGTGATCGCATTCTAGGAATAAAACTAAATTTAAACAATATTTACATTGGCAACTTGTCATTTTCGAAAGGGCTCAAGATCCAGAGTCAGAAATTTCTGTAATAAATAAGGAGCCTTATGTTTCCAAGATGGAGAAGGGATGGTGAGAAAGGTAATACCTACTTTGCAGGAATGGCAGAGGGATGACATGAACATACTCTGACATGAAGCTAGTACTCAAGAATTGGTGGTTGTTAGTAATAAAACTGCATTTCAAGCAAAGTGAAGACATATCCAGATAAAATACAAAAATGATGATATGAAGCAACACTAGGGTTCTAAAGGGCTATGTCCCTGTTTTCTTTATCTCAGCATCATTGGCACTGAGCCTAGGCCCTAACAAGGAGCAACCACTCACAGCTGACAAATGAATGAAAATGACACAAAAACAATTCCAATGGGGATGAGGCCCCAAGGTCTGAAGCAGATGACCACATGTGGGATGGAGTTAACAAACAAGCTAAACTTGGAGTGTTAATTTAAGGATGCAAATATGATCTCATTCACATCTTTGGGATCTGGAGGAATAGGATTGAAGCTTAATATCATTAGGGAAGTCTGAGATTGTGCACAGAAAAACAGTTCATGAAGGAGATGGACATAGAGGCCATATATTTGAAGGTTTAAACACTTGTGAATCTAAGAGTGAGTACCCAGGTGGAGAGTAATGTAAGATAAGAACATTATAGGACTGTATGGGAGCACCCCTGGGGCCACTGGCCCAGGGAGTCTGTGAACTGTTATCAACATAGTAATTGCTAGCATTTATTAAATGCTCACTACCTGCCAAGTGCTTAATGTAAATCATGTTTTTAGATTCAACATCAACCCCGTCAGGTCAATCCTATCATTCAGATTTTACAGATGCGGAAATCAGGGCTCAGAGAGGTTAAGTAACTTACCTGTGGTCCGCCAGCAAATAAGTGATGGAACCAAAATTTGAACCCGGGTCTTGTGAATTTTGAGTGATGATCCTGGCCTCTTGGTATTCACACCATGTGGTCTCCCACCCCATTGTTTGTTGGACCAATCGAACATGGTAAAATTGACAACATGGCACTTCTAAATCTAGGTCCTGAAAGACATGATGGTTCCTGCTTGTCTCTCTTGGGTCACTCTCTCTGGGGAAGATGACTGCCCTGTCATGAGAAAAGTCCTAATTGGTAAGGGACTTGCTTTCAGCCAACAGCCAAGCAAGGAACTGAGATCTCTTGCTAAGCCACATTAGTGAGCTTAGAATTGGATCCTCTAGTACCAGTCAAGCCTTTAGATGACTGCAGTTCCTGCTGTTATTCCACTTAAAACCTCATGGGATACTGTAAGCCAGCACCACCAGCTAAACCACTCTCAAATTCCTGACCTACAGAAACTGTGAGCTAATAAATGTTTGTTGTTTTAAGCCACTAAATTTTTATGCAACTCATTATATTGAAATAGATAAGCAATACAATATTACAATAGCAACACAATCCCAGAAGCCTAATGTGTTTCTCAAAGTTCCAAAGTTTCTAATCTGGGCCTTGAAGGCTGAATAGGAGCTCATCTAGAAAGAAGAGCAAAGGACATAATTGCAACAACTAGAGACTGCAGTTCAGCATTTGAGACCCTTTAAATAGAGTGCTTCAGCTGTGAGAAGAGTATCTGCAGGAGGCAGAAAGAAACGAGTAGACAGGTGTTGCTTATGTCATGTTAAGATGTTTGGACCCTGTACTGTAGGTAATAAGGAGCTGCTGACCAACATAATAATAAGCCAAGACAGTGAAGAGGATAGACTTAAAAAAAAAAACCCATATAAAAGCACAGAGATGAATGCCTGTTAGGAGGCTGATGGCACTAGTGGGAGATGTTCAAAGTGTGGATAGGGATGGTAGGGGCAGAGAGCAGGGGGACAATACATGGAATAGAATGGGCAGAAATACAGTGGGTTCAACACAGAGCAGAAGCCAGGCACAGTGGCTCAGGCCTGTAGTTCCAGCGCTTTGGGAGGCCGAGATGGGAGGATTGCTGGAGCCCAGGAGTTTAAAACCATCTTAGGCAACATAGTGAGACCCTGTCTTTACAAAAAAAGAAAAAATTAGCTGGGTGTGGTGGCACACACCTGTAGTCCCAGCTACTTGGGAGGCTGAGGCAGGAGGATCACTTGAGCCCAGGGAGTTGAGGCTGCCGTGAGCTGTGACAGAGCCAATGCACTCCACCTGGGTGACAGAGACCCTGTCTCAAAACAAAACAAGCAAAACAAAACACAGAGGGCGTGGGGAAGACATGTGAGAGAGACAACAGAGACAGGGACAGACAGAGGTGTGGCAGAGATCGAGAGAAGTCCTTCACAAGGGACACTGATTTGTTGGTATTTTTATTCTCAAACTGTAGACCAAGACCTGGAATTGACACATCGAAAGATTCTATGAGGAAATCCATTGAAAAACAGGATCCACTTTTTTCTTTTCTGCACAGGGAGAAAGTTTAAGCTCTCCTCACTATGAGTTTTCAAGTATAAAAGACTTTTTCTTCCATGATGTTAGAACAACTGTGGACTGTTGTGACCAGGACAACAGGGAAGCTTGCAGCAAGAGAACTCCAGGTTGGATTCATGCTTGGCACCCCAAAGGCTGCCAGCCAGAGAGGAGGAGGAGCAATCACTCCTGCAGTTTCTGAACACTACACAGACGCCAGGTGGCTTCTCCAGAAGAACAGCCCTCTGAGGAGGCAGGAAGAGGAGGCTTCTCTTTCAGCATCTGGAGCTGTTGAGATCTCTGGGCAGATTAAGCTCTCTCTAATGGTTGGGCTCCAACCTGGCACACTCAGCGGAGAGGGATCCACTCATCCGTCATCAACATAATGTGGTCCTCCCTGCACTTCGCAGCATCCTCTTGCTATTGAAAAGGCTTTTTTGCCTTCTCAAGTTTCTTTGTCAACAGTCTACAGGAAGAAGCTCAGGCTACCACCGGCAGAGGTGAATGCAAGCTCACGTTTTATTTCTGACTGCTTAATCACTGCCTCGATCATTGCTCAAGCTCTGCCTTTGTTTCCAAAGGTTACATGTGGGAAAACTTCTTTTTCTATGCTGAAATTAATAGGGAGGCTAAGATGAGTCCACTGATAGGCAGACCCTTAAAACTCACATAGAGAAAGAACTTTGCTGGAGTGTGTGTGAGTGAACCACTAAGGAATCAGATAGTGTGATGGCAGTTATCAGTGCAGGTTAAGACATATCTACAAATATTTCAACACCTCTATATACTCACTCCTCCCTCCCTGAGTCAAGAGAGGAAGCTCAAAAAAAAAAAAAAAAAAAACCAGAAGCTTAAAACAAACAAACAAAAAAAACTGTGGGTTCCTCAGAGGTGGTAGGGAAGACAGAAACATGAGAGGAGCAGCTGGGCGTGGTGGCTCAAGCCTGTAATCCCAGCACTTTGGGAGACCGAGGTGGGTGGATCACCTGAGGTCAGGAGTTTGAGACCAGCCTGGCCAACATGGTGAAACCCCGTCTCTACTAAAAATACAAAAAATTAGCCCAGTGTGGTGGTGCGCACCTGTAATCCCAGCTGTTCAGGAGGCTGAGGCAGGAGAATTGCTTGAACCCAGGAGGCAGAAGTTGCAATGAGCTGAGATCGCGCCATTGCACTCCAGCCTAGACAACAAAACCAAAACTCTATCTCAAAAACAAAAAACAAAAAACAAACAAACAAACAAAACATGGGGGGAGCAATAAAAAGGAATCCATGCTTTGATTTTTTTTTTAAATGAGAGGAAGGGAGGGCTGCTCCCTCTCACTTCTCCCTGTTTTGTTGTTCTTTTAAGTAGCATGTATCACTCTGCATATATCCTGTCCATGTGTTTTCTTTTATTATTATTTGTCCACTTACCTAGAATGAAAACTCCATAGGAGCATGGCTATAGTGTCTTGTTTACTGCTGCCTCTCCAGGGCCTAAAACAGAAGTAGGTAGACAGAGCCTAAAAAAAGTAGACAGTCCATAAACTTTGCTGAAGGAATGAGTGAATGAATGAAGACCCCACGGATGGACCTCAGGAAGGTGAGCCTGGGCAAAGGTTTTCAGTCCTAGTCCATCATGACCACATAGCTGGAATACATTTATTTCACTTTGTCACAAGAATTAGAGATTCATTTGGGGAAACAAGCATCCTTTAGAGTTACAGACATCTCTGAGGGGTAAATGGCTGTTCATATCTTACATCTTACCCTGATCCTCACTCTATTTGCTTTCCAAGAACATGGAGCTAAGATCCCAGCACTGAGAAGATGGGCATTCAGAGCAGGGGGGCATTTAGGTGTAGACAGCCTCAGTGACTCCGGGGTTAGGATCAGTGAGATAATCTCCAGTATCTACAATGGGCAGGTGGAAGAGTGTCTGATGCAAACTGTATCTATTCAGAAGCTTTCCAGACAGCTGGGCTTGTGCCTTGGAAATACAGTAATATTTGTTTCTCCTCCTTCCTCTTCACTCCTTGGCCTCATGTTCTGCAGTACTGGAACTTGTGTCAGATTTAGCTACCTCATTCATTCATTTATGAATTCATTTAGCCAGTGATTATGGAGCACAAATTTGTGCTGGAAACTGTGCCTCGGTGTCCTCAAGAGGTTCTGACCTATGAATTCCAAAAGCTTTTGTGATCTACTGGGTAAAACATTGTTTTCTAAGGAAAATGACATTCTGATTGCTGAACAGCATATTCTAATTACCTTGTGGAACCTGGGCCATTCTTAAATTGGGTTTTGTCTGTATTGCCTTAGACTGTTAATGAATTGTTTCCCAGTCTGATTGAATGCTCCTTGAAGACAGACCCGGGTCCAAGCACTGCAGTAAATATTGCTAACTTGGGGGTCTAATTCTGCTGCTTTTGTGGTTGCTGCTTTGCTTATTTTTTTTTATGTCTGCTGTTTCCTGTGAGATTGTTTCTATGTGTGCTTCACAGTTTTGTTGTGTGGGTTGATGTTCGATGAGGTTTATGGAATTTCTGTGCAGCTTGGGTTAAGAGTATCTCTTCAAAAAGGTTTTCTCATTTGCTAACCTTGTTATCATCTCAAGTTGTTTCTTATGTTGAATTATTGGGGATGACCTCCCCCACACTCAGGGAGGTAATATAAATTAGAACCTCCCTGGGTGTGGTGGCTCACGGCTGTAATCCCAACACCTTGGGAGGCCAAGGTGGGCAGATCACTTGAGTCCAGGAGTTCGAGACCAGCCTGGGCAACATGGCAAAACCCTGTCTCTAGAAAAATTGCAAAAAATAGCCAGGCATGGTGGCACATGCTTGTAGTCCCAGCTATTCGGGAAGCTGAGGTAGGAGGATTGCTTGAGCCCAGGAGGAGGAGGTTGCAGTGAGCTTTGATTGTGCCACTGCACTCCAGTCTGGGCAATAGAGACTCTGTCCCCCAGAATATTTTTTGAACCTCAAACCCTTATGGTATAAGACCCGCTGTGGGTATAATCCTTTAGTTACAATTGGATGTTTGCTATGATTTTTCAGAAGGAAAACATTTTTTCCTACCCAGAGCCCTTTACAGCAAAGCAGAATTTCCCCAAATGTGCCTTTAAAAGGTATTGGCTTATGCAGGCTTCTCAGTTTGAGGTCTTGTTCCTGAATGAGCAATGAAACCCCAAATGGACAACCTTGCCCCCAAGGACAGCTGAAATATCAGATACTCCTTGCAACTCCTTTTATCAGCTCACGCTCCATTTGTGGACACGGAGCATTTCCTTCCTTTTTTCTTTTCCTTTTGCAAATCCAGTTATGCATTTAAAAGGATACAATGTACCCATTATTTCTAGGTGTTTTGTGGCACTAATGTATATGGCAGAAATGAGTGTTCTCTAATTGTTCATAATTCAAGGTAATTATAGACATATTGTTTCAAAATTAAATCAATAGATTTTCAAGCCATGCTATGTATAAAGCTCCATGTGGGACACGAAAAGGGAAAAAACACTATGTACCATGCACCTTAAGCAATTTCACACATGCTATGTTATCTGATTTTCACAACAGTCTTATGAGATACTTATTATCCCCATTTTATAGATGAGGAAGCTGAGGCTGCATAAATGGCTTGCTCAAAGTCACATATCTAATCGATAAGACAGCTGGCGTACAACCCATATCTCACTCCAAAGTCTGTGCTTTCCCACTGCACAGGTTCATGACATAGCCCAAAGGAGAAGACATAGCTGACAAAAGGATCAATAGCAGTATAAGAGTAGGAAAATAAAACAATAAGGACTACATTGCAAGAGATGTTATGAAGAGGGATGGACATGACTCATTGCTAGTGAATATAGGCCAAAGGGCTGTAACTTCAGAGTAGGCAGAGATTTGTGGGCCACAGTGGGCAAGATGGAGGAGAAAGTTAGCTTGGGCCTTGAAGATATTGTCTCAGTGAATGAAGGGGAGAAGAGCATGCCCGGCGGTGGAGAGAGCAGAAGAGGAAGGTGGGAAAGGGTGTGCAGGTTATGGGCTCCGTGCGTAGATAGGTCATGGCTATATACAAGTATGCTGGGAGATAAGATAGGGAAAGTTTGAGTCCAAGTATGGAGGGCCTTGATTGGTAATGAATATGAATTTTATCTGGTAGTCAATAAAGAACCCTGGAAGACTTTTGCCTGAAGAATGATGTAGCCAGGGCAGTACTTTAAAAAAATGTGTATGGAAAACCATGTACAAATTAGACTGTCGGGAGAGAAAGAAGGAAAGGAGAGAGCTTGGATTAAGGGGAAGCAGTGAAAATCAGATGGAACAGATGGATACCTAGATATTTCTCATACTAAGGGTGCCAAGGCCAATTGTTCTTAATTAAGCACCAACCTGGTTAATTCCATGGAAATTTGAGATGTCATCAAGGTATATTGCTATTGTCATCTTCCACGGACTGAGCACCAGTCAGGCCACTGAGTCTGAGTCCCTGGGGCTGGAGCAGGTACAGTGGGCAATTTGTTAAAAGTTACCAGGAGAAGAAGGGTGAATGCAGGCCACATCCTGGGAAACACACACTGAACGTCAGTGCTGGAGAATTCTGAGTTCTACCTCTAAGCTCATGGATGAGCATAATACAAGGAAGAGAAGGCAAAAATAAAAGTAGAAAGACAGGTACTAAAGTATTGTAAATGAATGGGTCCAGTATTTATGAATGGAACCCAAGACTTGTTTTAATTAGCTTTAAGGTGTTTAGTACATTGTGGGTCAGCTTAGCTTAAAGATATAGGACTAAGGCGAGCAGCTTTAACATCTGAGCTGAAAGGGATATAAAGATGACATACCGTCTTCTAAACTTCCATGACTCTACCACAGCACTTATCATAATGCATTATGATTATCAAGTTTTATATCTGTCTTCTCACTAGACTGTGTACGCTCTGTGGGCAGGGACTGTGTCCTATTTATCTACATTCCTGGCATCTGGCACAAAGCCCAGCACAGGGTAGATGCCCAGCTAAGAGTTAATGATGGCTTAGACCAGGATGATATAGCAGTAGGAGTGGTGAGAATTGATCAGTCTTTAAATACATTTTGAAGATAAAGCCAAATGCGTTCCCTAATAGATTGGCCATGGAGTATGTAAGCAAGAGAGGCATGAAGAATGAGGCAAGGATTTGGTTTTGAGGAACTAGAAGGTAAAGTTGCAATCATCTAAGATGGAGAAGGCTGCAAGCAGAACAGGTTTCAGAGAAAAGATCGCAGGTTCACATTTGAACATGCTGATGCTGGGTGTCTATTATGTTCAAGTGGAGATGGCAAGTGGCAGTTGTTTCTTACATTTGAAATCTGAGAGAGAGGTTTGGGCCAAAGACACAAGTTTGGGAGTCATCCGCATAAAGATGATATTAAGGAGTTCTAAACTGGGTGCTATCACCAAGGGAGTCAGTGTAGACAAAGAAGAGGGCCAAGGTCTGAGTCCTGGAATATTACAACGCTAAGAATCTGTAAGAAAGGAAACACCATCAAATAAGACTGATAAAGAGCAACCAAGGAGATAGGAAAGAAACTAAGAGAAAGGGGAAGTCCTAGAAGCCAAGTGAAGAGAAAATATAGCAAGGAGAAAGGGGATCAACTGTGTCAAATGCCACTGATACTCAAGTAAGATGAGGAGTGGGAGTTACCCATTAGATTTAGTATGTGAAGATCCTTGATGTCCATGATAAGACTTGGGTGTGTGGTGGGGGCAAAAGCCTGAGTGGGGTGAGTTTAAGAGAAAATAGGACAGGCATTGGAGATAAGCAGTACAGACAACTCATAGGAGCGCTGCAATGAGAAGCATCTAAATGGGGTGGAAGCTGGTGGGAAAAGTGGGATTGAGAGAAGCCATTTGTTCATTTAGATGGAAGAAACATCAGCATGTTTGTATTCTGATCCAGTGCATTGAAAAGGCTAAGAGCTTAGACCTGCCTAAGCTCACATACTCAGGCTTCCGTCTTCTAGTTATGACTCCTATTGTGAGTTCATTGAGGATGAGGGCTAAATGTCAACCCTTAACTCTTGACATAAGATATATAGAAGATGCTTAGTAAATATTTATCAAATAAATGACTATGCATAAAATATTTTGCAAACTCTCTGAGCCACAGTTTCTTCTGTTAAATGAAAGTAATATCACCTACCTCAGATAATTAAATAAGATAAAGTACATACAGTATATAGCAAAGAGCTTAGTACTTAGTATATGCTCAGTAAATGGTTAGTTTTATTGTTAGTTCAATGCTTTCATTTTACAGATAAGGTATCTGAGGCCTAGAAAATAGTTTGTTCAAGATTGCACAGTTAATGACAGAGCTAATAGTTTCCTAGACTCTTATTCCTGAACTTTTCCCACATAACCAGAGAAATTACCTACAATTCCCAGGCAACACAGATGTGGGTGTGTTCAGGCCTCTGTAAATTGACTAAGTTGGTGAGAAACCTGGATATTAGTAATTAATGGCAGATCTGAAATCTCTCTAGAACTTTCCTATGTGGCCAACATATGTCTTCCTGTCTAATTTGTCAGGATACTCTGCAAATCCAGTCCTGGCAAAATGATCCATATTCATCTTGAAGCTTTTTCCTGTTTTACCAGAATTCTGGTTTTAATTTTTTGAGTAGCGATCCATGTTACTCTTTACAAACGCAAGTCAAGGGACAAAGCTAGGCCACATGCTTGCTTTGTTCATTATTCAATATTGTGTAAGTCTAGATGACTGACTCCATTAATTCAACTCCAGGTAACAATGTATAGATCCAAAATACATTTCTGAACAATATTAATAGAAATTTTTATGACCTTGGAACACACCCTCCCTCATTGTACTTGCAATAGATGAATAACCTGCTCTTGCTGGGATGAGTGAAGAATGTTTACCTTTGTCAACATTTATTAGTGAAGTACTATATGTAGCTATTCCTTTAATAAAACAGTAAATCTTCAGCAGAGTTTATAGGTTGTCTTTCATCCAAAGACCTCAAAGAAACTTTGCTAACACTGTGTCATTATTAATCATACAACTTGCCAAGGGAGGCAAGTGGTGATTGTTTCAAAGAGAGAAACTGAGCTTCCAGGAAGGTTTCTGTGACTTCTAAGGGTCATGAACAGGGGGAAAAAAAAAGAGAGAGAAAGAGAGAGAGATCTGGGCACTGAGCCCAAATTCCTGTTGCTCAGGCCAAAGACCCAGCCCTCCTCCTAGAGCTCTCTAAACACTTCTTTCTGATAGAAAATACAATTTACTACCTTGATCTGTTAAGCAGAAATGAACTCTGAACCTGTCTTCAATGACAGAGAAAGCCAACCTTTATTTCTGAAGTTACTTCAAGTCATAAAATGCTTGATTCACTGTATTAAATAATACTGTATTAAAATAAGTAAATAGCTTTGTAGTTATAATGATAGCTTGGATTTAAATGGGGCTTGTGCTCTGAAAAGCAGTGTAGTTCACAGGCTTCAGCAGACCTTTGGTCTCATTTGGCTACCCTTCTTCCTCATTTATTTTTTTTCAGACAAAGTCTCGCTCTTGTCCCCCAGGCTGGAGTGTGATGGTGTGATCTCGGCTCACTGCAACCTCTGCCTCCCAGGTTCAAGCAATTCTTCTGCCTCAGCTTCCCAAGTAGCTGGGATTACAGGCACCTGCCACCACGCCTGGCTAATTTTTGTATTTTTAGTAGAGACAGGGTTTCACCATATTGGCCAGGCTGGTCTCAAACTCCTGACCTCAGGTGATCCACCCTCCTCGACCTTCCAGTGGCTACCCTTCTTCTTGACTTCAAGTATCCCTTTCCTTCTCACAGGTCTTTACTTCAGCAACCTGCTTTCTTCACTCGCACCCTTATCCTTTATTCAATTATTTTTTCTTATGCACTAGGAGCTCTCAAGTTAAAAGAAACTCCCTGTGTTAGCTGTGTATGAAAAAAGACCTCCAGGCCTTCTGGAAGAGCTGTGGAAGGCCATCCCATGTGAATCCTCCAAGAGGCTCTTACAGGAATGAGTTACGATCCCGTCTTGTTTGGAGGTAAATGATCAATGTTGCAGAGACTGACTAGAACTCATCAAACATTAAGTGTTCTTCTAAATTTCCCAGCCCCTCTTCTATTTAGATCTGGGACTTATAACTAGTTCTGGCCAATAAAAGGAAAGGCAGTTGAGAATTATATTCTTCCTGTATCTCCCTCTTAACTTGCTACAGTGACCTTGGAGGTCACATCTTCCAAGACAGTATAGCTACAAGATGGAGGATGGTTGCCCACCCGACTTCTGACTTTGCATGAGCAGTAAACAAACTGTCATCCGCTTACCTGGAGATCAAAACCCCTGAGATCTTGATTGTATCAGCTGCTGTCAATTATCCTGACTAACAGCAGGAGTGAAATATTGCAATAGTTTTAAAAAATCTAAGAGATGTGGCATTAGCTTACCAGTTAGGCTGGATAGATGGAAATCCATGATATGCAGTGGCAAAAAGTTTAACGAAGTAAGACTGGTGATAACTTGGAAGGCAGACCATGAGCCAATTGAGTTTATACATTTAACACAGAGGCCAGCCAACTTTTCCATAAAAAGCCAGATAATGAATATTTTCAGCTTTATTGGACATACAGACTCCTTTGCAACTACTCGACTCTACCATTGTAGCATGAAAACAGCCATAAACAATATGTAAACAAATGAACATGGTTGTGTTCAAATAAAACTTTATTTACAAAAACAGATAGTACTCTAGATTTGGTCTGTTGGCTATTTGCTGACCCCTAGTCTAGGGGAAGAGTTTAGATAATATGTTGCCATTGGCTGCATTTGACAAGGTATTAAAGTCAAGAGATGAGTTTAGAAAGCATTGGTTGGCTTGCAGGCAGAAATTGAAGAGAGAAATCAGGAATTTGGATTCTCAACTTTCCATAGCTGTAAGTAGTCTAAAAATGCTGTACAGACCCCAATATCCACTTAGATGGGGAGAAGGAGGATAAATGCACAAAAAGAAACCTCCTGGTGAGCAGAGCAGACACGGAGGAGCATGAATGTAGGGGGAGCAGGTTAATATTTGAACAAAGACCTGAAAAAAGTAAGGGACAAGCCAGGTGACTATATAGGGAAAGAGCAGAATTATAGCAAGTGCAAAGGCCCTGGGGCAGCAGCGCACCTAACACCTGCAAGGAACCACAAGGATGCCAATATTGCTGGAACCGTGGCACAAAGGGTGGGAAGGGAGGCGGTAGGAAAAGGTAATATCAGAGGGAGGGCAGATGGGCATGGGGCAGTCTCCAAATGTAAATCATACAGGGCCTTATAGGTCATTTTGAAGATGCTGGCTCTTATTCTGAATTAGTGGGAAAACCATAGAGGTTATTGAGGTGAACAGGGACACACTCTGACTTATATTCTTGAAAAGATAA
Source organism: Mandrillus leucophaeus (assembly GCF_000951045.1). Classification (NCBI taxonomy): domain Eukaryota; kingdom Metazoa; phylum Chordata; class Mammalia; order Primates; family Cercopithecidae; genus Mandrillus; species Mandrillus leucophaeus. The sequence goes on from NW_012101291.1 coordinate 89,789, forward strand.
TTCTATAATATGGCAAAACCCCATCTCTACAAAAAAAAAAAAAAAAAGAGAAATACAAAAATTAGCCAGGCATGATGGCTCATGCTACTTGGGAGGCTGGGGTGAGAGGATCATTTGAGTCCAAGGAGGTCAAGACTGTGGTGAGCCATGATCACACTGAACTGTAGCCTTGGTGACAGAGTGAGACTCTGTCTCAAAAAGAAAAAAAGTCATTCTGGTTGCTGGACTGAGACAAAACAAAGTGGGTGAAGAGTAAGCAGTAAGACCAGCCAAAAGTCTTTTGCAGTAATCCAAGTGAGAAATAATCATTCATTTATACATTCATTTATTTACACCACAAGCATTTGTTGGCCACCTCCTAAGAAGACATTACCAAGAATAGTGTTTCTCACATCACAAAGTTGATGTGGGTTACTTTCCTCAAACAAAAGTGCTCCACATGGCTGGGGAGGCCTCTGGAAACTTACAATTGTGGCAGAAGGTGAAGGGGAAGCAAGATATGTCTTATATGGTGGCAAGAGAGAGAAAGAGAGAAGCGGGGACCCGACAAACACTTTTAAAACCATCAGATCTCATGAGAACTCCCACACTATTATGAGAACAGCATGGGGGAAACTGCCCCCATGATCCAATCACCTCCCACCAGGTCTTTCTCTCAACACATGGGGATTACAATTTGAGATGAGATTTAGGTGGGGACACAGAGCCAAACCATATCAACTTTTGAGGACATTTTTAATTGAAAACTTTGCCTTATAAATTTTGGGAATGATGAATGATATATTTAAGATCAGATGACATCTTTCTGATGTTACTTGCTGTATTATATAGTAAGAAATTTTAAATGTAAATCTCTCTTCTCTACCATGAAGTTTAAGCTGTTAACAAAATGCAATGTGTAATTCTGGATTGAACCCCGAACTGGAAAAAAAAAACCATAAAAGATACTATAGAAATAATTGGTAATATTGAAATATGGACTGTAGATATTAATAGTGTATCAATGTCAAATTTCCTGGATTTTATAAGTGTAGTATATTTATAAAAGATAATATCCTTGAGCTTAGGAAACATACACCGACATAGTAAAAATAAAGGGGCACATATGCATAGAGAAGGGGCATGATGTATGTAAGTTATCCTTGAACGGTTCAGAAAAAAACATGTACAATATGTACATATGTGTGTATATGTACATGATTTTATTTTTAATGTATATGTATGCATGTGTATGTGGAGAGATACCTATGTATACATGTGTGTGTGTATATAAGGGGTCTTCAAAAAGTTCATGGAAAATCCATATTATGAAAAAACTATGCATGAAGTTCAAAACGTTTTTGCATCACAATAAACTCATATTAGCTTGTTATAACATGTCTGAACAGGATCTAGTTTAAGGCACTGAAAAGGATAAGATATCAGTTTGGGCTGGGCACAGTGGCTCATGCCTGTAGTCCCAGCACTTTGGGAGGCCAAGACGGGGAGATCACAAGGTCAGGAGATCGAGACCATCCTGGCTAACACGGTGAAACCCCGTCTCTACTAAAAACACAAAAAATCAGCCGGGCATGGTGGTGGGCGCCTGTAGTCCCAGCTACTCAGGAGGCTGAGGCAAGAGAATGGCGCAAACCCAGGAGGCGGAGCTTGCAGTGAGCTGAGATTGCACTATTGCACTTCAGCCTGGGGGACAGAGCAAGACTCTATCTCAAAAAAAAAATCAGTTTGAAAAAGAGCCTATCAGAGCAACATGAATTTTGCTAAAATTGAAGCAAGAACCAACATCAAATGTATGGTGAAGCTTGGGTGAAGGAATGGTGAAATTATTGATGCTTTATGAAAAGTTTATGGGGCCAATGTCCCGAAGAAATCAGCAGTTTACAAATAGATAACTTGTTTTAAGAAGAGACAAGATGATGTTGAAAATGAAGCCTGCAGAGGGAGACCACCTACATCAATTTGCAAGGAAAATATTCATCTTGTTTGGGCCTAGTTGAAGAGGACCAACAATTAACAGCACAAATAATAGCCAGCACCATAAACATCTCTATTGGTTCAATTTACACAATTTTTTTTTTCTTTTTGAGATGGAGTCTCGCTCTGTCACCCAGGCTGGAGTGCAGTGGTGTGATCTCAGCTCACTGCCACCTCCACCTCCTGGGTTCAAGTGATTCTCCTGCCTCAGCCTCCTGAGTGGCTGGGACTACAGGTGCACACCACCACACAAGGCTAATTTTTTGTATTTTTGGTCGAGACAGAGTTTCACCGTGTTGGTCAGGCTGGTCTTGAACTCCTGACCTCAAATTATCTGCCAGCCTCGGCCTCCCAAAGTGCTGGGATTACACTGGTGAGCAACCACGCCCAGCCCAGTTTACATAATTTTAACTGAAAAATCAAAATTGAGCAACTTTTCCCATCAATGGGTGCCAAACAACTGTGCCCAGATGAGCTTGTTTCAAAAACAAGTGGGTCAAGATCTTAATAATTTCTTTGAAAAATTGTGACAGGAGATGAAACATGGCTTTTCCAATACAATCCTGACAATAGAGCACACTCAAAGCAGTGGCTACCAAGAGGTCGAAGTGGTCTGGTTGAAGCCAAAGCAGACAATCAAGAGCAAAGGTCATGGCAACACTATTTTGGAATGCTCACGGCATTTTGTTTGTTGATTTTCTGAAGGGCCAAAGAATGATAGCATCTGCTAATTATTAGAGTGTTTTGAGAAAGTTAGCCAAAACTTTAGTAGAAAAATGTTTGAGAAAGCTTCACCAGTGAGTCCTTCTTCATTACCACAGTGTTTTTGTTCATTCCTCTCATCAAACAAGAGCAATTTTCCAGAGGTTCAATGGAAAATCATTGGGCATCCACCTTAAAGTCCTGATTTTAGTGACTTCTGACTTCTTTTTGTTTGTTTCCTAATTTTAAAAAGTCTTTAAAGGACACTCATTTTTCTTAGTTAGTAATGTTAAAAAGGCTGCATTGACATGGTTAAGTTCCCAGGACTTTCAGTTCTTTAGGGATGGACTAAATGGCTGGTATCATTGCTTACAAAACTGCCTTGAACTTAATGAACTTATATTGAGAAATAAAGCTTATATTTTTATTTTTATCTTTAATTCAATTTTTCCATGAACTTTTTAAAGTCCCCTTATATATGTGTGTGCATATACAGAGATATTATATATGTGAATGTATGTACTTCTTTATAGAAATATATATCACCATTTTCATAGGAAGGAGGATTCTGAGCCTTCTCTGCTTGAACACTTTCTTTTCCAAGCAGAAGATGATAACCCTTCTTCTATTCCCAGAGTCTCTGAATCATCTCAACCATTTTGCATCTAGTTCTCAACTACTCGCAACTAGTTCTAAAACTTGGCTGCACATTAGAATCACCTGAGAACTGTGAAGATGACTGCTCCTAGGGTTCTACCTCGAGAGATTCTGGTTTCTTGAGTATAGACCTTGGCTGGGGTGGGGTTGGAGTAGATATTGTGTGGCCCGGCATCAGGATTTTTAAAGCTCCCCAGGTGATTTTCTTGTGCAACCCATTTGGAGAACCTCTGATCTGTATAATAACCCTCTTTGAGCTGAGCTCAGAGCCTGGTGGGGTTCCCAGTGTTCAATGATCTTCTAGGTCTCTGGCCTCATTTTTTGACTGCAGGGAGCATCTTCCCTCTATTGACAGCTTTGCAGTCCCCCTCTGGGGTGCAAGAGACTACAGAGTGCTTGGAAGTGTCCATCCTGGAGACATCATCAAAACCACCTACTCATTTTGGGGATTTTTCCAACTTTTAGTTTAGGTTCGAGGGTACATGTGGAGGTTTGTTACATGGGTAAATTGGACATCATGGGGGTTTAATGTACAGATTATTTCATCACCCAGTAATCACTATAGTACTTGATAGGTGGTTTTTCTATCTTCACCCTCCTTCTATCCTCCACCCTCCTTCCATCCTCCACCCTCAAGTAGGCCCTGGTGTCTGTTTTTCCTTTCTTTGTGTCCATGTGTACTCAATGTTTAACTCCCACTAATAAGTGAGAATATGTGATATTTGGTTTTATGTTCACTGTGATGTGTTTAGGATAATGGCCTCCAGCTCCACCCATGTTGCTGCAAAAGACATGGTCTCATCCTTTTTTATGGATGCACAATATTCCATGGTGAATATGTACAACATTTTGTTTATCAAGTCCACCATTGATAGGCATTTAGGTTGATTCCATGTCTTTACTATTGTGAATAGTGCTGTGATGAACATATGTGTGTGTGTGTGTTTTTAGGGTAGCATGATTTATGTTCCTTTGGGCATATACCCAGTAATGGAATTGCTGGGTCAAATGGTTGTTCTGTTGTACGTTCTTTGAGAAATCTCCAGACTGCTTTCCATAGTGGCTGAACTAATTTTTCTAATGAACTAATTACATTCCCACCAGCAGGGTATAGGGATTTCCTTTTCTCTGCAGCCTCACCAGCATCTGTTAGTTTTTGGCTTTTTAATAATAGCCATTCTGACTGGTATGAGATAGTATCTCCTTGTGGTTTTGATTTGCATTTCTCTAATGATTAGTGATATTGAGCAGTTTTTTATATTCTTCTTGGCCACATATATATCTTCTTTTGAGAAGTAGAAATATCTATTTTTTCCACAGTTTCTATAGCTTAGCTTAACACTAGGGAAGTGGGTGGGGACTGCTGGCTGTGCTGTGGGAAGGTAACCTTCCATAAAAGAGAGTAGGGTGGAAAAGGCCCTGTGTTTTCAGAATATATATATATATATTTTTATATATTCTGAAAATATATATATATATATTCTGAAAACACATACACACACACATATATATATTTTTTTTTTTTAGTCGACATCCTTGTTCTATCCCAAAAGCCTAGGCCTGTTTCTCTAGCAGCCTGGAAAATCCAAATGTAGCAAGAAACACTTGTCTGCATCTGAAACTGGCCATCAGAGAACAGGTCCCTGACTCACAAGCACAGAGTGATCTTTCCTACAGTTCAGACATGCCCTTTGCTCCTTCCCCCTGTAAGTCACCCTCCTTCTATGTTTTCCTAAAGAAAGTTATTTTTACCCACTTGGAATGCCAGTTCGGAACAGCCTCTGGCATCTCGGAAGGCAATGTACAGGTACTTTTCATCTCTAATTGCTCCTGCTTCTCCGTTTAAAAGAAACATTTTCAAAGCAATGGGAGCAAGTTACTCATTCAAATGCTGTTAACAAATAACAGGACTTAAGTGTGTAATCTGAAGTTGCTCAGCTTTGAAAAGTTGCCCTGCGGAGTTAACATTTCTGCTTCACTGGAAATTAGAAGGGAGGATGGTGGGGGGATGTCTGTATGTGAGGAATTTTCAGCCCCTGGAATTTTATGTCTGATCTCCCTCACATCGGAGCTGGAACGTGAGATCCAGCGCAAGATTGCAGGAGAGGGCGGGCTGGGGACAGTTCTGGGGCCTGCAGGTGCTCTGTTTCTGTGCCAACCAACAAGGGGCTGCTCCCCCTGCGCCAGCAAACACCCGCCAGGACTTGCTGGAGCCCATGTCAGTGGAGTCAGCTTATAAATTACTCGGGATCATCATTCCATGTTGGATCGAATCATAGAGAGTGGAGTGTAGAGGTGCTGCAGCCTGGGCTTCAGTTGGAGGGCTTTCTGGAGGAACTCCACAAGCAAAGGCTGACAACGCAGCCATGACAAGCCACAGCCTCCCAGCGAACTCAGCCCCAAGCCTACACCTTCTCTCACGCCTCAAGAGCAACTGAGCCAAAAGCTGGGAGCCTGGGCCCCTTCTCCCATTTCTGTTTTAATTACTGCTTTTTCTTTTAATATCTATTTCCTGGCATCCTGTGCCATGAGAAGTAGGGACAGCAATGCCCTCCAGGAGGCTGCACATAGTAAGTGTTCACTATAGTTAGGTGTGAATAAATGTCAGTTCCCTTCTGTGGTTTAAGAAAATATGCAGGCCCCAGGGTGGTATGGAAGACATGTGACCGGTGAGTCCTAACGTGGGGTCAGTAATAAGGGAAGGAAAATGTTAAGGAGGTCAAGACTCCTCATTAGGGAAGAAAAGGGACTTCACCTGTGCTTGCCAATCACCAAGAACTCTCAGGCTTGGCTCTTCTGTGGACAGGTCCAAGCTTAAAAGAGGACTCATGGTGTAGGAATTCTGAAAATATTTATTAAAGAGAGAAAGGATAATTCAATGAGAGGTGGGAGGGAGGGGCCATGACTGAAGGAAGAGACAGAAGAAAAGGACTTCAAGTTTCCACTTGAAGGTGGCTCCTGATCCTGTTGGCAGAGTTCTGAGGAGGAAAAGGTATATATGGAATGCCACTTACTCCCCTTTGGAACTTCAAAGAGGGTGTGGGGAGGCAGAAGGAAAAGAGGCTGAAGGAGAAAGAACAGGAAGGGAAGAGTCAAGGGTGAAGTGCTCAAGTTCTCCCATTCTGTACTAAGAATAGCAGGCTCTCTTCAGGGGAAATTCAGTCCCTCTTCCCACCATGGACTTGACCTCATCAGGCTCTCCAGCCTGCCCCAGACCATCCACCAACAGGGACTCATGATGGTAGTTTGAGAGTGAATACATTCAAGGCCCAACCCCAGTACTTTACATATCTCCCCTCCAAATCTAGAAACCAGTGCCTTGGCTCCCTATGATCCTACAACTTGGCTTTTTCTGCATAAATCCCCTTTCAAAGTTCTTGTCTTAGATCTAGTTGATACTGATCAACACTTATATTTTAATTAAATTTGCATTTACTTATTGATTTTCATACCCAGCCTCATTCCAAAAAGGATTGGAAGCAGCTTCTAACATTTCAACGTGATAATCACTTTGATAAACCTGCCTTACCACCCCTGTTCACAAACACCTGTATCCACACCCACGAAATATAGATGATCTTCATAGTTTAATTGTAAAACAACACACAAAACACCTTTGAAACCTGGCTCCAAGTTTTAAAATAGGTGCATTGTACTTTGTATGCTAAGAAGTTTCAGACAGGATTGGGTGTCCTGGCCCCAGAAATATAGTCTTATGGGAGACCCCCAGTTTGGATTCAGAGTTTGGGACAGCCAGAAGTATGACTGCTTTGATTTTCTTTCCTTGTTTGGTCTAGAGAAAAAGAGGTACACAGGTTGTGTTGAAGAGCAGCGTTTCGTCCAAACCAGGTATTTGGAGCATTGGAGGAGAGAAATAATTTTCCTCCCTTCCAGGAGCCCCTGCAGCATCCCAGATCTTGCCAACCCAGGCCCTTTCCCAGACAAACTTGCCTCTCATCCCTCAGGGAGCGAATTGATCTCAGCTGAAACTGTCATCGTTTACTAAAAGGCCTCTTGGCTGAAGCCCAGCTCAGCAGGGAAGGGTTCAGCTTTGTCCTTGGGGGGCTTCTGCAGGAGGTCCCATTCTTGGGGACTCTGACACTGTGGGAATCTGGCAGGTGCCCCTTCCCACATTCACAGAGGTTGCTTTGGGGGGTTGCAACAGGACTTGCTTCTCTGGTGTTTATTTCAGTGAAATTCAAGGAAGTTCATGTGCAGTTTCACCCTGGGATAAAGGAGGGTCTTCTCTTCCTACCAGCAACTCCAGGCAAGATCCTCTCCTCAGCCCAAAGGGCTAAAGAGAAAGCAAAGGAAACAAAGGAAGGCCATTTTACTCATTGCTGTTGTTGAACTTAAAATGTAATTATCTTCTGAAAACATCTGAAGGGCTTATGTAAAGCATGACACAGGAGAAGGTATTTAAACATGAAACAAAGCAGCGTCTTTTGCCGGAGCAGAATATTTGCTTTCCAAACTCCAAATTTGGAGGAGGAGAATAGCACGACGGCCTCCAAGTGTGAGTCCTGTCAACACTTAGCATCCACCTTCCCATTCACTTTTCACAACACTGTATGGTAAACCATTTCACAGATAAAGAAATGGAGGCTCAGAGAACTGGAGTAAATTGCCCAGAGATGCACAGCTACTAAGTGGTAGAACCTGAATTTGAACCTAGGCTGGGTAATTCTAGAGCCCTCAGCCTTAGCCACTACACAGTGCTCCTTCCCATACTGTCACTACCCATAGTCGTTCAGCCATGCAGTCCCTGGCCACTAAGGCAAAGCAAAAGATGCATGGGCTCGATGAACCTCGCCCGTCAGATGGGCTAAGTCTCACGGCACTTTTGTTTTCGTTGTGAATGCCCATCAGTGAGGCACATACTGCCTGTTACAGCTGATCTGCTTCGCGCATTTGTAAGTTTTGCCTGACCCTGGTGTGCATTTGAGTTTGCGACTCCAGGACTACAACATTTCTAATAGGAAAAATGTCAGCTCTGTCTTACTTTGATATTGATATGCTTTGGGGATAGCTAGGAAGCCTTCTAAGTAGCTTTGAATTTAACACATTTCTATAGAACTGTTACAAGCTGTTTGGGAACGTGGAAGCATGCTCACCAAAGATGGTTTTCGTTAGGCTCAAATCAATGATGAGCTTTTCCCTAGAACTTGAGGCTTTAGCAGACAGTAGCATGGGCCGTTGGATTATTATAACAACAACAACAAAAATATTTTAATACATTTTTCTCTCATTGTTTTGCCTGATGACAGATGCAATCCCAAATCACAGGCATTTGGTGCATGAGAGCTTTTCTGTTTACAGGAGTCCACTGTGCCTTGGAAAGGGCTGGGGCACCGCCCTAGGGATTGTTATTTCAGACAAGAATTTCACCCTACAAAGTAAAGGCAAAACAAACTGTCATTGTCCTTTTTATCTGTCACAGAGGCACACTGGACTTGTAGAAGGAGCATGCCTTTTAGACACTAGGTGGACTAGCGAAAACCTGGATTCAAATTCAGCCTTTTCTACTTCACAGTTGTAGGACCTAGGACAAGGGACATCAAGTTACATTTTTGAGTCCAGTTTCCACATCAGGAAAATGCAGACAAAAATACAGACCTAGTTGGGGTACCGTAAGGATTAGAGGCGGTATGTGGAAGACCCCATGCAGGCCCCTGGAGGGCTCTTTGTAGTAGGTCTAGCTAGCATCAGGAGCAGCGTGGGGCACGTGGCACTGCACACGCTGGCCGCTGGCTTGCACAGCAGGTCCTCAAATAATGTCTTTTTTTTTTTTTTTTTGAGACAGGGTCTCGCTCTGTCACCCAGGCTGAAGTGCAGTGACACAGTCCTGGCTCAACCTCCTGGGCTCAAGAGATCCTCCCACTTCAGCCTCCTGAGTAGCTGGGATCACGGGCACACACCACCACACCCAGCTAATTTTTAAATTTTTTGTGCAGATGGGGGTCTCACTACGTTGTCCAGGCTACACCATTCCATTGGAACATGGATGAGAAAAAAACAAAATCCATGCCTGCTGGGGTCACAGTCTGTGTGGAGTCTGCACTCTCTCCATGTCTGCACAGGTTTTCTCCAGGCACTACCACTTCCTCCCACATCCCAGCAAAGTGCACGTTAGGTGAACTGGTGTGTCTACATCGTCCCAGTCTGAGCGAGCGTGGGTGTGGTTGAGTGTGCCCTGTGAGGGAATGGCATCCTATCCAGGACTGGGTCCCACCTTATGCCCTGAGCTGCCAGGAAAGGCTCTGACCACTCATGACCCTGAACTGGAATCACTAAGTAAATAATGATCTTACTTGTTTTTAATAATCAAATGCATGTATAGCTCACATTTATTTCAGTGTTTAATATTAGAAGTGTTTTCAGTCTTTACCTAGAAGTTTGCTGATGTTTTTGTGACCTGAAATATACTGTAGGAACTCAACTCTTGCTTATAGCCATTAGCCTATGGTACAATTGGTTTCCCTTTAAGCTGCAGTTCCCAAGACCCTATGGACAACGGTAACTTACTGTACTGTCAAGGTCAAAGGAACTGCTCTATTTCAGAATGGATGGTTGGACCTCACAAGGGTAGAAAATGCCACACAGCACGTCGCCCGAAGTGGTGCTCAGAGAGTCGGGTTTCTGGTTTTCAATTATTAAAAACACGCAAACAACTAACACCACCCTCCTCCCACCCCTCTCACCTCACGTTGACAAAGCCAGCTTCAAACCCCTGGGTCGTCCTGGGTGAGAAGCCCTCAAATGGCAGTCTGCTGCCCTCTGCTGTCCATGTCGAGAAGTCCTGGGGAGGATGCTCTGGGCAGCAGCACCGCCAGCCTTCACAATCCGAGGAGCTTGGGCGCCCCCAGAGGGAGGGAGTGCCGGAAAAGCCACATAATTGGAGGGGTGTGGTGAAAAATGAAATGTGGGACAACGTCTTAAAAACAGTGAGAATTTCAAGACAGCGAACAGAGTATTAAGCTAAGCTGTGGACATTTTTGAGGGTGGGACCTGTGCCACCATGTGCCACACTCTGAAGCTGGCCTCATTATTACCTGCTCCTGACATTACGCTTCAGGGCTATGACACTCTCGGTGGTTCCCTGAAAGAATCTAAGTTTAGGAGAATATGTGGGGAGAGGAGTTGCAGGTAAGGTTCTCCCTAATACGCCAGGCTGAGGGGAATCAGTTTCTCTTAGCTATGATGCAGTGGTATTGAAAGTCTAATTTGGTTTTTTTGTTTTTTTGGTTTTTTTTTTTTTTGAGATGGAGTTTCACTCTGTGGCCCAGGCTGGAGTGCAGTGGTGCGATCTCTGCTCACTGCAAGCTCTGCTTCCCGGGTTCATGCCATTCTCCTGCCTCAGCCTCCCGAGTAGCTGAGACTACAGGCGCCCGCCACCACGCCCGGCTAATTTTTTGTATTTTTAATAGAGACGGGGTTTCACCGTGTTAGCCAGGATGGTCTAGATCTCCTGACCTCGTGATCCGCCTGCCTTGGCCTCCCAAAGTGCTGGGATTACAGGCGTGAGCCACTACACCTGGCCGAAAGTCTAATCTTTTTTCCATTTCCTTGCTATTGGAGTTTGAGAAAGAAAAAAAAAAAAAAAAAAAAAACAAACAAACAAAAAACAGGACTCCTTGTCCCAGCCTCGGGAACCAATTCAGACTCTGGAGTTAGACAGATGGAGATTGAAACATCACCTACATTACAGAACAGACTACCCTGGAGGACAGAGCTTGGCAATGATGAGAGTGCTAAAATGCACTCCCCAATTCCACCAGGAAAGATCCATGCAGACGAGAGTGTGGGCCGAATGCTGTCACCCACTAGGCAGGTAACTCAGAACACTTTCATCGGGAGGATGGAATGTACTTAATGCCACTTAAAAATGGTCAAGATGGTAAATTTTACATTATGTGTATTGTACCACAATTTTTTTTACAAGATCTCAAGTTGGATGTTAAAATGCCAGGCAGTTAAAAGTATTTATGTTTAAAACTTAATTTAAAAAATAATTGACAAATACATTCTAAAATTTGTATGAGAAGGCAGAGGACCTAGAATAGCAAAAATACTCTTAAGAAAGGAAAACAAGGTTGGAAGGACTTAAACTACCTGAATTCAAGACTTACCATTAAGACACAATAATCACAACTGTGTTATTGGCATAAAGATAGACCATATAAGATCAATGGAACAAAATAAAAACTTTAAAACGTACCAATACTTACATGGTTAATTGATCTTCACCAATGATGCCAAGGTAATTTAATGGGGAAAAGATAGTCTTTTCAAGAAATAGTGTTAGAACAACTGGATATAAATATAAATATATATATCTCCATTATATATATATACACACACATATATACATCACATACATGTATATATCATATATATGTATGTATATAGTCTCAACTCATATCATATACAAATATTTGAATTGATTGTAGACCTAAATGAAGGAGCTAAAGCTATTAAACTTTTAGAAAATAGCATAAAAGAATTTCCTTCCTTCCTTCCATCTTGTCTTGTCTTGTCTTGTAACAGAGTCTCACTCTGTCACCCAGGCTGGAGTGCAGTGGCGTGATCTCAGCTCACTGAAGTCTCAATTACCTGGGCTCAAGTCATCCTCTTGCCTCAGCCTCCTGAGTAGTTTGGACTAGAGGTGTGCACCACCACACTTGGCTAATTTTAGATTTGGGGTTTTTTTGTTTGTTTGTTTTGTTTTGTTTTGTTTTTTGTTGTTGTTTTGTAGAGATAAAGTTTCATTATGTTACCCAGGCTGGTCTCAAACTTCTGGACTCAAGTAATCCTCCCTCCTTGGCCTGTAATTATTTCTTAAACAGGACACAAAAAGCACAAATCACATAAGAAAAAAAGATAAAACAGACTTCATCAAGATTTAAAGCTTTTCCTCCTCAAATAACGAGTTGAGAAAACAAAAAGACAAGCCGCAGATTGGGAGAAAACATTGGCAAAACAGCTATTAAAAAAGGCTTCTATGCAGATTATATAAAGTACTCTTAAAACTCAGTAATAAAAAGAAATACATAGCAAGTAATGGGCAAATGATTTGAACAATCACTTTATAAAAGTAGATAAATGAATAGCCAACAAACACATAAAAAATGCTTAACATCACAAGTTATTCAAGGAAGTGCAAATTAAAATAATAATAAAATACTGGCCTGGGCAACATGGTGAAACCCTGTCTTTATAAAAAATACAAAAATTAGCCTGGAGCATACATATAGTCCCAGCTACTCAGGAGGCTGAGGTGGGAGGATCGTTTGAGCCCTGGGAGGCAAGTCTGCAGTGAGCTTAGATCATGCCACTGCACTCCAGCCTGGACGACAGAGCAAGACATTGTCAAAAAGAAAAAAAAAAAAAAAAGAAAACACCCAAAAGAATAAAAATGTGAGAAACTCTCACACATTTACACATTGCTGAAGGCAATGCAAAGTGGTGCAGTCAGGCTGGAAAACAGAGTGGCAAAGCCCTATAAAGGAGTGGTCCCAACCTTTTGGGCACCAGGGACCAGTTTCATGGGAGACAGTTTTTCCATGGACAGTGGGGGAGGGGGATGGTTTTAGGATGATCTAAGCTCATTATATTTACTGTGCACTTTATTTCTATTATTATTACATTGTAATATATAATGAAGTAATTATACATCTCACCATAATGTAGAATCAGTAGGAGCCCTGAGCTTGTTCTCCTGCAACTAGATGATCTCATCTGGGGGTGATGTGAAACAGTGACAGATCATGAGGCATTAGATTCTCATAAGGAACACACAATCTGGATCCCTCGCATGCGTAGTTCGCAATAGGGTTCGTGCTCCTACGATAATCTAATGCCTTCACTGATCTGACAGGAGGCAGAGCTCAGGCAGTAATGCGATTGATGGCAGGTGGCTGTAAAGACAGATGATGCTTCATTCACTTTCCTGTTGCACACCTGCTGTGCAGCCCCACTCCCAACAGGCCACGGACAGGTACTGGTCCAATAAAGTGAAAGATATCATTACCAGTAACCCAACAATCCCCGCTCCTAGAGAAATGGAAATACATGTTTTCACAAAGACAAGTATACAAATGCACATAGCATCATTATTCATTGTAGCCAAAATTTGAAAATAACCCAGATGTCCATCAACTGGTGAATAGATTCATTGTGGTACATCTATACTAGGGGATACTACTCGGCACTAAAAGGGAATGAACTATTGATACAAAATACATTATAGATGAATTTCAAACACATTATGCTAAGTGAAAGGAATCAAATACAAAAGACTACATGCTGTATGACTAAATTTATATGAAATTTTAGAAAAGGCAATGTTACAGGGAAGGGAAGCAGATCAGTGCATACCTGAGGCTGTGAGCCAGGTGAAGGGTGGGTTGCAAAGAGATATGAGAGGCTTTTAGCAAGTGATGGCTGTGTTCTGTATCTTGATTGTGGTGATGTTTACATGACTGTATACAATTACCCAAAGCCATTAAATTATACAATTAAAATACCTGAATTTTACTGTATTGTAAATTATACCTCAATACAGCTGGAGAAAAAGTCAACAACAAACACAAAATCACAGCCAATGGGCTCTTCTCCATGGCTGAAAGATACTGGGTCCACATATTCCAGAGTCCCTTGTACTCATATCATGGTCCGTTATATAAATAAATTGTAATTTATTTTTAAAGTTAACCATTGCTGAACATTTGTAATGTTTATAATTTCTTTCTTTTTTGAGTAGACCAATGGAGGGGTGTAACATTCTTGTATTGGTCCCTGGAGAACTTCTGCAAGTAATTCTACATATAAAATGTATTGGGTTGTAGATTATAAATGTACTTATCTTTCTTTTTCATATGATTTTATTCTTTTTTAGAATTTCATATAAATAGAATCCTGCCTTATGTAGTCTTTCTTATTAATACATAACAGTATATATTTGGGGGTTACGTCTGTTATACTGATACTTTCATATAACGTGTAATGGTAAAATCACCGTAATTGGGATATCCATCACCTTGGACATTTATCTTTTCTTTATGCTAGGAACATTTGAATTATTCTCTTTTAGTCACATATTTATCTTTTATGCTGGGAACATCTGAATTATTATCTTCTAGTTATTGTGAAATATGCAATAGATGTATTATTAATTGTAGTCACCCTACTGATCTATTGAACAGGTCTTATTTCTTCTACCTAACTGTATTTTGGTACCCATTAATCAACCTCTCTTTATATCCCCCCACCCTTCCACAGTTCCTGGCCTCTAGGAACCACCAATCTACT
>NW_012101291.1:104481-110496 GCF_000951045.1 Mandrillus leucophaeus
GCTGAAGGCAATGCAAAGTGGTGCAGTCAGGCTGGAAAACAGAGTGGCAAAGCCCTATAAAGGAGTGGTCCCAACCTTTTGGGCACCAGGGACCAGTTTCATGGGAGACAGTTTTTCCATGGACAGTGGGGGAGGGGGATGGTTTTAGGATGATCTAAGCTCATTATATTTACTGTGCACTTTATTTCTATTATTATTACATTGTAATATATAATGAAGTAATTATACATCTCACCATAATGTAGAATCAGTAGGAGCCCTGAGCTTGTTCTCCTGCAACTAGATGATCTCATCTGGGGGTGATGTGAAACAGTGACAGATCATGAGGCATTAGATTCTCATAAGGAACACACAATCTGGATCCCTCGCATGCGTAGTTCGCAATAGGGTTCGTGCTCCTACGATAATCTAATGCCTTCACTGATCTGACAGGAGGCAGAGCTCAGGCAGTAATGCGATTGATGGCAGGTGGCTGTAAAGACAGATGATGCTTCATTCACTTTCCTGTTGCACACCTGCTGTGCAGCCCCACTCCCAACAGGCCACGGACAGGTACTGGTCCAATAAAGTGAAAGATATCATTACCAGTAACCCAACAATCCCCGCTCCTAGAGAAATGGAAATACATGTTTTCACAAAGACAAGTATACAAATGCACATAGCATCATTATTCATTGTAGCCAAAATTTGAAAATAACCCAGATGTCCATCAACTGGTGAATAGATTCATTGTGGTACATCTATACTAGGGGATACTACTCGGCACTAAAAGGGAATGAACTATTGATACAAAATACATTATAGATGAATTTCAAACACATTATGCTAAGTGAAAGGAATCAAATACAAAAGACTACATGCTGTATGACTAAATTTATATGAAATTTTAGAAAAGGCAATGTTACAGGGAAGGGAAGCAGATCAGTGCATACCTGAGGCTGTGAGCCAGGTGAAGGGTGGGTTGCAAAGAGATATGAGAGGCTTTTAGCAAGTGATGGCTGTGTTCTGTATCTTGATTGTGGTGATGTTTACATGACTGTATACAATTACCCAAAGCCATTAAATTATACAATTAAAATACCTGAATTTTACTGTATTGTAAATTATACCTCAATACAGCTGGAGAAAAAGTCAACAACAAACACAAAATCACAGCCAATGGGCTCTTCTCCATGGCTGAAAGATACTGGGTCCACATATTCCAGAGTCCCTTGTACTCATATCATGGTCCGTTATATAAATAAATTGTAATTTATTTTTAAAGTTAACCATTGCTGAACATTTGTAATGTTTATAATTTCTTTCTTTTTTGAGTAGACCAATGGAGGGGTGTAACATTCTTGTATTGGTCCCTGGAGAACTTCTGCAAGTAATTCTACATATAAAATGTATTGGGTTGTAGATTATAAATGTACTTATCTTTCTTTTTCATATGATTTTATTCTTTTTTAGAATTTCATATAAATAGAATCCTGCCTTATGTAGTCTTTCTTATTAATACATAACAGTATATATTTGGGGGTTACGTCTGTTATACTGATACTTTCATATAACGTGTAATGGTAAAATCACCGTAATTGGGATATCCATCACCTTGGACATTTATCTTTTCTTTATGCTAGGAACATTTGAATTATTCTCTTTTAGTCACATATTTATCTTTTATGCTGGGAACATCTGAATTATTATCTTCTAGTTATTGTGAAATATGCAATAGATGTATTATTAATTGTAGTCACCCTACTGATCTATTGAACAGGTCTTATTTCTTCTACCTAACTGTATTTTGGTACCCATTAATCAACCTCTCTTTATATCCCCCCACCCTTCCACAGTTCCTGGCCTCTAGGAACCACCAATCTACTATCCATCTTCATGAGATTCACTTTATTAGCTCCCACGTATGAGTGATAACATGTGGTATTTGTCTTTCTGTGCCAGGCTTGTTTCACTTAAGACAATGACCACGTTGTTGAAAATGACAGGATTTCATTCTTTCCTTTGATTGAATAATATTCCATTGAGTATATATACCACGTTTTCTTTATCCAATCATCCATTGATGGATACTTAGGTTGGTTCCATATTTTGGCTATTGTGAGTAGTTCTGCAATAAACATAGGATTTCAGTTATCTTTTCAATATATTGATTTACTTTTTTTTGGGTATATACCCAGTAGTAGGATTGCTGGATCAAATGGTAGTCTTATTTTTAAATTTTGGAGGAATCTCCATACTGTTTTCCATAGTGGCTGTACTAACTTACATACCCATCAACCGTGTACACGTGTTCCCTTTTTCCCCACACCCTTGCCAACATCCAATATTCCCTGTTTTTTAAATAAAAGCCATTTTAACTTGGATGAAATCTCATTGTGGTTTTGATTTGCATTTCTCTGATGATTGGTGATGATGAGCATTTTTTCATATACCTATAAAACATTTGTATGTCTTGAGAAATGTCTATTCAGATATTTTGTCCGTTTTTATTGGGTTGTGTTTTTTTGCTATTGAATTGTTTGAGTTCCTTATGTATTCTAGCTATTGATCCCTTGTCAGATGGAGAGTTTACAAATATTTTCACTCATTCTGTGGGTTGTAGCTTTACTTTATTGATTGTTTCTTTTGCTGTGCAGAAGCTTTTTAGTTTGACATAATTCTATTTGTCTAATTTTTGCTTTTGGTGCCTGTGCTTTTGAGGTCTTACTCAAAAAATCTTTGCACAGACCAATGTCCTACACCACTTCTCCAGTGTTTTCTTCTAGCAGTTTCATAGTTTCAGGACTTACACTTAAGTATTTATTTATTTATTTAGAGATGGAGTCTCACTGTGCCGCCCAGGCTGGAGTACAGTGGCACAATATCATCTCACTGCAACCTCTGCCTCCTGAGTTCAAGCGATTCTCCTCCCTCAGCCTACTGAGTAACTGGGATTACTGGTGCACACCACCACACCTATTGTTTGTATTTTAGTAGACACAGGGTTTCACCATGTTGGCCAGGCTGGTCTCGAACTCCTGACCTCAAGTAATCCACCTGCCTTGGCCTCCCAAAGCTGGGATTATAGGTGTGAGCCACTGCACCTGGCCACATTTAAGTCTTTAATCCATTTTGGGTTGATTTGTTTTCATATAGTGAGAGAGAGGTGTCTAGTTTTATTCTTCTGTATATGGTTATCCAGTTTTCCCAGCACTATTAATTGAAGAGATTGTCCTTTCCCCATTGTATAGTCTTGTCACCTTTGTCAAAAATGTGTTGGCTGTAAATGTGTGAATTGACTTCTAGTTTCTCTATTCAGTTCCATTGGTCTATGTGTCTGTTTGTATATCAGTATCGTGCTACTTAGGTTACTGTGGCTTTGTAGTATATTGTGAAGACAGGGTGGTGTGATGCTTCCAATTTTGTTTTGCTCTGGATTGCTTTGGTTATTTGAGTCTTTTGTGGTTCCATATACATTTTAACATCGTTCTTTTCTATTTCTGTGAAGAATGTAATTGGAAAATTCATTGTGAAAGGGATTGCTTTGAATCTGTAAGTAGCTTTGGGTAGCATTGACATTTTAACAATATTATTTCAATCCATGAGCATGGAATATTTTTTCAATTTTTATGTGTTCTCTTCAATTTCTTTCATCAGTGTTTTATAGATTTCCTTATGGAGATCTTTCACTTCTTTAGTTAAATTTATTCGTAGGTCTTGTATGTTTTTGGTAGCTATTGTAAATGGGATTGCTTTCTTGATTTCTTTTTCAGATTGTTCACTGCCAGCATATGTAAATAATACTAATTTTTGTGTGCTAATTTTGTATCTTGCAACTTTACTAAATTCATTTATCAATTTTAACCATTTTTGGTGGAGTCATCAGGTTTTTCACATTATAAGATTATGTCATTTGCAAACAAAGATACTTTGAAATTTTTCTCTCCAATTTTTCCATCTCTTACTCTTGCCTAATTGCTCTGGCTAGGACTTCCAGTGTTATGTTGAATAAAAGTGGTGAAAGTGGGCATCCTTGTCTTGTTCCAGATCTTTGAGGAAAGACTTTCGATTTTTTCTCATTTGGTATAATGCTATCTGTGGATTTGTCATATATGGCCTTTATTGTTTGAGGGATGTTCCTTCTACACCCAGTTTGTGGAAAGTTTTTATCATAAAAGGATATTGAATTTTCTCAAATGCTTTTTCAGCATCTATTGAAATGATCATACGGATTTTGTCCTCAGTTTTATTAATGTGATATATTATATTACTGATTTGTGAATGCTGAACCAGCCTTGCATCGCTGGGATGAAACCCACTGGATGATGGCAAATTATCTTTTTAATGTGCTGTTGAATTCAGTTTGCTAGTATTCTGTTAAGGATTTTTGCATCTGTGTTCATCAGGGATATTGGCCTGTATCTTTCTTTTTGTTGTGTCCTTGTCTGGTTTTGGCATCAGGGTAATGCTGGCCTTTTAGAATGACGTTGGTCCTTACTCCTCAATTTTTTTGAATAGTTGGAATAGAATTGGTATTATTCTTCTTTAAATATATGCTAGAATTCAACAGTGAAGCCATCAAGTTCTGGATTTTCTTTGGTGGAAAACTTTTTATCGTGGCTTTGATCTCATTATTCATTATTGGTTTGTTCAGGTCTTCCATTTCTTTATGGTTTAATCTTGGAAGATTGCATGTGTTCAGAAATGTATTCTTCTGTTTTCCAGTTTGTTGGTGTATAGTTGTTCATAATAGTCTCTGATTCTTTGCATTTCTGTGCTGCCTGTAATTATGTCTTCATTTCCCTTTCTAATTTTATTTGGGCCTTCTATGATTTTTTTCTTAGTGTAGCTAAAAGTTTGTCAATTTTGTTTATCTTTTCAAATAACCAATTTTTAATTTCATTGATTTTTTTGTATTTTTTTAGTCTCAATTTCATTTGTTTCTGTTCTGGTCTTTATTATCTCTTTCCCACTAATAATTTTGGGTTTGGTTTGTTTTTGCTTTTCTAGTTCCTTGAGGTACATCATTAGGCTGTTTATTTGGAATCTTTTTTTTATATATACACATTTATTATTATAAACTTCCTTTTAGTCTTGCTTTTGCTGTATCCCATAGATTTTGGTATGTTGTATTTCCATTTTTATTTGTTTCAATAAATTTTTAAACCACTTTCCTAATTTTGTCATTGACCCATTGATTGTTCAGGAGTATGTTGTTTAATTTCCATGCGTTTGTGTGGTTTCCAGGTTACTCTTGTTTTTGGTTTCTAGTTTTATTCCATTGCAATCAGAAAATATATTTAATATAATTTCAACATTTTTGAATTTGTTGAGACTTGTTTTGTGGCCGAAGATATGGTCTATTCTGGACAATGCTCTGAAGAGAAGAATGTATGTTCTGCAGCAGTTGAGTGAAATGTTCTGTAAATGTCAGATAGGCCTATTTGGTCTAGTGTGTAGTTTAACCCCAATGTTTCTTTCTTCAATGATCTATCCATTACTGAGAGTCGGATGTTGAAGTCTCCCACTATTATTATATTACAGTCTCTCTCTTTAAATCTATTAGTGTTTGCTTCATACACTTGGGTGCTCCAGTATTGGGTGTATAGATATTTATAACTGTAATATTGTCTTGCTGAGCTGACCCCTTTATCATTATATAGTTACCTTGTCTCTTTTTACAGTCTTTAACTTGTAGTCTATTTTAACTAAGTATAGCTAATCTTGCAATTTTTTGGTCTCTATTTGCATGGAATATCTTTTTCCATCCCCTATTTCAGTCTATGTGTGTCTTTGTAGGTGAAGTAGGTTTTTTATAGGCAGCACATAGTTGGATGTTTATTTATTCAGCCTCTGTATGTCCTTTACTTGGAGAATTTAGTCCATTTACTTTTTTTATTATTATTATACTTTAAGTTCTAGGGTACATGTGCACAACGTGCAGGTTTGTTACAAATGTATACATGTGCCATGTTGGTGTGCTGCACCCATTAACTCATCATTTACATTAGGTATATCTCCTAATGCTATCCCTCC
>NW_012101291.1:115051-189766 GCF_000951045.1 Mandrillus leucophaeus
ATCAGCAGCGGAGGCTGCAGGAGATAGAATATTGCTGCACAGCGAGTGTTGCTGTCTGATTCTTGCTCTGGAAGCTTCGTCTCAGGGGTGTACCCTGCCGTGTGAGGTGTGAGGTGTCAGTCTGCACCTAGTGGGGGATGTCTCCCAGTTAGGCTACTCAGGGGTCAGCGACCCACTTGAGCAGGCAATCTGTCGGTTTTCAGATCTCAACCTCCATGCTGGGAGATCCACTGCTCTCTTCAAAGCTATCAGACAGGGGCATTTACCTCTACCAAGGTTTCTGCTGCTTTTTGTTTAGCTATGTCCTGTCCCCAGAGGAGAAGTCTACAGAGGCAAGCCGTCCTCCTTAAGCTGCGGTGGGCTCCACCCAATTCGAGCTTCCCGGTGGCTTTGTTTACCCACTTAAGCCTCAGCAATGGCGGGCGCCCCTCCCCCACCCTGGCTGCTGCCTTGCGGTTAGGTCTCAGACTGCTGTGCTAGAAATGAGGGAGGCTTCGTGGGCATAGGATCCTCTGGGCCAGGTGTGGGATATAATCTCCTGGTGTGCCCTTTGCTAAGACCCTTGGTAAAGCACAGTATTAGGGTGGGAGTTACCCAATTTTCCAGGTGTTGTGTGTCTCAGTTTCCCTTGGCTAGGAAGAGAGATTCCCTTCCCCCATGCGCTTCCCAGGTGAGGCAATGCCTCGCCCTGCTTCAACTCTTGCTGGTCGGGCTGCACCAGCTGACCAGTACCGATTGTCCAGCACTCCCCAGTGAGATGAACCCAGTACCTCAGTTGAAAATGCAGAAATCACCCGTCTTCTGTGTCACTCACGCTTGGAGCTGGAGGCTGGAGCTGTTCCTATTTGGCCATCTTGGGTGCGCCCCCCAGTCCATTTACTTTTTGTGTTATTATTGATAGGGAAGGACTTACTACTGCCATTTTGTTACTTGTTTTCTAGTTGTTTTGTAACTCCTCTCTTCCTTTCTTACTGTTGTCCTGTGTTGTTAAGTGATTTTCTATTGTAGTATGTTTTAATTTGTTGTTTTTTAGTCAATCTATTACAGGTTTTTGCTTTGTGGTTACCATGAGGCTTAGAAAAAACCATTGTATTACTACTAAAAGTTATTTTAAACAGATGACAACTTATCTTTGATCATAAAAAATGTACAAAGGAAAAACTGAAAAAAAAATCTACACTTTATCACTACTCCCACCCTGCCCCATTTTAACATTTGGATTTTCTACATAAAGAAGTTTATCATCTAAGAATAATGACAGATTGAATTTCCATCTTTATGTAGTTTCTTTTTCTTGCCTTACTACACTGTTTAGAACCTTGGTATGTTGAGTGGATGTCTTAATGTAGGCATTCTTGTCTCATTTGCAACATCAAAAGAAATGTTTTTATTGTAAGCTGATTTAGATACTCTTTATCAGTTCAGAAAGGTTTCTTTTAGTCCTAATTTGCTAAGAAGATTTTAAATCATGAATGGACATAAACATTTATTTCTCACAGTTCTGAAGGCTGAGAGATTCAGGATCAAGGTGCTGACAGATTCTGTGTCTTGTGAGTACCATTTTCTGAGTTTGAAAATGGCCTCCTTCTTGCCGTATCCTCATATGGTGAACAGAAAGGGAGGGCTCTAGGCTTTTCTTCTTATAAGGGCACTAATCCTATCATAGGGTCCTTAACCCCATGACCTCATCTAACCTTAATTACCTCCCAGAGACTCCACCTCCAAATAGCACATTGGGAATTAGAGATTCAACATATGAGTTTGGGAAAGGAAGGACACAAATATTAATTCCACAGCAGACATTGAATTTTATCAGGTGCATGTGTCTTCATCTATTGAAATGATCTATGATTTTTCTTTCATCTTTTAATGTGAATTACATGGGTTGATTTTCTAATGTTAAATTAACCTTGCATTCTTAAAATGAACCCTTTTGCCATCATTCATTATGCTTTACATTGTTACTCTTAAATTGCTAATATTTTGTCAATTTCTATTATGCATGAGATTAGCCTATAATTTTCCTTTTTCATATTGTCCTTGTTGGTATTTTAGCTTTATCAAATAAATGGGAAAGCATATTTAGAAACACACTTTGTGTACCTTCTCAGATTCCCTTAACTGCCTCCCTCTTTCCTTCCCTTGGTTGGCACCCCACACATGCCAGGTTTCCCCTTCACTTTTGAACTTTAATAAAACACCACCATCATAGTACATGGATCTCAATTCCTGAACAGCTGCTAAGTCGGGATGATGCAACACAGATGAAACGGCAGTAATATCCGTGTTGGGTAAATGTTACTCAATGAGAACTGGGAGATGGGAGCTTACCTGACAGGAAGATTACGCCCTTTTCTCTCTTCTACTGACTACTCCAAGATATTGTTCCTCCTTGCAACCTTTCCAAAAACATCCACATTCCAAGAATCTCACATACTAACATAACATGTCCGTTTTGACTATGAAGTGGTAGTCAATATAGTAATGCATCACACCACATTTCATTGGATTTCCCTTGCTTTGTTTCTACTTTTCTCTCATTCATACTGTGCTGAATTTGCATTTCCCAAATAAAATATTAGCATCTTTTTCAAGATGGAGTCTCACTCTGTCATTCAGGCTGGAGTGCAGTGGCGTGATATCAGTTCATTGCAACCTCTGCCTCCCGGCTTCAAGTGATTCTCCTGCCTCAGCCTCCTGAGTAACTGGGATTACAGGCAAGCACCACCACACCCAGCTAATTTTTGTATATTTAGTAGAGATGGGGTTTCACCACGTTGGCCAGGCTGGTCTCAAACTCCTGACCTCAAGTGATCTGCCCACCTCGGCCTCCCAGCGTGCTGGGATTAGTCATGAGCCACTGCACCTGGCCAAATATTAGCATCTTAATCCTTGCCTCAGGCTCTGTTTTCTAGAAGACCTAAACTAAGACCAAAATTGTCTCCTTTGTTCTATGCACTGGAGTATTTATTTTATGTAAGATTCCACAATTTTGTTCCTTTAAAGTTTGATAGAGCTTATAAACCATCTAGGCTTGGGTTTTTCTGTGTGGAAATATTGGGAAGCACTGTTATTTTTAATGATTTTAAGACTATTCAGTTTTTCTACATCTTCATGAGACAATTTTCATAAGTTATAGTATTTAAAGAATTCACTCTTTTATCTATACTTACAAATTTATTGGCATAAAGTTTATATAGTATACTTTTATTACCTATTTTATTACACTTTTATTAATCTTTATATGACCTGTAGGAATGCTCATATTTTCATTCTTATCGTTTTGCTTCTCTCTGATCTTTCAGTCTTGCCAGGGTTTCATATTTTATGAGTATTTTTGAAGAACCAGCTGCTGACTTTGTTGATCTCTATTGTGTTTTCTACTTTCGAGGTTGCTCTTACCTTTAGTAGTTCCCTTTTGTTGTTGTTCCTTTTGTTATTGTTTAACTTCATGTTTTGAATGACTCATTTTAGTCTCTCTTTCCTAATATGCACATTTCTAGGCATGTCTGCCTATATGTTCTCTAAATACTGCTCTAGCTGCATTCCACGTATTTTAATAGGACTTGACAGTTTTAAATAATTTCCATGACTTTTTCCCATGACTAATTAGAAATCTGTTTATTAATTCTCAAATATATGGAGCTTTCCTAAAGATGCCTTTTATACTGATTTCTATCTTAAATCCATTGTGGTCAGAGAATACTGTGTGTATTGTAGCAATTCCTTGAAATACATTGAGACTTGCTTAATTTGCAAGTACAAAGTTTTCATATTTTTCCATATGTGATTGGAAAAATACTGATAATTTGGGGATATAGTATACACACAGTGCACACAAACATGTATTTCCAGTACTTCAAAATTTCTACATATTTCCTGGTATTTGTCTGCTTGCTTCATTAATTACTGAGTGATGTATGATTTTGAATTGCACTTTCTTTTGTTGCTCATTTTTCTTTCATATCCTTATGGCGATTGTTTTAAGTGCATACCAATTTAAAATTATTTCACCTTCATGAATAACCTTTTATTACACAAAGTGATATTTTCTATTAATGCTCCTAAATACACTTTACACTTGAGTCCTTTTTTAGGGTCTGCTTCTTGGGGGAATCTAAACTACGACAGTTTATCTCTCCTGGTATGTTGTAGCACCACAAAGCTAAGACTCCCACGTGTGGTAAAGTATTATTGGGCCCATGAGGAAGGGGATACACTCACTTACGTAATCTCTAGAATGATAGAGAGATGGGGTGGTGTTAATTATAAGGATTGTGGAATAGGTTGGTTGTTGCTAAGTGCAATCAGTGCAAGGATGGAAGGCAACATCAGGCTCAACTTAGGGCATGGTGTCAAAGGATTCCCTGGCATCTAAAGTGATCCTCAGCTCATGCAGCTAGAGGACAGACTGCTAAAAACCAAGGTAGAAGTTACAAATAATACTGAATTGACAGCCCTCACAAGTATCCTGTTAAAGTCAGGCACTAATAGTTAAGGGGTGGGACCCTAGACATGGGGAGGGAACATCTGGATAGAAATGCTGAGAACTCTGAACCTCATATACTTCTGAACCCTCTGAGTTAGTGGTCCACTCCCTCCTGCAGATGGGTAACAGGCTTCCTTGCTTGGAGACCATGTCAAGGCCTCAAATGAAATGAATGCCCCCCAAGATGAAGTGCTTTCCTCCTCCAAGGCCTGCCCCACCTCCTGTTGTTGCGTCTAGACCAATTACTAGGGTAAAGCCTCAGCATGGTCCAACTGTGGAGTTGGGTCCTTGCTTCAGGAGGAGAGGGATCATCATCAAGACAGCTGCAGGATTTGGCTACTCTTCTCAGCAGGAATTGGGAGAACATGCCTGGGAATGAATCTTGAGGACATGACACTAGACTAGATTAGGGATGGTTTATCAGTATGTGGGATACTCTTCTACAATTCAGGATTTAACATCCCAGCAGAAACCTGAAGCTGATACTAACATGCTGCTGGATAGCTCCTTGAAGTTTGGAGGGAATGATGGTCTACAGTAAATGAGGTGGAGATGCTGGAACTGCCCTGCAGAACAGAGGCAGGGCTCAGAAAGTTCAAAGTGGCAATGCTCCTGAGATGGATTTCTAATTTCTGACCAGAATACCCACTACCTATGTGCCAAAGACATTTCCTTCACTAAAACCAGAGTGAATGCACTAGTGAGTGGGCTGTGCTGTTGGGAAACAGAGTTGAAAGGTTTCCCTTGTGTGAATGGACGACAGGAGTCTGGAACAGCAGAGGCCAGGTGACAGCACTTAGCTGTCAGAGGCAAGATAGTTATTACCATAATAGGTAGCAGGGAATGGCAACCAAGGATGCAATCCCACAGGGATCTGTGGAGATGACAAGATAGGGATAAGGTGGATGGGCAGCTTGACTGTTCTAATAATAAAATATTAAGATCAGGTGAGATGTTAGCTGTCAGCTGCTGCAGCAAACATATATATATATATAATCACCATTTCTCATTCATCCTTTCAAGATCTAAGCCTATTCTCGGACCCACAGACCATGATCAAAGGAGAGGCTGGGGCACTTGAAGAATGATACTAGGATGCCACATGAGGGTATTAAAGGGATTTTTAACCATTTGCCAGCGTCTATACACTGAAGAAAGGGAATCATGAGTATCTTTTTAGGACTACTGGATGTAGAACCTTGCTTTTTGGCTTAAGATGAGATTTGAGAACTTTTTTCTGTAAAGGTACAGATAGTAACTATTTTAGGTTTTGTGAGTTATAGGATTTTTCTGCAAAAAAATCCACTGTGCCATTGTCATGTGAAAGCAGCCACAGACAATAAGTAAACAAATGGCTGTGTTCCAATAAAACTTCATTTACAAAAATAGGCAATGGGCAAGATTTGGCCCATGGGCCATAGTTTCCTGGTCTTTGGCCTTGGACATGATCAATTTTTATAACAATTCTGTATGCACTTGAAAATAATGTAGTCTCCAATTTCAGGGTTCGTTACTTTGTATTTTATATTAGAACAGCACATTAAATTATGCTGTTCAAATTCTCTCTTACATTTTTGGGGTCTGCTTTATCTGTAAGTAACTGAATGAGTTTAGAAAACTCCCACTATGGTCATTTGTCAAATTTTGCTTTATATAATTTGAAGCTATGTTATTAGGTGCCTACAAGTTTAACATCTTTATTCTTCCTGGTCAGCTGAAACCTGTGTCTTCTTGAAGTAATCTTCATTAACTCTAGTAGTAATTTTTCCCTTGAGCTATACTAGTTTGAGGTTAATATGGCTACATCAGCTTTAGTTTGGTGTTTTGATAGTATACATTTTTCATTCTTTCATTCTGTGCCTTTATATTTTGGTTAGTTCGTTATTAATAGCACAGGGCACAAATTAAAAATCTGAGCTTCTTGGAAACCTAAGCAAGTGGGAAAATACTTGCTGAAAAGATGCAGTCAGGTAATCAGCAGCCTATCTGCTACTTGTGATAACCTACTTAAAATCAGGTGTATGGGGCGTTATGGGGCATCACACGGTACAAGGGAGGCTTTGAAGGCAATTTTACCCACTAACACCCCAGAGGCTCACACATTATTGGAATTTTATCAGTTGCTCACACTGATTACTTTATAACTATATGGCTTCCAATAAGTAGTAGCTATTTATATTAGTACCCTGAAGCAATAAGGCAGGAAGAATTCAATAGTACCCTGGAACATATTAGTACCCTGAAGCAATATGGCAGGAAGAAATGACTAGGGGTTTCCAGCAAAGTTGCTTGTTCCTTGATCATACCAGAACCTTCTTGTTTGCTCCTCTAGTCTCCTTACTCAATGATGTTGTTTTACCTAACGGGTCACTCTCTCTGCTGAACTCAAGGTGACTGGAATCCTAGGCACTAACAAAGGATGTTTTTGAGGTATTAAAGTACCCTGTTTTAGGGGAGGAGGTAGAAAGGTGTCATGAGCAGCTGCACCAGAACTGCAAGGAAGGAGGTGCTTTCACCTCTAAATTCTTGCCACTTACCAGCTTGTATGACCTTAACAAGGGTCTCTACCATCTGTAAGGCTTCAATTTCCTTATGGAAAAATTAGAAATGATTCCTCTTTTCAAGAGTATTTGGGTTAAAGAAAACGGTGAAGATGCTTGGCATAGGACTTCAACAAAATGCTAAATCATTTCCTTCCCTCTGCTCTGAGCAATTCACTGGACCATGGCATTCCTCTCAAATGGTGCTTGCTGAAAATCATCCCTTTTCAAAGGGGCAGGCAAGTTATTTCTCTGTTCATGTTCCCCTCCAGAGCATGCTTCTTGGGATTTCAGGCAGGCTTTGCCTCAGACTTCAAGGAAATAAGGAGAAGCAAGACTTTCTGAGATCTAGTTCACATAAATGAAGGATCCCAAGGTACATTTGAGTCTCACTATCAGAAGTCCAAGATAATCATTGTTTAAGAAAGTTCTTTGCCCCCAAGCCAGATTTCTCCTCTAGTCTTGAGCTGCTTCCACAGTGCAGTGAGCCAAGATGCAGGGGCCAAGAGTGCAGGCTGAACTATCACAGTGACCTTCTTTAAGGCTCCACAACATACTAGTCATGACTTTTAATAAGCTATCCTTTCCTTTCTGGGCCTCAGTTTGGGGGAATGATGTCACTGGAACTATAGCGAGAATTTTAAAGTACAATGTATATATACATTGTACCAACACACTTGGCATAGAGCCCAGCATACAGTAAACACTTGGGGAATCCAAAGTTTTGTTAGGCACCTGTGCTGCATACCCCTGAATCATGAACTCCATGGTGATGCTGAGGACAGGGGTCGGGAGGAGTTATTGCTCAATATGCAATCCAACTCCTGAGAATTTAAGTACTGTGTGGGAAAGAGCCATGCTGTACAGAGATGTACAGCCATCTCTGTACCCCATCCTCTGCTCTATCCCTCATTCCTGGCATGTGCCCAACAAGTTGGGTTAACAACGACAAAAAACACTCTGGTTGGGCTGGTGTGCTGAGGCCCATGGGACTTGGCTTCTCAGGGTAAGTCTGGGATCCACAGACAAGCCATTCTGCAAAACTTATGTCAATTTTAATGAAGCACTAAAGAGTGAGACAGGCAGGGGGATTGATTGACTTGTGGGTATTTTTTAAGAAACCCTGTTAGATATAACACCTAAAGTTCCAATTATCAAGCTTGGTGGACACCTTCAAAAGGATGAAAGCTGCAACCTCCTTTACTCTGTCCTTCATATCATCACTCAAAATACATAAAGCACATTTCATTCCTAACAACATACACTTTGGCAGATAAAAAAGGTGACCCACACTTTCATTTTCTTTATTTTTCATTGATACCGTATGAATACAAAGTTTCTAGAAAGCTACAAAATGTCTACCACTTTATCAAGAAGGCATCAAAATGTGTCACTTTGCAAAGACATGAAAACACCTGCAGGAACTGACACAAAAATAGCATTTTTAGAGTGATGAAATAATTGCACTTAACTGTCATGGGTATTAAAGTTATCACACATATGTACCGCAAAAGCTAGAATACATTTTTTTTTTTTACAAAGCACTTTATAAAAAAATTCTCTGCACACAAATCCTATAATTTTCATATAACTATCATACTAAAGATAAATTCACTTTAAAGCCAACACTTAGAACATTTTAAAACAAAAAGGTACCAGTACCTAAACACAGACGTTAACAAATACGAGAATACTGTACTGCCAAGAGGTTTAATCAAATGCCTTTTGAAAGTTTCTGCAAATAGGTTAAGAAAACATGTGTGAGAATTTGCCCACGCCCACCCCCATCTCTCCAATCTACCCATGAGGAACCCGGTTACCCGAAGGCAGGTTCCACAGCCCACTCCCAGCAGCAGTACAATATCAAAGGAACCACTGACCAGATGAAACGCTTACGTCACAAGCCCATTTTATACACGTGACACGAAGACACAGACCGTGAGAATCCCATTAAGTCACTTAGAATGTGAACAAACACACGTGGCAAAAACCGATTTACATAAAATTTAAGTGTATTCTTAAAGAATTAAAGGCTATTCAGGTTTCTTTTTTAAATGTTACAATTTTTTTTTTTTTGTCATTTTCAGGCACGTACTGTTTTTTACTTTTTTTTTTTTCTTGTCTGCAGTCATGAGCCTATTGAGAAAGGCCTACAGAAGTAAATCTTTCAAGGAGGTAATAGGGAGATGTATCTTTTTTTAAGAAGTGCAGTTGATATCTAATTTACACAGTGAAACTGATGACAGAAAATGACTAATGAAAAAAAAATCAGAGACTGGTTTCCAGCTGATTGACACCTAGATCTGTCAGCCTCTCTTAGAGAAAGGGGAAGGAGAAAAAATCTCATCATGAAAGGCAGACAAAAGAGTCCACCTGACAGAGGTGGAATCTGATGGAATCTGACCCCATTTCATGATAAACGAGAGGAAACATAAATGCCATCTCAAATACTAAAGCGATGTAGTGTAGCATGAGTGACTCAATGCAAATTCACAGAGTAAAAGAAGTTACGGCTTAGGAAGTAGGACAATAAATACAAATATTTCATCTTATTTAACGGTGCATGACTTCAGTGAAACTACCCTTTGCAATGCAATAAATTTTAAACACAAACCTTCATTCTTAACAATATAAGCAGTGACTTTAAGAGAGAAAACTACTGTCAAACAAAGCACAGTAACAGTTGAAAAGAGAAGCAGGAAAACAAGCATTTGACTAATTTCTTCCACACTGTGGTATAGTGCTGGCAGGGAGGAGTTGAGAATTCCAGCAGCTAACTATAACTTAGGTTGAGTACATTTTCTTTTCGTTTGATAGTTTTTGTTTGTTTGCACAAATTTCTATAAATACTCACAACTTGGAGTGGATAAGAATCACTCCTAAAATTTCAGAGCCCAGAGAGGATATTCTTAAAGACACCAGGTAGAGACACACAGAACGTATGTATGAAGAGTTTCGAGGCTAATTTTCAAAGATGTCTGATGTTATTTTTACATCTATATTAGCAAAGAAAAATCTTTTTGTCCTGGCTTCTTTTTGGCTGGTGTTTGGCCTTCTTGTCCTTTTCACTCATCTTTCTTACCTCTATCAGCTTTCCCAATTTCTACAAGGTTTGATAAAAGCCAACAAGGACTTTAAAGAGTTGCCCCTTTGAGGGCTGGAACATGCTTTGAAAATGCCAAATTGTGAATGGTGCTCTTTGGAAGTTCCTTGTAGCACATTCATACACACTACTCGGAGTCAACATGTTTGCCCTAAGAAGAACACTTCAATTGTATCGACCCTAACTCACTTTTGTTTTGTTCTGCACTGTCGTCTCAGTTTGAGGCTTCCAACTTTCAAAATGGTATCATTGTGTAAACCAGATAAGTGCGCACTGTCATTTGAATGGAAAAGAAAGTCTCCACAGAGACTGAACACGAACACAAGGAGGAGGAGAAAGCTGTAATATCTGTCCACCGGCCAAGATTCTGTCGTTTGTGCGGAAGTCCCCTCATCCGGACGCAGGGCTGGGTGACGAGGTGAAATGACACACTGGGTCATCAGCACACACAAACACAACAGTTTCTGGGGTCCTTCCGCTGCAGTGTGCTATGGATGTTGGAAGGCCCCCACTGGCAGACAGACTAGCAGCAGGCGGGGACCACGTCGTGCTCTTGTGAACAGAGGCCTGTGGTTGGTTACTCATCCCGGTAAACCAAAGGCATTATGGTGATCTCAAAATATTTTTGGTCTCTCTACAAATTATCGTTATTATGGCAGCACTTTTCTAAGCTGGAATCTCAAACCAAAGGCACTTTCATGCTAGAGTGCAGAAGATTCACAAATAGCTAAGTATTTGGTCATAAATTTAAAAGGCAACATTAAAAAGTACAATTTGCTTTTCATAGTAAACTATGAAGTTGCAACCTTTTGTTTTGGTATATACATTTGAGAGTGTGGTGAAAGAACTGACTTGTGTCCAGTTTCAGATTTTAGACCAACTAGTCAGTTTCCTATAGAACTGGAGAAAAAATGGGCTTACAAACAAAAATGAAGACAATTTTTGCTTGTTTTGTTTCCAATATTGGGCCAATTAGTAAATGAACATTAGGAATCGGTGTAAGAAAAGGCTGGCGGCATGACTAAGGTATTACTAAGGCACTGCTTACGGGAACGCTTTGGCAGCTCTGAATTGAAAACTTCCTACAAAAGTAACAGTAGTAAGAGAAATGCTTCCAGCTTACAAAAGGGCTCACAGTTCCGAGGCAGCCTTTTGCACTGCATACCCTACATGCAACATCTTAAAGATTTAAGGCTTTTCAGAAATGCCATGTGCAGGGCTTTGCCACAGAAACACCAACATAAAGAAATAAGCAATGCAGACATATCCTCCTAATGTCACAGGTGTGAACACCGACAAACAGAATTAGTTCTACCCTTCGTTAGTTCAGGTATAGTGTACCAGAGCATATACAAAATTATACAAATTAATATGTACCTGGTTTGTAAAATTGACTGTCATCTCATATGATTTAAATAATTTATAGTTGCACAAAAACAACTGCTAAAGCCACCACAGTACTGAAACCTTAAGAAGACTTGGGTTTAAAAGTCATTCGGGGACTTTTGACACCAAGTACTTGGAACGGGGGCTGTTTTTTGGCTGGTCTGAGTGCAGGACTTTGCTGCTAGGATGCTTACCAAATAGAAATTTGACTCAGAGCCTGAGGCTGGGGAATTGTTCTCAGGAAGTAAAATGGCTCACCAGCTCTCCTACCTGCTTATGGATGCCTCAGACAGCAACAGTCAGACAGGACACTTCAGTGTGGGAAGCAGCATCCTGTGAGGCTGTGCTCCAGCACAGGGAGATCCTCAATCTCCCAGTCTCTTCTAAGCTGACCTGTCCACACACTCTGAGGGGTTAAGCTTAGAGCAGCGAAGAAAAGCAGCCTCTCCCAGGAGAGGCCAAGGATCAAACTGGCAGGAACCCTGGACAAGTCTCACCCTTTTTCTGTCACTAACCAGCTGGGTGACTCTAAACATGTCACCTCCCCTCTGGGCCTCAACTTTCTCATTGACAAAATGAAGGAGAGTAGACTGTGCTTTCAGCTCGAGAGAGAAAATTTCTCTAAGTCCTCTTCCTCCATCTCTAAAGATGAAATGTTCCAGAGGTTTCCATAAATTTACAAAACAGCATTGATTGTAAGGCAGAAACTGGAAGAAGCCCAGAGGAAATATGCTGAAGTAAGTAAAGGTTTGATAATGAGATCCATGAGAAATAATGAAAATTGCTGAGACCTTTTTTTTTTTTTAACCCCAGTAAACTAAGGATGAAGGTCAAATCAGAAACACTCTTTAAACAGGTGTGAGGTGATTAAAGGGATGATGGTGACCAGCTGTCACCAACTTCCCCACTGCTGAGTGAAAGAATACTTGTAGCGAGAGAAATTGTTGGGAAACAAAAGTTTTGAAACAGGAAGAAATATGGACACAATGTCACTTAATAGTCCTACCTGGCTCTTGCAAGGCTCTGGGAGAGATGCTTTCACGGGGTAAAATGGAAGGGAAAACAATTTCAAATGTGGTCATTGTGACCTGTAACATCTTAGGCAACAGGTCTTGACTGGGGATCATTTTGTACCTGATGGGATATTTGGCAATGTCTGAAGACACGCTGGGTGGGGAAGAGGTGTTAATGGTACTACTGGGTAGAGGCCAGGGATATTAGTAAATCTCCTACAGTGGAAAGGACAGCTCTGCAGAACAAAGAATTACCCAGTCCAAAATGTCAATGGTGTCAAGGTTGAGAAACCCTGGTCTCAGGTAGCTTGGACATTCTGAGGTTCTAGGACATGTGTAAAGAAGTCCTGGTTTTATTCTCAGCCTCTCTCTATGATGGAAATGAACGCCCACAGACCAGAGCCCCATTCTGCAGCTCCTCCCTGTTTAGGCTGTGGAAAACTGGCCTCCAAACTCTGCAGTGAAAGAAAACACAAGATGGCCGTGAAGCAAGCCTGGCACCAGAGGGTCTTGAGGGGATAGAGCATCTGGAAGAGAAGTGAGACAGGGCTCTGCGAAGGCTTCTTTAGTATGCTTTAGAAAGCTTTTATAAACAAAGGGAGACTGCCATACAGAATGAAGGACAAAAGACAGACTCAGATTAGATGTTGTGATGCCAATCTCACCCAAAGGTCTAATCTGACAGAGTCAAAGAGAAGCCCACTGGGGTGACTGGACCAGTGGTTAAGATAGGGAAAATATCTGTCCTGAAGAAGGCTTTAGAAGAAGACGACAAGAAGTAAACTTTTAAAAATCTTTAGAAATGTTGTAAGAGCAAGGAGTAAACCTCAAGGTCAACCATAGAAACCCAGAAAACTCAAATGCAAAGGCATTCTGAGCAAGAGGATGCAGGTGGTGAAGCACCAGGGGCCCCGCTGACCCTGTTAGGTCAGCAGACTGGGCTGTGTCCGTCTCTGCGCCAACAGAGTTTTCCTCTAGCTGGTCTTCCTGGGTCCCAGTATTTTTGTGCTTTGGAAAGTAAATCCCAAGAGCCCTCCTGGCTGCAATGAAAAGTCCCATTCCTGGGTAGAATATGAAACAGATATCTCTCCCACTGAGGTTCTAGGATAGCTTGGCTTTTAGCCATTTGTGCTCACCTGGTCATATACTCCTGGTCCTGGGAGAGGATGGGGCTTCCCTTAAGGAAAGATGCAGGAAATAAGAGCAAAAGGAACATCCCTAAGAGGAGTGTTCAACAGAAGTCATTGTAAATGTGGCGACCGTGAAAGGGGACACTTGGCACAATCCTTCACAGGCCAGCCTGGAATCAGGGAACCAACAGTAGTCTCTTTATGAAGGGCAGAGTAGCACTGTCCAACTGGTTTCTAGAAGGAATGGGCATTCCAAATGGGGACAGTTTTGCACTTTCTCCTCTTGTCTTCCCAACGACCAGGGATGCATTTGGGAGAGGTCAGTGTTTTGCTGTTTCCCACAAGCCAGCCACACCCTCATGTTTGGAACCACGAGATGCTGACCGATGTATTAATACAAGCAGGGTCAAAGCAGGTGTTGAGACAGGGAAGGGGGCGTGTAAGTTAACTGGATGTGGTAGAACTAAGTTTATTTTCTAGCTTGGTGAAAAAATCTTGACAAGTTTTACAAGTTAAAAAACTTGTTTCATGTTCTATTGTGTGCACATGTTCCTACCACTTATAAAAACATATTTCTTTGGGAAGTTGGAGGAGTACTCCTTGTTCTCTCCCAGTGAAACACTTATGGGAAATAACTCAAAACATCTGGCCACATCAAACCAACTCTGCCTGGGCAATGCTCTGGAATTCTTAGATCGGAAAGTTGAATTTCTCCTGGCAAGAGAATCTCCCAAATGAGCCTATTTGAAAAGGTCAGAGATAGGTAGCTGGGCCTCTTAAACCTAGGCCAAACAAGAACTGTAACTTACTGAGAGAGGCTAAGGAAATGGATGTGCTTCGAGAGGATGTATCTAAGTCTACAGACACATTAAGATATACATACGTATCAGCACCTAGCAAACTGAGTGACACTAAACAAGTGTTCACTAAATGTGTTGAGTAATTCTATATGTGCATTTGTGTTTATGTATACACATACATACACATATAGCTCTAGTTATAGGTTAATATGCATATTGGGTCATTAGAAATAATGTGTCCACAGGCTGGTGAGGATGCTTACAATTTTCTGGGGAGCAGAGATGCTAAAACTGATGAGCCTTTTACTTGTCTGTTTGAAGAAATTTTCTCCCAGCCACAGGATTCTGTATACTTTGCATCGCACAGTGCAGTATTCAGTATTGACGCCAATTTAAAAATTTTGTTATTAAAATTCAGTGGTTCAAATATTTACTCATCTTAATAAAAAATTTGGTTGTCCATATAAAATATAACTGCACAAACAAGACTATAAACATTGTAAGTTTAGATTTTTCAGTATCTACTTATTGCAAAAAGAGCCATCTTTTCTTTTTCATTAAATAATCAATCATCACATTAGTACAATACAATTTTATATTTTTTAAATATACTATATATGTTAAGGATAAGGGGTGAAGTTTTCTTCCTTTGTAATACCTGTTCAAGAGTTTAATGGATTAGGAGATTAGTGTTAACCTTGAGGAAAAAAGTACAAATTTGTCTCATTAGGACACTTCTACCAAGCATTTCTTAAGGCTATAGTTTAACATTTGGTTTCAAAAAGAAAAAAAAGGTTTCATTTAAAAAATAATTTAGTGAATTACATTCTTTCATAACTTCCACCCTAATTAGTTACAAAGATAAGTCTAAAGATTCTTAGTTTTGTGTACTAATTTACATTTATATTTAAAGATTAATTTTACTTGTATCTTAAAACAAGAATTTTATGTTGGAAAAAAGAGAACTAAATACATTTGTATAAAGGCTGTAAATGTCCCATGGCAAATGCTCTGTCTCAATATTTTCTACCACAATTAGAAACAGGGCTCTGCAGAGAGAGACTTGGGTTGTTCAGGTTCACCTTTCCCGAGGAATTGTGGGCTGCACATCTGAAGAACATATAGAAACAACTCAATTTCTCTTTTTACAACTGTACCAGAACTTCACAGCTACAATGATAGTATGAACACATGAAAAAATGACTTCACTCAAACAAGATTTAGAAAAGTTGGGGTGACCTCGGGGCCAGGGCACCACCCTGTGTGGTGAGGTTTACAGTCAGTCGTTCGATAATGGAGAGAGAGTGTGTGTGTGTACATATGTGTGTGTGTATATACAGATATCTATATATATAAATAACCATGTTCAGTCCTTTACAAGCCTGTAAATATGATGTTGTGCTCCGTGTTCACTATTTGAAACTTCAAACACACAGGCCATGCAGAGGAGAGTTTCTTGTGTATCCCTGTTTGTTACCACCTGTTAAAATAAAAAAAAGGTATGTAAGTGTAATACTACACGGATGAAAACATATTCCATCTGTATGGACTATGGATGACTATGACTTAATTGGAGAAGAACGAGTCTTAAGTCCAACAGAGATTTGTTCAGCCTCGCTCTGTGTCCTCTAACACAAATTGTATTATTTTTTATTTGAATTTTTTAAATTGACGAGTAATAATTCCAGTCCCTACTTAAAAGAATAAAGTCTTGCAGTACATATATTTATGGGCTACAATGTGATGATAGATGTATATACATTGCGGAACGATTACATCAGGCTAACTGACATACCAAGCACTTCATATACTTCTTTGTGATGAGAACATTTAAAATCTACTTTTTCCCATCCTAGTCTTAAACTTGCGCTAAATCTTGTTTCACAATAGCCAATAACAGACAGAAACTGCAGAAGTGCCTCCCTCACCACCATATTAACTAGCAGTGCCTGGACCCAGCAAAGTACCTGCTGAATCAGGGAACAGTGGGATAGGGGGAATCCTGTGGAATGACATTCTTTCCATGGACACGGGCTTTATCTCTCAAAATGTACTGTGAAATACTCACGTTTCCCCTCGAGTCTCCTGAATCCCTCTAATTCTCCTTCAGATTTTGAGTTCTCCAGCCCAAATCATTGCAGCTTCCTCCACACCAGACAGACCCTGACTCCTTCCTGTCCTCACTCTGGTCTCAATTCCCCATGCTATTCTCAGAAGGAACTTTCTAAGAGCAAATCTAATCAAGTACAAACACCACCAAACGCTTCAGTGACTGTTACTTTTGTACTTGATTACACCAAAGCATTGTTTGAATGAAAACATTCTGAACTTGAGAGCCTCATCCAGTTTGTCATAGGCCTAATTTCCCTCTAAGTATCAGGCTGCTTCCCCTGTTTAGTTTCCCTTGCCCTTAAAGGCATCCTTGCTTCCTCCAGTCCCTACCTAAAGAATAAAGTCTTGCAGTACATCTCATTTTCCCATCACAGCATGCTACACAGTTGGTAAACACATATAGGTGTGAACAATTTTTTTTCTAATGTCCATCTCATCCAGCGGAATATAAGTTCCTAAGGAACAGGGGCTCTGTTTCCCAGCAACTAGTTTGAAGACATGGCACACAACAGTCATTTAATAAATATCTGCTGGGCTGGGCGCGGTGGCTCATGCCTGTAATCCCAGCCCTTCGGGAGCTCGAGGTGGGTGGATCACGAAGTCAGGAGTTCAAGACCCACCTGGCCAACACGGTGAAAACCCGTCTCTACTGAAAATATAAAAATTGGCTGGGCACAGTGGTGGGAGCCTGTAATCCCACCTACTCAGGAGGGTGAGGCAGGAGAATCACTTGAGTCTGGGAGGCAGAGGTTGCAGTGAGCCGAGATTGCACCACTGCACTTTAGCCTGGACAACAGAGCAAGACTCTACCTCAAAAATAAATGAGTAAACAAATAATTGATGAATGAATGAAAATTCACATCAGAATAGCCAACAAATATTGAGTGCTTACTATCCATCTACTCAGTATCAAATGCTTTACACAGATTGTCTCATATGATATTATAATACCTCTAGGAGTAGGTGCTCTTTGACAGGGAAGGAGCTGAGAGGTTTGTTTGGTCATGGTTGTGTATTCACCATGCAGATAGCTCTCAATTGTTTCTTCCTCAGGAAGCCTTACTCAGCTTCCTCCTGAACTAGGTCAAATTCTCCTGTTCTACAAATGCCCTGTGTCCCTCTGCCAGGTAGCAAGAGCTACAGTTTTCATTTATTTTGTGATGACTTGATGCATGCCTGCCTCCTGCATCAGACCCCAGGATGGCAGCCAACCTGCCTAATTCACCACAGCACCCCAGCCCTGGCACCTAAGTATGCACCCATGGGATACCCCTATTCTTAGTAATCAGAAAGATGTCTGCTTATCCATCAAGGCAACATCCCTGAGAAACCCTACCTCATCACTCTGCACTTGAGAGGTACCTGTTTCATGAGTACACTACAGCCATCATTTCCTTGCAATGGTTTATTTACCTGCCTCTTTCGTCCTGAAGCACCATGAATTACTATATGACAAGTACTGGGTTTTATTTGCATTGTATCCCAGAAGGCGGTACCATCTGTCATAGCTTAGCTGAATTAAAATATTTCAATGATAACCTCTGAGGTAGAAAGTGCAGACTTGAGTGTTCTGTTTATAAATGAAGGTGAAACTGATGTCTGAAGATTAAGTGACCAAGGCCATAAAGTCTTAAACTCAAGTCTTTTCATTTCATGACCATAAGATACCTTGCAAAGTCTTTTCTATCCATTCAAGTCTTAATTTATTTCTATCACTGGCTCTGTGACCTTGGGGTGGCCTGACATTCTTTATCCATAAAATGAGAATAAAAATGACCTCATAGTCTGAAAGTGAGATTTGCATAACATTTACAAAGGGTCTAGCACAGCACCTGGCACTTCTACAATCTATGCAAACTTCTTGCAAGCTTTCTATAAAAGAATACAGTTGGCCCTCCCTATCTGCGATTCCACACTTGCAGATCCAATCAGTATCAGACTGAAAACACTTGGGGAGGAAAAAAGACATAATAAAAATAATATAACAATAAAAAGAACAAAAATTTTAGATAAAACAACTATTTATATAGCATTTACATTGTATTTGGTATTATAAGTAATCTAGAGATGATTTAAAGTATAAGAGATGATTTGTATAAGCTATCTGCAAATACTATGTCATTTTATATAAGGTACAATTTCTCCTGTTCATCAATTAGATGATTTTATTTTCATAATCCAAGAGTGCTGGCTTAATTTCAGTTTTTCTAAAACTAAACTATTAATTCTAACATATATTTATTGATAGGTATTAATTCTCCATATTAAAGGAATTTATTTAGTTGCTTAATGACACATTTTGAAATTAACCTGCTAAGTTATCTGGATGGCTGTATTGGTTGAAGTCGTATGTTTCAAGACAGCGTTAATGATATATAGTGACGAGTTGTTTAACAATGAGGACACTTTCTAATGTGTAATCAGGTGGTTTTGTCATGCGAACCAACAGCATAGAGTGTACCTACTCCGAACTAGATAGTACAGCCTACTACAACACCTAGGCTATATGGTGTAGCCTATTGCTCCTAGGTTACAAATCTGTATAGCATGTTACTGTACTGATTACTGTAGGCTATTACAACACAATGGTAAGTATTTTTGTATCTAAACATACCTATACATAAAGTACAGTAAAAATATGGTGTAAAAGGTAAAAAGTGGTTCACCTATATAGGGCACTTACCACGAATGGAGCTTACAGGCCTGAAATTTGCTCTAGGCGAGTCAGTAAGTGATGAGTGAATGGGAAGGCCTAGGGCATTACTGTACACTACTGTAAACATTTGTACTGTACACTTAGGGCTAAGCTAAATTTATTTTTTTAAATAATTATGCTATATTATGTAATGGCTGCATCATCACTAGGTGACAGGAATTTTTCAGCTCCATTATAATCTTATGGGAGCACTATCATACATGCAGTCTGTTCTTCACGCTGCTATGCAGTGCACAACTGTAGTCAGGTTCTATGGGTAACAGGGGCTTTAACACTTTTCCAGGCCACATTTATCTTAGCTGTGCTCTCTGAGGTAGAGTTTTAGGGACTGAGGACATGCATCCTTAGCATGCATAAACAGAATTAGAAGTGATTTTTAATAAACAGTTAAGACTCCCCCCAAGAGAGGCAGGGAAGTCATTCATTCAGGGTTTTGGTTAATTCCTGAGGCTACCTGAGATCCTCAACATATGTCACACTCACCTTCTACTCATCTGACTGCTAAAGTGATGCATCTATTCTTAGATAGCAACAGGGAGCACCTATATGGCAAGCACCTACTACCTGCCAGTCCTGCAAACCTTGAACTGCTCTATTTTCACCAAAGGGCCATTAAAGAAAGGAATACTGATCAATGTTATTGAAGAGCATGTATTCCAAACTTCCCCTGAGTGCTGGCTTCTATGTTTTAGAGGGACATGAGCACATCTGAGAATCCATTAAGATTCTCTTCTTGATACAAACAAAAATTATATACAAAATTATCTGTTTGGTAGTTGTATGCCAATCATGTGTCTGTGAACTCTGAGAGTCCTTGCGGCTCATTTCCCAATCTCTTACAGCAATGGGTCTCTACCTGGTTGCACACTACAACTACATGTAGAGCTTTAAAAATAAACAAACAAAAACCAGGATGCTGGGCCCCATCTCCAGGGATTCATTTTATTCATCTGGGGTGGGGCCTAGGCCTTAGATGTTTTAAAGCTTCCTGGATGAATCTAATATGCACAGGGTTTTTTATTTTTAAATGTTACTTTTTTTTTTTTTTTTTTTACAATGGTGTACAGAAGCTGGCTCCTACTGGCTCATAGAAGTTATTGTTAAATATTAACAAATTTGATGAGCTGAATAGCTATCAGGAACTTCAAATTGCCCATGGAGAGCATATTTACACCACAGAAATAGGCAAAAGGTATAAACTAGGGTTTTGGGAAATTGGGAAAGAGCCTTTTAAAAAAAAAAAGAACACTGCTGATTGAAAGCCACTGTCCCAATGGAACCAAAAACACCAAGTAAAGAATTCCTGCTCTATGTATTCTTCTTAATACTAGTAACAAAAAGGAATAAAGTAGGCTTTCAGAGGAGTATTTGGTCACAGTATAGCCTTGTTGCCCCTCTTTTGCTAAGATTGTTTCCATCAAGTTTTGTTTTGGCATTTTCCCTTTAATCAAGTAATGTTATTTTTTTTAATGTGTCTTATGAAACCCATTACTGAATATTTTCTATTTTGAGCATGACACTATTCCTAATAGCTTCCGAAGTCCCCAAATAAAGCTCCCAGAAGAAATTTGTTTTAAAGTTCAGTATTAGGGGAAAACACAGAACCATCCAGGGGCACTGGTGAGTTTTCCCATCATGGACCTTGAGCACTATTTTCCCTTTCCTTTAGCTGCCCATTAAGTCTGTTTTGTCTGTTTTGAGATGGGGTGTCACTATGTCACCCAGGCTGGTCTCGAACTCCTGGACTCGGGGGACCCTCCCACCTTGGCCTCCCAAAGTGTTGAGATTAGAGGCATAAGTCACTGCACTCAGCCTAGCCAGATTTTTTAGCCTATGAAGAACATTTTCCTCCTCCTGGTCATTGCATTCCATGCATTCTATTCTAATCTATATTTCTTCTGGTACTGAGAGCTTATATTTTCTTGCTTTAATGCATGTAACTTCTTAGAAGGCCTTGGAAGTCCATCATGGAATGTGTCAAGGTATGTCTGAAGTACAAACCTACCAACTCAGCTTTTGTCTGATTTGCATACCATGTTGCTGTTGAGACTAAAACTTGGCTAACGTTGAAATTACCTGTGGAACTTAAAAAAATACACATGCCTGGGTCCCATTCTCAGAGATCCTGATTTAATTGATCTAGGATACAGCCTGAGTATCTGGATTTTTAAAAGTTCTCTAGGCCTTTCTACTCTGCAGCCAGAGATAAAAACACATCACTTTTTATTACCCAACTGAATTCCAGTTCTGTGAACCTTAGAAACCTCAGCCACATAAAACTCCTTCTCTTCTACAGACTCAAGCCCAAGTTTTCCCTATGGATGCTGCAAATTCAACTGCTGACTGACCACCAGGAGCCCAATCCAACAGCCTGGTCAGTTCCCTCGGCACAGGCCCAGCACCTCCCAGGACCACCTTCCTCACTTCTGTCAAGCCTCGTGGCAGCATCTGCCCACACAGGAAAGAGACAAAACCATTACCAATAAAATTGTGAAGTTTTCCAAAACACTGTTCATCATATATTTCTCTGGTAAGTGTTTGAGCTTGTGGATGAAGTTGATCATATATTCACACATTGGGGAGCGGTTTATTCGGTATACAAATCGGCCATTCTCAAACCTTGCATACTCCGTCTGTGAGGAAAAAAAGATTTGAGTATTTTTACACTTTTGACTTCAAAACACATGAAACAGATATTACTGCCTATAAAAAAGCCTTTTTTCAACATGAATCCTCTTCTATATGCTATACTACTTACGTAATTTACTTAATTAAAAAGAAAACTATCTCCAAATTTATTGCTATACATAGAATCCATTATTTTTCTGAAAGTTTAAAAAAAATTAGTTGGAAAGATGATAGCTTTAAGAAGAGTTGATAGATCCTTTTAGCAAAGGTCAGAAAAAAATATAACTGCCTAATTATGATGCTTTACCTGGAGGAGATCTGTAAAAGCAGGCCCCAGCTAGTTACAATTCTTCAAAGAAAATCTCTCTTTATTGTGATAAAGCCTCACAGGTTAACAACCAATACAGCTAATCTCTCTACTTTAGAAAAAACTGATTATTTCTCACAGATCATGAGCCCCTGAATGTCGGCTGTTTATGAAAGGAAGAAATTAAGAAAATACTAGTATATATGCTGTTTCAAGAACTCAGAAATAAGAAACAAGGTTTCCTAGATAACCTTGGATCAAAAGGAATTAAGAAAATTACAAACTAAAGAGCAATGAAAAGGGAGATATTTTACATCAAAACGTATCAGCCACGATGAAGCTGCACTTGAAGGAAACTTAATGAAGCAGCCTCATATGTCTTCATCATTAAAGATAAAAATTTACAGAATAAAGTACACATCCTTAAAAAATAAAAAATAAGAAAACCCAAACCACAAAGAAAT
Source organism: Mandrillus leucophaeus (assembly GCF_000951045.1). Classification (NCBI taxonomy): domain Eukaryota; kingdom Metazoa; phylum Chordata; class Mammalia; order Primates; family Cercopithecidae; genus Mandrillus; species Mandrillus leucophaeus. The sequence continues at coordinate 137,740 of NW_012101291.1, forward strand.
CAAAGGAAGCCAGGAAAAGGAAATTAATAAAGATAAAAGCTCAAATAAATGAAATAGAAATGTAAAATGTAGACAGAATTAAAAACTGGTCCTTTAGACAGACAAAATAAACTCTTCACATAAGTAAAAAGGAGAAAAAAGAAGTGGCAAAACCACAATTACAGTAAAAATTACAAGATACATAAAAGATTTCACATAACCCTAAAGCAGACACACACACACACACACACACACACACACACACACACACACACGGCGAAGCAAAGAAAACCCAGCAGATAGAGATGCTTTCCCAGAAAAATAAAAATATAACTTGCTAACACTGAATCAAAAAGAATGGGAAATTGTCAATAAATAGATCAGTCATTGTGGAAATGACCACAACTAACAAGTTTAGCTATTTACCATTGAAAAAAGGGGAAGCCACAATGGATATAAAATTTCAATTATGAGAAATAAGCTCAAGAGATCTACTGTACAACAAGGTGACTATAGTTAATACCAAAAATTTATTCTCAAAATTTTATTCTCAAAAATTGCTAAGAGAAGATTTAAGTGCTCTCACCACAAAAATTGGTAAGCTATGTGAGGTAATATATATGTTAATTAGCTCGATTCAACCATTCTACTGTGTATACATATTTCAAAACATCATGTTATATACCATAAATGTATAAAATTTTTATTTATCAATTAAAAATAAATAATTAAAAGTAGATGCTAAAAAACATATGAAGACCAAACAGTTTCAGGCCTAAGTTTTATGTAATCTTAAAAGAATAGTTATTTCCAGTGTTATTCTTTTTATGAAACTAGTGTACATTCAAGACTGAAATTTGGCAAAGAGGTTATTGAAAAAAGTATGTAACTGGGTACTGGCAGCTCACACCTTTAATCCTAGCACTTTGGTAGGCTGAGGTAGGCAGATCGCTTGAGCCCAGGAGTTTGAGACCAGCGAAACCACATTTCTACAAAACAATACAAAAAATTAGCCAGGCATGGTGGCATATGCCTGTAGTTCCAGCTACTCAGGAGGCTGAGATGGGAGGATTGCTCGAGACCAGTGAGGCTGAGGCTGCAGTGAGCCAAAATCATGCCACTGCACTCCAGTGTGGGTGACAGAGTGAGACCCCATCTCAAAAGAAAAAGAAAAAAAGAAAAAAGTATAGACGAATATTACTTATGAAATGTAATGTGAAAATTCTGTGTAAAATACCAGCAAATAGAATGCAACCATACATCCAAAGTAGGACTGTTTCAGGAATGCTGTGGTGTTTCATATACATTGAGGAAATGTATTAACTTGTTATGTCAACAACTTGGAAGAAAAATCATATAGCAACAGTTGCTGAAAAGCATCTGATAATGTATTGCAGCTGTAACTAATAAAAATCCTAAAACAGGAATAAAAAGAAAACATTTAAATTAGTAATAAATACCATTAATAAAAGCCTACAGTAAATATAATCCTAAAGGGCAAAACACCAAAACTTTTTCAACTAACATCAGTTAACTATACAAGGGTAACCCAGGAATCCAGGGGAAAAACTAAAGTTAAGTATGAGAATTTGCTAAAATGGCCATATTGAAGACAGAGATGCAAAACTAAGAGCTTTTCTCTATTCTATTAGTTCAAATCTAGAAATAGCAAATTACAACATATTATATAACATTTAGAAATATATTTAACAAGAAAGAGACAAATCTGTATGATGAAAATGATAAAATCTTATTGAAATATATAAAATGAAATGAGAATGCAAATAGGTTCTTGATTGGAAAGATTTAGTATCAAATTCTCCCAAAAGGACATCTAAATCTGATGCAATTACAATTAGATTGCTCAAACAAGGTTTTCTTCTTTATATGTTTAAGTGATTGAATTAATTGGAAGAATAAATGTTGGTTACTAGCTTAGAAAATATATGAAAAAGAAGAACAGTGAGACTGACTTGCCTCATCAAATATCAGAATATACTATAAAGCCACTGGAATCAAATCAACATAGTACTGGGATACGTAGAGACAAATAGTGGGTGGAATAGAACAGTGGGACTCCAGGAACAGCTCTCAGAATATATGGTAATTTAAAGCGGGCAGATCTGTTTAACTGGAAAAGAATGAATCATTTCATAAGTGGTTTTGATACAAATGCCTATTTGGAAGAAAATATTAAGTGGACTACTACTTCACACCAAATGCAGACATACATTCTAAATAGATAAAAGGCTTAAGTGTAAAACCCCACCTACCACACACACCACCTTCTCCATAAAAATTCCTGTGATTTTATCCGTCAAAAGCAATCTTTCCCTGCTCCCTGAATTTGCAAAGAGCTTTGGATGTATCATCTGAGGACACCAGTAATTTGACATTTGGGAAACTGAGTAAGCTGTCTGGTTCATCTTTTCTCAAATGCACCTGTCCAGGCAGGGAATTCTAACTACAGAGAACATCCCTGACAACTTAGCTATTGACTAACATTGCCTAACACACATCTTCCACACTCCCAATCAGCCACAGGTAATTTTGCTTCCTCCTTCTTAGAGGAGAGGAGGTCATCTGGTTCCAGGTGTCCCAGCCATGTTTCATGATACTGCCACCTTCTCACCTCCTGGGCTTTCCAGACATTATGTTGAGCCAATTCCCCTCCTCCCAACTCATTTTTGTCCTCTGCTCTTCTGTTTATGTCTCCCTCTACTTATCCTAGGGCTGGTGGCTGCTCCCCAAATTTAATCCTCATTCCTGTGCCCTTTCTATTCCCTCTCTGCAGCGAGGTCTCCATTCCTAATCCTTAATGCTCAGGATTCCCAATTCATATTTCCAGTCTTTACCTGTCATCCAAGTTCTAGCCTTGCATCTATAATCATTACCTATACCCTCTTGAACACCTTATTTCCTTATCTCTACTAGTGGCAGTACCATCCTTCCAAGCATAAAATGTGAGTGTGACTTTTGACTCTTCCTCCTCGTTAACATCCAGTTAGTTTCTAAGTTCCATTCAAAACGTCTTACTGGATTCCCACTGCCACCACCGTGGGAAAGCTCATGACCCCTAAGCTTAAACTGTCCATCTAAGTCAACTCCCCTGGATCCTCTTCTGCCAGCATAACCTTTCCTCAACCACATTCTCATAAGGCCTGTCCAGTGCTCAGGGGGTTTGTGCTATTGCTATGAGGGCCTGCAGCATCCCAAATCCTCATTGCTTAGCCCAGGGTCTTAAGAAATAAACCCTTCTCCCTCTCTCCCTCCTCAGCACAAAGTCTTTGTACAGCTAAGGTGGGCTCTTGAACCTGAAAGGTCCAGGGCCACTGGCTTACTGAACATGGATCAATTAATTGGGTGATGGGTAGAAGACACTAAAAAACACAACCTTTAAGAAATGCCAACAACAAACATTATTCTACAGAGCAACTCACCCTGATGAAACAAAAATACATCTTTTTAAAGGGAGGACGGTATGAAACATAAAAGCCGTAAAAAGATATTGGATCCTAATATATAATAAACTCTATCTAAAACAATTAAAGGCAAAGGCAGTGGAAATGGCAAAAGCAACAATATCCAACTCAAGCTGTCATGGTTTCAGAGGGTAGGTGCCAATCAGCTGAGTACCACCTTGACATCTATCTACAATGCCTGGGAGTGCCCTTGGACCTAGGGGTTAGGTGTAGAGAGGGCATCATTCTGAGTGGCAGGGCCTATCTCCACCCAGCTTTCATGCCAGGCTACCCCACAAGGCCTCACGCAGAGGTGCACAGCACTGGCTCAGCAGGGCACAGCCGACTCCAGACACAGTCAGAGGACTGGCACGGGACCTCCTATTTGCTTCCTTTCAGGTGCTTCCAAATCACTTCACCTTTTTAGAAGTAACAGGAAAAGAAGTGGGAGAAAGGAGGAGAGTGACATGGTTTGGCTGTGTCCCCAACTGAATCTCACCTCGAATTGTAATCCCCACATGTCAGAGCAGGGGCCTGGTGCCAGGTGATTGGATCATGGGGGCGATTTCTCCCATGCTGTTCCTGTGATACTGTGGGAGTTCTCACCAGATCTGATGGGTTAAAAGTGTGTGGTGGTTCCCACCCACCTTTCTCCTGCCGCCATGAGAAGATATGCCTTGCTTTCCCTTCACCTTCTGCCACCATGATTCTAAGTTTCCTAAGACCCCCAAATCATGCTTCCTGTTAAGCCTGTGGAACTGTGAGTCAATGAAACCTCTTTTCTTCATAAATTACCCATTTGCAAGTAGTTCTTCATAGTAGTGTGAGGTAATACAGAAGGTAAGAAGGAGACATCCAAAAAAGTACAACTCTCTGCCCCAAGGAAGGCTTAAAGGAAGGCAACAGTCTGCCCTTGAATGAAGTTTCCAGTATACAGAGGCCAACTTACCTCTACTTTTTCTACTACTTGCTTCCCAAAGGAGCAAACTTTGGTGGAACAGGTGACTGTCATATTTTCAGAACTCTCGTACTGACTGGTTACACCATAAAAAGCCCCAGCATCATCTTGAATATTGCAGTTTAAATCAGCCTGTTGAAAAGGAAATGGAGGTGTGGGTTATTCTCTCATCCCAGGAGTCACGGCACCGAGCAGTAACTTTCAGGGTAAGACATCCGCTTGGCTGAATGAAGTCGGCTGGCTTGGGAAGGTGATGCTCATCTAGAAACAAGTTCAATACTCATCTGTCATTTTTTAAAGAGGTTGCTGATTTGGGCAGTCCTCTCTTGAAATGACAAGCTACATGTATCAATTTTGTTTTACTTTCTTGCATTCAGTATCAGAATAACACTATGTCCTTGCAATAAAAGATCCACAAGGTCTTTGAAATATGCACAGAAAGCAGGATATTAATTGGATTCATATTCACTCATCTTTAAAGATATTAAAAAAACCAGGAGACTGCAGTTGACTAGCCATTTGTCATACATGTACAAACAGAAACTTTCTTAAAAATTAGAATATCTGGAGGGGAAATGGTTCCTATTAAAGATTGACTTACAAAGATGTTAAATAATGAGCATAAGTTGCCATTCATTTAACACATTTTTATTAAGTACCTACATGAGAGGTTCATGCTAGACAATGTACAGGTTTTGCCTACAACTGGTTACATAAAATAACTATCATTCAGATAGAAAATAAGTATCATGTCAAAGGTACTTAGAGTTCCAGCAATGGAAGGTATGACTTTCCACAGGGGGTCTCAGTTCAAGAATGATTTAGACTGGCACATGCAGGGAAGGCTGGGGGTACAGTACAGGCCAAGCCCTGGAGTGCTGCATTCTAGCTTCTGTGCATGGATTAAGGACCTCAGACTGGGACTTTGGAAGTGCAGCCTGGGCACAGGTTATGGAGGCTAAAAAGGCAGTATAGATTGTATTCTGTAGGAAACAGATACCCCTTGAAAGCTTGGGTGCCCTTCAGACAGAAATGTCTTCAGCAGGATGCAGTGGCCATTGGAGAGGAGAAACTGGCTGCTGCAGCGTTTGATCACTGCAGTGGTCTGAATGTGCCCCCACTAAATTCATGCATTGGAAACTTAATCCCCAGTGCAAGAGTGTTGGGAGCTGAGGCCTTTTGGGATGGGTTTAGGTGTTGAGCCTCTGCTCTTGCATATGGGTTAATGCTGCTATAAGTAGGGCTTTCAGAAGTAAGCTGGCTCTCTTTGGCCCTTCATCTGCCTTCCACCAGATGCTGCAGACTTGCTCTTCGACTTCCCAGCCTCTAGAAATGTGAGAAATGAATTTCTGTTCTTTATAAATTACCCCAGGCTGTGGCATTCTGTTGTAGCAGCACAAAACAGACCAAAGACAGCCACAGAGTAATAGCTGCCTTCCCTCAAATATCTACCAACCCCCTGCTCCGCATCAGGCACAATGCTCAGAGCTGGGGATAGAACAAGCAAAATCTGAGCCAGGACCTGCTCTCGTGAGCTTACAATTAAGCGAGGAACACACCACACAGAGCTAAGCACCAGGGAGAGAGGTACGGGGGGACATGAGCACAAATGGTGAGGAGTGCGCTTCCAGGGTCAGAGGCGCCTCTAATGATGATGCAACTCAGATCCCAAGAAAGAAGACGAGGCTTAGGCAAGAGAAGCATTCCATAAGAGAGAAGAGGGTGTTCAAAGGGCACACAGCCAGAAAGAAGGACTAAAGAGAAAGCAAGAGACAGAGGATGGCAGGAGAGCTGGAGAGGTGGGAGGGCTTGGGTCTAATATCCTGAGACCAAAGGACACAGTGAGCAGACAGTCCTGGAACAGTGGAACAGTGACAGGGCACAACCAGCTCCGCTTTTCAAAAAGGCACCTCTGACCACAGCTCGAAGAAGACTCCAGAAGAGAGCAGAGAGGATGTATATATATACTAGGAGGCCATTACAGCAGTCCAAGCGAGAGATGATAAATGTGGGCTGCTGTGGTGGGTGTTGAAGCAGAGGTGCGTGGATCTGACACTCAAATGAGATTTTATATTTTGTGAGGTTTGGCACTATTTTTTTTTTTTGTTTGAGACAAGGTCTGGCTCTGTCACCTAGGCTGGAATGCAGTGGTGCGAGGCTCACTGCAACCTCCGCCTCCCAGGTTCAATGGATTCTCCTGCCTCAGCCTCCCGAGTAGCTGAGATTACAAGCATGTGCCACCACGCCCAACTAATTTCTGTATGTCTAGTAGTGACAGGGTTTTGCCTTGGTGCCTAGGCTGGTCTCGAACTCCTGGCCTCAAGTGATCTGCCCACCTCAGCCACTCTAAGTGCTGAGATTACAGGTGTGAGGCACCATATCGCACCAGATTTGGCAGATTCTGACTGGCTAATTTTTATACCTTAACAGGCACTAACCACTAAGACCTGAGTCATCATATACTTAAAAATAAATATCTACATTTAAATTTCCTTTTTCAATTGGTTATTAGGAAAATGTGCATCTCCTTAGGCAAAACTTCCTGCTTTCTGTCTACAAATAAAGAGAACCATGTACTCCACATTCCCCTTTTCACCTTATGTGCCAAGAAATTCAAAGCTAAATTCAGAGTTCAACTACAGTAATTAACTTGCCTCAGGTGCTTCTAATAGCTACTAACAGTCAAGGTACAGCTCCTTTTACTGGTTTCCAACCTGCTTTAACTTGTACTTATCCGGTTTTACGTTACCCATAAATGTAGTGAGCTTTCTCACATTCTGCTTTTTGTATTTTATGGGATATAAATCATAAATAAATAAAAATACCCAGGTGTGCATTTTTCTCACATTCAAAGGTTTTAACATTTGGCTCCACAAAAGAGCAGCTCAGCAAGAAATCATGCATGTCTTTCCCTAACTGAGATCAGCATCTCAACTCCCAAGGCTGAAGGGGCCCCTGGGTCTAACTGAGCTCCAGCCTCCAGGGAAGAAGGGCTACCATACACCTCAGGCACACAGGGGCTCTGAACACTGGAATTCCCATCGAGCTTTCAACATGGTGGTGTTACCTTTAAGAACTGCCACTGCCTTGCTTTGCTACCACCTCAAAATACTTTGCTGTGAAAAGCAGCTCAGGTGCTTTACGGTGGCAGGATTAACGCTGTTACTATTATGATGGAGCTTGTGCCAAAACGTTCCAGATTTTTTTTTTTTTTTTTTTGAGATGGAGTTCTGCTCTTGTTGCACAGGCTGGAGTGCAGTGGCGCGATCTCGGCTCACTGCAACCACTGCCTCCTGGGTTCAAGTGACTCTCCTGCCTCAGCCTCCTGAGTAGCTAGGATTACAGGCAGGCACCACCGTGCCCAGCTAATTTTTTTGTATTTTTAGTAGAGACAGGGTTTCTCCATGTTGGTCAGGCTGCTCTCGAACTCCCATTCTCAGGTGATCCGCCCACCTTGGCCTCCCAAAGAGCTGGGATTACAGGCGTAAGCCACCGGCCTGGCCCAGCATTTTTTTAAAAAGTAAAAACATGCATGTGGTAAAGAGGGGGGAAAAATAAAACTATAAAATGGGAATGAACCCAAAAATTTGCCAACCTCCCTAAGGGTAACCAACGTTATCCCTTTCTCAAGTATCCTTTCAGAGACATTCAGCACTTAGGCATTCAAGCATTCCAATTCCTCCTTTATCACACAAATAGTAGCACATTATATTAATTTTTCTAAAACCTGGCATTATATATACCTAGGCATCTTAGAACTCATGTAGTACTAATATGGAATTTCAGTATTATAAAGTACAGCCATTTAAAATAATGAACAGTTACACTTTCTAGTGGCTGCGCATACTGTTCTATGGCACAGATACACCATAATTTAATACACGCTCTACTGATGAATATCTACGATGCTTCCCAATGATGCTGCAGTAAGTTTATGTTGAGCAGAAAAGGTGTATTCAAAATTATTATTTTTCTTTCTTTCAACTTTAAATTCCCAGCTTTGAAAAAGAGTCTTCATGTGCTATAAATACACTGTGAGCTAATGTTGTACTAGTTGATTTTGATTAATCAAGTTGTTCTGAAAGACTAGTAAATAATCAAATGTAGTCTAGCAAGCTGGGTGTGGTAGAACACCTGTAGTCCCAATTACTCGGGAGGCTGAGGCAGGAGGCTTGCTTAAGCCCAGGAGTTTGAGACCAACCTGGGCAACACAGCAAGACCCTATCTCTAAGCAGGGGGGAAAGCAGTCTAGTGGTTTTGGTGTACAGAGTGGACTATGGAAGGGAACACAGTGAAATAAGCCATTATGTGTGGGGGACGGGGGGGTCACTGGGAGAGTAAATAGATTTTTAAAAACTGTCAACCTTAACTTAAAACATACAAAATAATCTGTCAATATATATAATTTTAAAATGTTAACTAAGTTTAGAATGGTATTATTCACCATGATGTTAGTAAAACTGCTGAATACGTTCACAACTGTTACGGTTCTGTCTGTGTGAGGTTCCACGCTTAAGTAATGCTGGTAAAGGCAGCTGTCCCACAGCAGCGGCACACCTAGCAGATCTGATACATTTTTAAGACTGCCTACCCTTATTTGACAAATGATTTTCAATAATAACCAGCACTCTACTTCAGCTATTTAAAATTTTAAACATAAAAATTCCAAAAGCAGAAACAGAGACTGAGGGAAGGGAAAAAAAAGTTCTGTTTCCTCATCTTCATAATCATTCTACTATTGTTGCTCATTGACAAATCTGTTTAACTACTGGAACAAGTAGCACCATGGGGACTGTGGACTCAGACTGCACCCGAAATGAGTACAAGGCTGGGTCCGCATGTGTTACTAAAGGAGAATTAATATAACGGATAATATGTATGGTAATTTGAAGCATATAGATGTTTTATATATAAAATAAAAATTCACCATTATATGTTGTATACGTACATATATAAAAAATAAAAATTCAGCTGGGTACCGTGGTTCACACCTATAATCCCAGCACTTTCAGAGGTTGAGGCAGTAGGATCGCTTGAGCCCAGGAGTTCAAGACTAGCCTGGGCAACATAGGGAGATGCCATCTCTACAAATAATTTTTTTTTTTTTAATTAGTCGGGCATGGTGGCATGTGCTGGTAGTCCCAGCTACCTGGGAGGCTACAAAAGGAAGCTTCCTAGAGCCCAGGGGTTTGAGGCTGCAGTGAGCCACATGATTTGTACCACCGCACTCCAGCCTGGGCAACAGAACTAGATGCTGTCTCAAAAAAAAAAAATAATTAAAAAAATTGAACACTAACTTCACCAATTATTTAGGACTCAGGCCAACGAAGGAGGTTTTGTCAGTTAATATGGTGATAATAAAAAGAAAACTGATTTTTTAGACGGTTTTGTCACTGTCGTAAATTCCTTACAGCCAAGCAACATCCTTATTGTTTGCAGCTGGGGCAGACCGTGCCTACCACCTCACCATTGGTTTACCATTATCTCTTAGAACTCCCCAAACGACTTTAATATAGCTTTCATTTGGAATGGATGATCTGTAGTTACAATGACAGAATTATTCAAAACAAAGTTATTAAAGAATACCCAACCTACCCTCAGAAACCATCCCAACAAATTACGTGTTTTAAAGTCGTCAAAGTTACCATTTTTACATAAAATTAAAACATAACATACATTCAGAGAAGTAAACAAATTGGAAGTTTACAGCTCGATTAATTTTCATCAAGTGATCCAGCACCCAGATGAAGAAATGGAAGTCCCTCTCTCCCCCAAATATCCTTCCTTCTAGGCACAATAATCCATACACCTTGCCAGTGTAACCATGATCCTGAAACATTACACATTAGTTTTGTCTGCTTTCTGAACTTTAAGCAAGTGGAACTAAACAGGGTTTACGCTTGTGTTTAGTTTGTTTACTCAGCATTTGATTTGTGAGATTCAACCACATTGTTGTATATAGTTCATTCATCCTCATTACTGCAGAATATTCCACTGAATGAAAAATGCCACAATCTATCCACCCTATTACTTAGGGACATCTGCAAGGCTTCCAAATGGACCTATTACGAAGAGTGCTACTATGAACGTTCTTGAATATGCTTTTGATGAACATACGGATGTGCTTCTATTGGGTGTTCCTAGGAGTACAATTGCTCAGTCATAGAGTCTATGTGCATTTTATCCTTCATTTAGATAAGAGGTAAGGAGAAACAGTCTGAGAAAATTCTCTATTTAATTATTAGTGTAAATTTAAGAGATTAGATTTTAAAAGGCTTCCCAACTAACAGTAAATAACCAATTTGCCATTATAACTGCTTTGTAATTACCCTTGAACATAGAAAATAATTATGTAGCTATCCAACCATATCACAAATGCTCTTCAGGAATTTTCTAGGAGGAAGTAATGATGTAAAATATAATTATCTGTCAGCTGATAGTGTTATGGCTATTCCAGAAAGAAATGCAGTCACTGAACTCCCATGAAGCAAAGACTAATATCAAAGAATGTTAGCATTAAGTCAACAACAAAGGAGTCTGGGATTTGCAGAGTTCATTATCTACCCTACTGACACGTCCCCCTCCCAAATGAAAATCACTCAGGTGGAAAGCAAACCTATTTCATGTAGTTCTGAAAGCAAGAAAATGAGTTTAAAAAAATGTACCACTATCAGAGATACAAACTATTTCTGCCTAAGCAGCTTTTACCTAACCACAGGATATTTTCTAAAAGTAAATAAAAACAAAAATCCAAGAAGCAGTTGAAAACTAGCAAAACTTATCTTTCCAATAAATTCCAAAGTCAAACCATATCCCATCTTCTGGGCACAAGCTGGCCAAAAAGGCTGGTCACGGGCCAGATTCTGCAGTGTTAAAAAACAACACTTAAAAATATGGCTGGGGAAGTCCAGGCAAATGAGCGCTTCTAAGAAATCTTCTTCCTGTTTGCTCTAGAAACAGAGACCCTAAACTCTAAGCTGAAACTTAGTTCAGAGGTCAACTCTCTCCTACTTCCAAAAGCAGAAATCCTTTCCACAGCATCCTGATCTGCACTGCCTTAAAGCTAAATACTGTCAGACACAGGAAAACCACTTCAATAACGCTGCTGGGCCAGGCACAGTGGCCACTTACGCCCAGGAGTTTGAGACCAGCCTGGGCAACATAGCAAGACCCCATCTCTATTTATAAATAATTTTTTTTCTATTTATTAATAATAATAATAATGTTGCTGGACAGTCTTAACTGTTAGATAATTCTTTTTTCTGTTATATTAATTTTCTCTACTACAAATTATCACAAATTTAGTGGCTTAAAACAAGACAAGCTAATTATTTTATATTCCTGTAGGTCAGAAATTTAATTCAGCTCTCAGCCAGCTAAGATCAAGGAACTAGAAGGGATGCAACTCCTTACTAGACAGAGGCTCTGAAGAGGGTTCTGTTTCCTTGCCTCTTCCAGCTTCTGGGACCACCCACATTCCTTGTCCAGGAGCCCCTTGCTCCATTTTCAAAGCCGGAAACACCAGCCGAATCCTTCTCACATGTCAACTGTCATCTCTCTGGATGTCTTCTTTTGTCTCCCTCTTCTGCTTTTAAGGGACCTTGGGACCACACTAGGCCCACTTAGATAATCCAAGATATTCTATCTGCTGATTAACAACTTTTAATTCCCCTTTGCCATGTAATGTACCATTATCCACAGATTCCATGGCTACAGATGAGGCATCTCTGGGGATCCATGATGCTGCCTATTACATCTGTTAAGTTGAAATGAGCTCCTCTGTAACTTCCATCCAGAACTTCAGGTACCACAGACCTAAGAACACTTCTGTAACAATTCTGCAGTTCTCTTTCCTTTCCTCCTTAACTTCACCATTCCTCTCCTCCTCCTCACCCACATAGTTCTTCAGGTTCTGTTTGCTTCCCAAGATTCAAGTTTTACATTTACTTTTTTAAACTCTGTCCAAAGTTCACTCCTCCATTCATCCCATCCAGTCTGACACTGGTCCAGGCGTCTGTGAATGCTGCCTCTCATCTGTCATCTCATCTCAGACACTGGACTGACAGCACAGGCAGCAGAAGTGAGGGATTTGGAATCACTTTTTGGGTCTCGCTTTTCTCATCTTTAACCACAGGGAAGATGACCTGTTTCCAAAGACCACGGTGGTAATATGAGGAGATAATGCATATGAAATTCATCTGCAATCTATAATGTACTATAAAAATTACAGTCATTAACAATACCTATAATCACTCCTGTTCACTTGTCAATTTGAAATATTGACCACGATAGAGATGAAGATGGAGCCTTAAGTCACATCTACAGATACCTTACCTCAACGAGACAAGAGTTTGTGATCAATAAACACAATAAAGACTGTCACCACGGAGCCAGTCTTGGCCCCAAGCCACATTTGTCGGGTGTGTGGCACAGATGCAACACTGGCTTTTTCCAAACAGAAAAATTACGACTTTTTCTGGTTTGTGTTTATGATGGGTCTTATGTATTGAGTACAACAGCTCAAACAGGTACTAAATTATCTTTCTCACAAAGGCATGATTAGACATGTTATAGAATTCTTTCTGGGAATAAAAAAAGGCACCATTAACACATGTGCGTTGAGTGAATTAAAGACTTTAAGGTCTATTTGTGGGCAAGTCCTGAAAAACAACAAAAAGTCAAAGCAGAAGTAGGTTTGAATGATGGGCAGAGGAAGCGGATAGCAACAGAAAACAAAAATACACCCCATCAAAAGCTTCCAAATTCTTTCCCAAATCATCCTTCTCTTACACCCATTACTTCCATAACTGAAACAGTTTAAGTCCCCAGATAAGAGTCTGGATTGGTTTCTCCTCTATCACCTCTTACTCAGTAAGCCCATTTATTCATAGATCTGTTCTCTTTTTTTGAGACAGAGTCTCACTGTGCTGTCCAGGCTGGAGTGCAGTGGCACAATGTCGGCTCACTGCAACCTCGACCTTCTGGGTTCAAGTGATTCTACTGCCTCAGCTTCCCAAGTAGCTGGGATTACAGATGCACGTCACCATACTAATTTTTGTATCTTTTAGTAGAGAATGGGTTTCACTATGTTGGCCAGGCTGGTCTCGAACTCCTGACATAAAGTGATCCACCTGCCTCGGCCTCCCAAAGTGCTGGGATTATAGGTGTGGGCCACCATGCCCAGTCATCCTGGAGCTGTTTGGTTTAATTTCATGTTTTTGTCTTTTGGGAGTAAATATGAAAAATGCAACACTCTCCAAAGATTGACCCTTCCCATTTCAAGGGTAAGGAAGAATGAGGCCTCGCCCAAGTATGTGGGATCTGAAGTCCTTGGAGGCGGGTGTTAGGCCAAGGGACAGAGTGGATCATCCCTGCAAAACCTCTGTCCTCTGGAGACCTGGTTGTGGGGGCAGGAGGATTAGGAAGTGAAGGCTGCTTCTGCCCAGTGAAGAATGGGAGTGAGCAGCTCACACGGCAGCAGCATTTGGCAGATGACAACAACTTTGTCATAAGCTTCACTGGGGAAAAGCCTATTGGAACAAAGGCAAAGAGATAACCTCTAAGGCACGAGGCAGGGGCACAGCAGGGGCACAGGGTCAGGAGAAGGCTGTGGACCTTCCTTTCCTATCCAGAGGGCTTGGAAGAGCTGCAGAGAATGACATGATTGCAAAAATGAAAACATCAAGAGGACGGTCCCCAACCAGAGACAGTCTAATAGGCACTGATGGTTGCAACAAGACGCTGGCATTTTAAAACACTACTTTGAACCTCTCCTCTTCATCCTCTCTGAGCAATGATCAAAGAACCAAGATTTCAAATTGTGAAGCAATTTTTTCCAATGGTAGCATCTGGCTCCTTGGCAGGCAGTGCTGGGAGCTGGGCCCTGTGACGGGCAGCCATCCAGGCCTGCCACATGGTGAGGCTCGACCAGGCAGGGCACGCAGTGCGGCACTGCAGCTGCTCCCACAGGCACCAAAGGACAATCGCTCTGCACTGGGCCTGGAGCTGTGGGGCAAAAGTGCCCCTAGAGGCAGCACTGTCATGCGGGGGTCTGGAGAAAGCTGGCTGCTCTCAAAGGCTCCTCACCCTCTCATTTGCATGCATCTGCATCCTGGCTAAGACCCTTGAAGTCCGTCCCATTGACATTCAGAGGCTTGGGGTGGGTAGGGAAGCTGGGCCAACTGTGAGACAGCTCCCCAGCAAGGAAGCCTGCATTTAGGGGGAGTGAAGGAGCTGCTCTCAGAAAAGAGAGTCTTTGAGTGTGTTCACTTCGGCCCTTATGCCCTGCCCAACCCAATGATGAGACAGCAGCTGTAGCCTGCCTGCCACAGCTGTTTTAAATAAGAATAATAGGAATAAACTCAGCCACGGCTCTTCAAGTTACTTCCCGCTAATTATGGCATATATTTACATCTACAAAATAGAAGATTTTTAAAAACACCACCAAGGCCCCCTTTATTGTGCAGATTGGCACCCCTATTTGAATTTCATAAACATTTAGTACTTCAAAGAATCTTAAAAGCTTGCTCTAATTATGATATGCAGTAGTTGAAAGGCTGCCTGTCTGCACTGCAAATTCCTACAAATACCAGCATTCGGTTTTTCAAAAATTCAATTAATATCACCCACACAACTTCAGGTGACCGCCAGTGGCAACTTCACATAGTGGCTAGGATGAAAGAGTCGGGTCTCAGCTCCAACTACAAAGCAGCTACACGGGCCAGTTCTTTCCAATAGAGGCAAGTAATGAGTTCTGGGTGCCCAGCTGAGCTGGCCCGAAACCCTTCTCATTCATCACGTGTGTGAACACTGGCCCAGACACCACCTTTCCCAGGAAACAGGACCTTTTTATGGTTTCAAGGTTTTGTGCATGAAAAGTTTTTCATAGAAAAACAATAACAACTCCAAACCAATGATACGTAAGTGAACTAACAAGTGCAGAGTTGCCAGATAAAATAGGGAACCCAGTTCACTCGCATCTCAAATGAACAGCTAATACTTTTTCAGTACATATGAACATATGTGCCAAATACTCTATAGGACATGCACACCAAAAAAGTATTCATTGTTTACTTGAAATGCAAAGTTAACTGGGCAACCTGCTAAATCTGACAACTCTACTATCAAGAAACCTTTACTACGAAGAATAAAAACTGAGACTTACCCTCAAATTTTAATTGCTGTAAAAGGCATCATATGTCCAAGATACTTTAGGTAGGGAAAATGAAGTTGCAGGAAACACTTAGAGCATAATCCTTTTTTAGTAAAAACAAGTGATGTATATGTGTATGTATAATGTTTGTAGAAACATATGTAAAAGTCTAAAAGGATGCGTTCCAAATTTTGGGATCTGGCTGACCACAGGCATGCATGTGTGCAAGGAGGATCTCACTTTTTATTCTATATTCCTTTCAACTGCTCAAACTATTCATAACAAACCTACATTACATTTTTAATTTAAAAAGTAAATTAAAATGGGGTGGACTTGGGGGTAGGAGGTACCGTGGATCTTCACCTGCACATGGAGAGGTGATCTCTCACACCACCAAGGGCCTAGGTTCAGTTTTATGCAACTGACTGAGATCCCTGAAGTGTCCAGTTAATTCAACTATGCCTTGCAAAACTGGGTCTGAAAATATGCAGCTACCCCGACTATGCCACATCAATTCTTTCCTTCTCAGGTTTTTCTTGAGGTGAAATGGTAACAGTGACAGCATGAATCAAGCTAATCGTGGCAGCAGCTCGGGTGGGATCGTGGCTTAGCATCTCAGTCTGTAGTCACAGAAGGGAGTGGAATTAAATGGCCCCAGAAGGAAGGGACAGACCCCTGACCTGGGCTTTCTTAGCAACCACAGAGCCGAAGGACCCAGGACAGAAAGTCTCGTAGGAATAGCTATTGGAATGAATTCCTTCATGAGGTCACGACAACTCCCAATGCAAGAGATTCTGCCCAGAAGCCCTGAAGATTTAAGAGTTGAAGGTTGAAAAAAAAGAAGGATCTGTGGTTTATCAGAAGAGGATGGGAGAAAAAGTAATGTAAGCTTTTGTGCTCATTTTCCAAGCTATCCTATCCTGTGAAATCCATGATTTCATTCCTACCATGTTTTAGGCTTTCAGAGGATTCAGGTATGGTCTTTTGAAGTGAATCCCCCAGTGTTTCCACCCACATATCTCCCTATTCTCCAAGTTCGGTAAGCCCCAGTGGCCATGGGGACCCCTCACCACCTCCCAGTAAGACTCCTTGTCTGTACATGAGTATTCACTGCCCTGAAAACTCCTTCTCACTCCCCTTGCATTGACCAAATTCTATCAAGATTCTGTTTAAATGCCATGTCTTTGTGAGCCTTTCCAGAATGTTCTCAGGGAAAAAGGGTTCCACCTCTGTGCTTCCACAGCAACTTCTGCCCACTTCCACTACAGCTCCTACCCCTCGGTGCTGTCGTTTACCTGCCCACATGTCTGCCATCCCTCACCAGACCCTGAGCCATGAAATCAGAACTTCTCAATCACATCTGCTTCCCAGTTTTCCAGAAGCAAAGTCGAGATTGGCAAATGTTTGTTGAATGACTTTCTGGCAATGAAGTGGCCCAGAAAAGCTTTCGAGTGAGTCTCCTGAGGTCTCCTCCTCCTCCTACGAATTGCTTGCGGATGATTCTTCACAAACTCTCAGGTAGTAATGTGAGCTGGCAATGTGGCAGAGTGCCCTGTGCACAGCAATTTATTTAGGACCATTTACTGATTGAAATAAAATAACTTTCCAGGTAACTTAAAAAAAAAAACCTTGAAAATCTATTATACACATTGCAGCACTGAACAAAGGCCACAGACAGCGTACACTCCCTTGGAAAGGCCTACAAAGAAGTTTGGCATCCAGGGCTCGGGAACCAGGAAGGAACAATCCTAAGCAGCAGTCAACACTGAAAGTGCTCACAAGCTCCAGATATTTTTCTTATGAAAACAAACCAAAATGGGCAGATACACAAATGTATTGATTTCCCTATTCCTGTACTTACAATAGCAGGGCCTGCCTATCAAGAGATTAAAAAAAAAAAAAAAGCTCATATAACTACAGTCTAGCCCCCAAGTACCTCTAAATATCATGATACTTCTCACTAATCTTTCTTCTACTTAAATCATTTCATAACTTAATATTGTTCAGTTAACTTTAAAACTTAACACATTTTGAGATGAGACAGAAGTAGAGAGAAATGGAAAACTTATTGAGCTGAAAGGCCCCTCCTTCCTGATAGCAGTTCAAAACATGTGGAAAGCAAACGATTTCATATTGTTAACTTCCTCTTCCATGAATAGCAACAAGACGTTTGGTTCCAAATGACAGACTCAGGTCTACAATTCCAACCTAAACCATGCAGAATACAATTAGAAACAGGCTGAGACTCCAATGGGGGCAGGGTCTGTTTTGCCGGGTTACTGTTTCTTCTCTTTAAATAAAACCTGGTTTTATGCAGAGTGACTGTCATTTTGTTGAACAAACATGATTTCATTTCTACCAAGACAAAAGAATCTTCTGAAGGCTGTCCTCTTTCCAGGTAACTTGCTTCCCCTTTTTTTTTTTTTAAGACGGAGTCTTGGTCTGTCACCCAGGCTGGAGTGCAGTGGCCGGATCTCAGCTCACTGCAAGCTCCACCTCCCGGGTTCACGCCATTCTCCTGCCTCAGCCTCCCGAGTAGCTGGGACTACAGGCGCCCGCCACCTCGTCCGGCTAGTTTTTTTTATTTTTAGTAGAGACGGGGTTTCACTGTGTTAGCCAGGATGGTCTCGATCTCCTGACCTCGTGATCCGCCCGTCTCGGCCTCCCAAAGTGCTGGGATTACAGGCTTGAGCCACCGCGCCCGGCCTCCCTTTTTTTGTTTTATAAAATATTCTCACATCTGCTATCGTTAGTAAAAGTAGGCTTGCTTTTTCTTCCTTTAAAAATAATAGGTTAAGAAAGTAAATTGGCCAGGCACGGTGGTTCATGCCTATAATCCCAGCACTTTGGGAGGCCAAGGCGGGTGGATCACCTGAGGTCAGGTGTTCGAGACCAGCCTGGCCAACATGGCAAAACTCCATCTCTACCAAAAATACAAAAATTAGCTGGGTGCAGTGGCAGGCACCTGTAATCCCAGTTACTCAGGAGGCTGAGGCAGGACAATCACTTGAACCCAAGAGGCAGAGGTTGCAGTGAGCTGAGATTGCACCACTGCACTCCAGGCTGGGGGACAGAGCGAGACTCCATCTCAGAAAAAAAAAAAAGAAGGAAAGTAAATTAAGTAACTATGCAGACAGTATTGTCTACACTGAATGATCATAATTCCAAGAATTTTAAAATACAAAACATTTTTAAATAAGTATAGGGTAACATCATATATCCTGGTTTCTAGATATGACTAATTTGATAATGATTAGAGAGAAAGAATTATATTAAATGTGTATTTAAAAATTTGTTATAACCTGGCAACATGATACAAATCCATAAGATTTCACTTTTATATTGCTTTCTTCTTTATTATTCCAATCAAAGTTTAAGACTAAGCCTTTATCGTACTAATTATTATTATGAATAGTTTTGGGTTGTAATGTTTATGAATAGAATGTTAAAAGCATATAGCTTTCTTTAGACCAGTGTTTCCAATCTTGACGCCCTTGAGCATTAGGACAGGGAATAGAGTTCTGAGGCCCCTCCAAAGGTATTAGTCTCAACTGCATGTCTTACTTGGCAAAAACCATAATTTTATTTCCTTAAGTAAACTTCATGTAGCTGGAAATTAACTGCTTTTGACAGTCAGCTGTGAGCTACACTTGGGTTTTTGGCCTTCAGGATGCATGACTGAATCATACGTCCTCTAGTTCTGGGAATTCAATCTATGATCAATTCCCAAGGCTGTTGACATTTTCTTACATTAATTGCACTGTCTGCCACGTCACTGGCAATCCATCTGCCTGAAACCCAATGCTGCAGTGAAGCACAGCTTCATCCACTTGGGGGTGGACAGCCTTCTTTCCTAGAGCCTACACAGCACCTGATCATGTTTTGTAAGGAAAAAAGAAGTATGATTACCTGCCAGTGACAAGTGTTTGCCTCACGTATAACAAAGCTGGTTCCAAAACTCCTCTTGAACCATAATAACAATTTCAATGCCACATCAATGTGTAATTTTCTGAGATCGTTTAATTAGGGATTTAAATTTAAGCTAAAATTGAACTGCTATGGTACTATAAAGTGCAAATAACTCAACTAAGGTGTCCATGGAATGGCAAGATGTCTTCTACGCTGGCCAGGGTCAGGTGATAATAACCAATCACAACCTATTCCTCTGCCTAGGGGTGGAGAAGATGCTTTTTTTGTTTATTTGTTTAATTCTACTTCAATTTCTGGGATACACGTGCAGAATGTGCTAGTTTGTTACATAGAAATACGTGTGCCATGGTGGTTTGTGGCACCTACTGACCTGTCCGCTAAGTTCCCTCCGCTCACCCACTACCCCGCAATAGGCCCTGGTGTGTGTTGTTCCCCTCCCTGTGTCCCCATGTTCTCACTGTTCAACTCCCACTTATGAGTGAGAACATGTCACCGGTGTTTGGTTTTCTGTTCCTGTATTAGTTTGCTGAGGATGATGGCTTCCAGCTTCATCCATGTCCCTGCAAAGGACATGATCTCATTCCTCCCTATGGCTGCATAGTATTCAATAATAGACTGGATATAAAGAAAATGTGGCAAAGCGCTTTGGACATCAACTGACAGAAGCATCCCAACTTTAGAACTGTTGAAATGGGAACAAGTCCATGTCTTAGAATTGAAGAAATATGGTGCTTCAACCTTAATAGTAATAATTGCTTCTACAGAGGATGAGGAAGAATCAAAGACTTTTGAATAAGAAGAAAAAATGAAAGCAGATGTAGAGGAACTCAAATAACAAGTGACAATAGAAGATTGCTTTTTGTTTTGTTTTAAATTCCAGTCAATTAACAGCCAGTCAAGGCTGATGAAGATGCCTGGTCTACTCATGCATGGCCTGAGAGAGTAACTGCTACAACTATTTTAGAAAGCAACATGGTTATTTACACACATAACTATGTGTGTAAATCACACCACTGCACTTCAGCCTGGGCAGCAGCACAACACTGTCTCAAAAAAAAAAAAAGATAATTTGAAGTATAATGACATATGGCTAACATGATATTTCATAAAGAATAAAAGTGGAGTGTCAGATTGCATGTATTCCTTGATCAAAACTACATAAACACGCATCACATTAGGTTATATTCATGATGCATTTAGGACTGAATTAAAAATTATATATTCCCAACTGTCTAGAATGTTATACCTTCATAATCATAATATAAAAACAATGCTGCTTTCTCCTTCTAATGGTAGTTGCAGGATCTCACTGACTTGTCTAGTAAGACTTAGACTTGAACTTGAATTTCCTGGTAATGGTAGTTGATTCACCTTATGTTTTGTATTCTTTTACGTGACGGTCAGTCAGGTGTGGCCACAGGACAAAGGAGGAGTTCAGGAAAAAAATTTACTACACTCAAAGGTCCCCAAGACAGGAAACATGGCAGGCTATGAAGGGCCACATGGAAAGATACTGGGGTGGTCAGGAGGCAGAAAACAAGGGGCTAGCTTAGACCAGAGCCTTTCCTGAGCTTTCAATGGACATGGCAGGGGAAACAGAGTGACCAATTAAGGACTGACTAGTTTGAATAACTCCAGCTGGCTCTAAGCTGCAGAGGTGGTCCCTAGCTGTCTGGTACCATTCCAGGGAATGATTAGGGCAGAGGAACACTGCATCTTGGGGTTGGACCAGATAGAGGAGGTCTGGTTCTGGACTGGTTCATGTGCATATGAAAAGCAGGCTCCTGGACTATCCTGTTGGACAGAATCATTTTCCTACTCTAAGAAGTGGCTAGACCCAGAAGGGCCAGTCTTTTCCCAGCAAGAAAGGCTTTTTTAAAAAAATCAGAACATAGTAATATACAGAATACGTATATGAAAATACACCTTAGCTCCCATGTAAACATACACCAGAGCATCCCATAATGACAGGACTTCACAGAGAAACTACCAAGGCTGCTATCCTTCAGCAATTACCATTGGCTTCCATTTAAGTGAAGCTGTGTTGGGATGGTTTCTAGTGACAGAACTGTGCTCCCTGAAGAGGCCATACGCAGGTTTACAGAAAGAGCATGGATTCTGGACTCTAGCAGATCTGGCATTTACTAGCAATACGATGTCACAGAAGTCACTTTGCCTTTGTATGATTCGGTTTCTTCATGTGTAAAGTGGGACTCATCACATGTTCTCATAAGGATTAAATAC
Organism: Mandrillus leucophaeus; assembly: GCF_000951045.1. NCBI lineage: Eukaryota > Metazoa > Chordata > Mammalia > Primates > Cercopithecidae > Mandrillus > Mandrillus leucophaeus. The sequence goes on from NW_012101291.1 coordinate 159,464, forward strand.
TATCAAGTATGTGCTTAGCCCTGGCACAGTGCTTGGCTTAAAGAAGGTACCAGTTAAGCGTCAGGTTCAGGTACTGCTGAAAAAGAGAGGAACCTCTTCCCTTCCCTTCCATTCCTGCAAAATCACCTTTTCTCTCTTTGTAATTAAGTATGTTGTGGAATTAAAACACATAGGAGTAAATAAAAAGAAGGCAAAAGAAATAGAAATAAATGAATAAAGAAGCTGTCATGAAAAGGAAAACATAATAAAACTAGAAAAGGCAAAACGCAGAGTCTGTAACACTCAGTAAAAAGAATCCCATTACTCTCTTGACTGAAAAATTGTTAAAACACCGACTATTCCCTACTGCTGCCACAACTAAATTCTGATTCCTTCTCTTTCCAAATTTTTCTACCCACCTATCTTTCCATTACCAGTGAAGACTCAGCTGCAACACACCTCAATGCACCTGAAACATACGTTACACACATCCTGTCTCAGTGCCTTTGCTTACCAGCCCATCTAAGACGTCCCCTGTAATCTGTACCCCAATACTCGCAGACATAATGGCTGAAGGAGAGGAACCCCTAAGATCTTACTGGTGAGAATATAAAATGGTACAACCACATAAAAAAGAAGTTTAGCAGTATCTTAAAATGTTAAACATAGAGTCACCATAGGACCCAGCAATTCCACTCCTAGGTAGCTCCCCAAGAAAGCTGAAACAGTATGTCCACACAGAATTGTCTACAAAGACTCCATAGCAATTATCCATAATAGCCTGAAGTGGAAATGATCCACATGCCTATCAACCAGTGAATGAACAAAGCAAAATGTGGTATATACATCTGATGGGACACTAATTCTACAATAAAAAGGATGCACCTCAAACACAACACAAGTAAAATGAGCCAGCTGCGAAAGATAATACACTGAATGATTTCATTCATATGAAATGTCTAGAAAAGACAAACCGATCTAGACAGAAAGTGGATCCATAGTTACCTGGGACTGGGGGTGGAAATAAGAACTGACTACAAATGGGCACAGGAGATCCTTGTGGGGTGACAGACAAATTCCAACACTGGATTTTAGTATGATTACACAACTCTGTAAATTTTTCTAAAAATCACTAAATTGTACTTTCTCTTTTTTCTTTCTTTCTTTTTTTTTTTTTTTTTTTTTTTGAGAACGTGTCTCACTCTGTCACCCAGGCTGGAGTGCAATGACGCGATCTTGGCTCACTGCAAGCTCCGTCTCCCAGGTTCACACCATTCTCTTGCCTCAGCCTCCCGAGTAGCTGGGACTACAGGCCCCCGCCGCCACACCCAGCGAATTTTTTCTATTTTTAGTAGAGACAGGGTTTAACCATGTTAGCCAGGATGGTCTTGATCTCCTGACCTCATGATCTGCCTGCCTCGGCCTCCCAAAGTGCTGGGATTACAGGTGTGAGCCACCGTGCCCAGCCTAAACTGTACATTTAACATGAGTGATTTTTATAGTATGTAAATTATACCTCAATAAGGCTCTTAAAAAAGATCTTAACAGATAAACAGCCATTCACAGGGGCTTTTAAGGGGTCCCACACCATGAAGGCATGGACAATGTAAAGCTTATATGGTAGAGGGGTGCTCATGCTGGCATCCTTGACTCTGTTATTCATTTATGCTTTGGGGCCTGGGATGCCAGTAGAGTCTTCCACCCTAAAATCAGTGGAGTGACTGCTACTTGGCTCATCGCCATCCCATTTGCCTCAAAGTGTCAACTGGCAGAGCTGAAGTGCCTGCATCTGGGGCTTAAGTGCAGGTACTTTAGGTAACACATAGTATTTTTCCATAGCAAACCCCTCACATGGTCTAGCCTGACCAAGCCCAGGTTGGACGTAGCAGACATTCTGAAAACCGAATTCAGGAACAATCAAATGAACAAGTAAGAGTCAGGCTGATACTGACAGCCTAGAGACTTTAGGCCATTTGAAAAAGAGAGAAGAAAAGGACTAGGTATAGAGCCTCTGTTGTAACAAAAATAAGCACATCTGCTAAGCATACTGCTAAAAGATATTTTGAAGGGGGTGTGAAACGTACTTCAGAAACACCCACTGGAAGCACCTACTGATATCCAATGATAGATATTCTAAATGTAATTCATTCTTACTGAGTCATCAGAGGAAGCCAATGACATTTCAAATTGCAAACCAAATTTAAATTGCCTTCCCTCCTTCATTTTAACATAGTTATGACTGAATTTCTTTATAAAGGTTAAGTATTCCTAACAACTGTACTGAAGGAGTGATGTTTTCTATCACATTCATGGAAGTTCTCCATTTTAATTCTGCAAATCTTAATAAACAAGTATCTGATCTCAGAGTAATTGTTTCTAAATTTGCACATCTCCCATCAGCTACCATACTCTAAACATCTGCAATCTAGACTTCATTATTTGAGGATTTATGACTGAGGGGCTCCACCATGGAAAATATTTATTAAAATCATCCACTGGGTAAAATAAGGGCAATTTTGGAGGCAAAACCAAAAAACACTTTCTAAGCACTCTCTATACTACTTTATATTCAAACAATATGCTAATTATCAGAAATCTTACTTAAAAACAGTTTAATTTGAAATTACTGAAAATGGTTTCTTTTCATAACATTCTATAATTTCTAATTAGCTTTCATTCACATGGATAAACAACCTCTTTTTATACCCTTTAAAATAGTGGCTCTCAAACTTTTTGATCACAGGACCCCCTTAAACTCATAAATAAATTATTGATGCACCAGACAGCCTGACCCTGACCCAAAGTAAATTCCCAGGAGTCGTCTTTCCTGGGTTTTGAATTTGCCGAAACAGGCGTAAACATTCTAGCAGCAGTTTGGTGATCATGTATGATACTGCAAACAGGACCAAAAAAATTATTGAGGACCTCAAAGACCTTTGCTTACTGTAGGTTACATCTATATTTTCTTTATTGGAAATTAAAACTGAGAAAATTTTAAAATATTACTTCATTTTAAGAAATAATAAGCTAACAGGCCGGCGCAGTTGCTCACGCCTGTAATTCCCAGCACTTTGGGAGGCTGAGACAGGTGGATCACCTGAGGTCAGGAGTTCGAGACCAGCCTCGCCAACATGTTGGAACCCCGTCTCTATGAAAAATACAAAAATTAGCTGGGCATGTAATCCCAGCTACTTGGGAGGCTGAGGCAAGAGAATCATTTGAACCCGGGAGGTGGAGGTTGCAGTGAGCTGAGATCGTGCCATCGCACTCCAGCCTAGGGGACAAGAGTGAGACTTCATCTCAAACAAAAAAAAAGAAATAATAAGCTAATTACATGTTGATACACATTTTAAAAAAACATTTAACATGCCTGTATTTTTAAAAAATTAATTAGACAGGTAGTTCTGCTTTACATTATGTGACAGACTCCTCAGATAATAGTGGTCATTTTCCTTTGATACTACATCAAAAGTCAACAAGGAGTAGTAGTTTCTTAATAATAGGCTGGAATGTGGAATCTGAAACCATCTCAATGAATTTTTCCAACTCTGTTACATTTAAATCCATTGCTCTAACACTGTATCAGATTACATTTGTCAATATCATGGTGGATCTTATCAGAAAAGTATTTAAGTATTGAGAAGTTCACTAAGGTAGACACAAATTTCCCAATATTCTAATTTTCATTTGAAAGCCCAAATTTTATGCCAGGCGCGGTGGCTCAAGCCTGTAATCCCAGCACTTTGGGAGGCCAAGATGGGCGGATCACGAGGTCAGGAGATCGAGACCATCCTGGCTAACAGGGTGAAACCCCGATTCTACTAAAAATTACAAAATCTAGCCGGGCGAGGTGGCGGGCGCCCGTAGTCCCATCTACTCAGGAGGCTGAGGCAGGAGAATGGCGTAAACCCGGGAGGCAGAGCTCGCAGTGAGATGAGATCCAGCCACTGCACTCCAGCCTGGGAGACAGAGCAAGACTCCGTCTCAAAAAAAAAAAAGAAAGCCCAAATTTTATCTTTAGCAACAAATAATGTCATTTGTTTTCCTTGATGTGATAGACTCATGTGTTCATTTTCAATGTGTACTCTAGGTTGTAATAAAATTCATGAAGGACTTTTTTTTTTCAACTGCATGAATTTTAGCAGCAGAGCCACTGCTCTGATTCATACTAAAGCAGTTCTATCCCACTGCTTTTGTATCATCAGTGTGAATATAAGCAGAATGCAAAAGGCAAATCATGTCTTGGTATTACAACAAAAATAGTTTTGACCTTGTCAACCCATTAAAATGATATCAAGGAACTCCCTAGGGGTTCACAGGCCACATTTTGAAAGCTACTCTGTTACCATATAACTGATCTCCAACCACCAGCCAAATTACTAGAAGGCAGCCACCAATTCAGAAAAGGAAAATGTGACTGTGATCGCTTTTTCAGGTTGTCCATGTGTATTACTGACCCAACATCCATTATTATAAGTAGAAGGCTACATCTACTATCCAAATTTATTTTTTTGGAACAGGGTCTTGCTCTGTTACTTACGCGGGAGTGCAGGGGCACAATCATAGCTCAGTGCAGCCTCGACTTCCTGGGCTCAAGCTATCCTCCCACCTCAGCCTCCTGAGTAGCTCAGACTACAGGTGTGCACCACCACATCTGGCTAATTTTGTATTTTTCATAGACAGGGTTTCGCTATTTGGCGCAGGCTGGTCTCAAACTCCTGAGCTCATGTAATAACCCTGCCTCAGCCTCCCAAAGTGCTGGGATTACAGGCGTGAGCTACTGTGCCTGGCCTACCAAATTTCAATATGGAAGCACAAAATGATAAAAGATACAAAACAAGCTAATTTAATATGCAAATTTCCTTCCAAGGAACCTAAAACATAAATTTTTCTTTAATTCATCCATTTGTTCTCACATCTGTTGGGCTTTTTTGTGTAGGGTTCTTGCTTGGTATAGAGATACGAAGAGGCTAAGGTTGACAGATCCTGTGGTCAGGGTCCACAAGGGATTAAGCAACAAGGAAAGAGAGCAGAGACACTGAAGTCACACAGATCTGATGTCAAGCTCCAGGTACCCAACCCACAAGCCTGTCTCTGGTGATCTGTGAGCCTTTTTTCCTAGGTGGAGCTGAGGCAAATTCCACCGAAACCTTGGAGGATGAAATGAAATGCACGTAAAGCATTCAGCACAGCTCCTAGCACAAAGCAAGCATATAAATGGAAGCCACTATATGAATAAGGTCCCCTGTGGCAGAGTCCAGAGGAAGGGGGACACATTCAAACAATCATGACACAGCGTGGGAAGTGATGACCAAATGCAATGGGAGTAGAAGAGAAATCAATGGTCTGCTTACATGGGGAAGGTTCTATTATAGTGGAGCTATTGTCTCACGGAAGAGAAGGAGCTGGCCCAGTGGTACAGGCAGAAAGGAGCAGAAAGTCCATCTAGACAAACAGAAGGCGGAGCATAGACTGGGCAGGTGGGGCAGCAGGGGTTTGGCAGGATACAAGAGGAAGCTACCCTGGAACCATGTCGCTAAGGGTCTTTAATGCCATGCTAAGGAGCACAAACATTTACAATAGTTTAAAAAAAAAATGTGTGTAAAGGCTGAGGAATCATAAACGCGCAGTGCTAGCAGGTTATCTGGTCTACTGGTGCGCCTAATGCCTCAGCACACACACATTATCCTTATGCCCATTCTGACCCATTAGCATTCCCCTGGCCCAAGCCTCACTAGTGCCGAAGGAGTGGCAAAGCTCCTCTCAGAGGCTCTGGAACATCAGCAAAGCTGCAGCAGCCAGGGGAATTTGCCCATCATTTTAAAGCACAAATAAAGTATACACTGGACAAAGCAATTCTATTTCCTGTCTGATGCTTACAAAATCTTGAAGCGTGTAACTTTATCTTCATCCCAGCTCCAGATCCTGCACATCAATGGAATTTATAGATTGCTCTGATTAATGGAGAAGAAACAGAAAGAGGGTACAGTGCCTCACATTTTCAATTATTACTCCAGCCATCTGTAAGTGAAGTCCAAAGAGGCTGCTTGTCCCTCCTGCCCTTTGGCAGGGACAGAGAATGTCACCCAGGTGTGCCATGTGGATGCACAAGGCCGGCATGAGGACCATTCACAGGTGTGAGTCCGTGCTCCCTTGGCAATTGTGCAGAAGCACATGAAGGTGCACTCAGTGTAAATCCACAGCCAGCTGTGCTGCACTGTGCTCACTTAAGAGATGTGACCATGCAGACAAAAACCACGGAAATCACAGCAATGTCTTACTCACCCAGAATTTTACGAGGAAGAAGGCATTTTGAGGGCCCTTTCCAAACAGTTCCTTTAAGCCACCTTTCTTTTCAGGAAATTTGTCATAAATCTGACGAATGTCCACTGATTCAAGCAACGGGTCACTGTAAGAATGGTTGGCATGCCCAATGTGCACGAAGAGGTGTTTGTTGTACTGTAAGAAACCAAAAGAAACATTCCCATTACAAACTCTTTGATCAACCTGGGACTCATCCATCTTGAACTGGATAAAGAGCAGTAGTACCAAAATTCTGGAATTAGGCTTTTGAGCCTAGGATCAATGCTTCTGAAATGATGAGCATGTTTAGAAAAGCGATTATAGCTTAGGGTGGAGACAATCATTGTTTTTTACTGACAAGGACTTGTATTTTCCGAAATACCTAAAAAAGGCTTTTTTTTGCAGACACATTAATTACAACAGCTTAAGTTACCCAGCTATCAAACCAAGAAACAATTATATTACCCAATTTCACCTGACAAAACTGAAAATGACAGTGATACTCTTTGGAGTCCAATAAGAAATCTGTGTGCAGTTAGCTCATGTCATAACCCAGAATGCACTTCTTGTCTCAGCTCTCCTGGAACAGCGTGGATACAGTGATCTTAGCAATGGTACCCACTTCCTTCTTCCAGTAGGAGTACGAGTGCTGAGCCTCTTTGTCACCAGTCCCCTTAGTAACCAATCCAAAACTTCTGCATAAGGACTGCTCAATATGTCACTGTCAGTGCAAAGTTAGGATTGGGGTATAGATCACAGAGAAAATCTACAAGGCCATACATGGCTGATGAAAAAGAACATAGGTCACTCATTCATGACAAAACAAACAAAAACCTCTAAACCACGTTAAGTCATTTCACTCACAAAGTGAACCCTTTTCTTCCCCTTGCTTTGGGATAAGACATGGTAACTGGACCACAAAGGAGTGTGTCCAAACCAATGGGTCTCAACCCAGGCTACATCAGAATAACCAAGGAGCATTTAAACATCACAAAGGCCTGAGCACAATCTAGATTAAACTGGAATGTCTGAGAATGAGGTCAAACATCAGTAATTTTTAAAGCTTCTTCAGCGAATTCCAATATACAGCCAAATTTGAGAACCACTGGTCTAGACGCTGTACTCCAGAGACCCTTCAGGCATGCCTCTCCCACTGCATAGGCAGTAACACCAACATAATGTGACACAGACCAAGAAACCTGGGGATGCAGGGGCTCCATGGGCCTCAGAACCAAATAGATTTCAATGAGAAACTCCATCTGCCTTCTTTATCTAGCAGTCCAAGTCTGCTCACATTCCAAGTTAAACTGGCAATTCTCCAACTACTATACTGAGTACTAATCTATTCCACAGGAGGTCCCAAGTAACAGAAGGCTTGGGCAAAGCTGAGTATTATACATGGGTTAAGAATATACGGTCCCTGGAACCTAATCATCGGGGCCTGCTTTAAAAAAAAACAACAAAACAAGATTGTGTGGTAGACTCATCCTGCTCAAGTACAATACACTGTGCCTAAGGCAAATTAGCTATGATACTGGGCAAGTGCCTCTCAAGTCTCTAAAATGGGGACCGTGATAGCATTCACTTCACTGGATTGTTACAGGGTTTAAATAAGACACTCCACAGACTTCACCAGGGATCCTAGATCTAACAAGAATAAGCACTCAATAAAATCTAGCTATTATTGTTTTAATAAGACTTCTCCTCTTAGAGATTCAAAGTAAATATTAGAGTATTAAAAGCAGTGCCACTGACTGAGCGTGGTGGCTCATGCCTTTAATATCAGCACCTTGGAAGGCCAAGGAGGGAGAATCATTTGAGCTCAAGAGTTCGAGAACAGCCTGGACAACACAGTGAGACCTCAGCTCTACCAGAAAAAAAAAAAAAAAAAAATTCACCAGGTGTGGCGGTGCATGCCTGTAGTCCCAGCTACTTGGAGGCTAAGGCAGGAGAATCACTTGAGCCTGGAAAATCAAAGGTGCAATTGCAATGGAGCTATGATCATGCCACTGCACTCCAGCCTGGGCAACAGAGTAAGACCTTATCTCTTAAAAAGGCACTTCCATAAAAAAACATTTTTAAACATATAATCTAGAGTTTCTCAAACTCGATCACAAAATCCTGTGAAATAAATCCTGAAGGAGTACTGGTTTAAATCTATAACCTGCTACCCACATGGATCTCTGGCCACCATGCCAAAAGACAGGAGGCTGGACACTCCATCTGATGCCAGTGTTGCATATAGGGGCAGTGCAACTGGGGCCAGTATCTTTTGGAAGAGGACCAGGTCCCTCTCCTATTCAACATCAGAGTGGTATCTTTTCCAAAGCTTCAAAAATCCTAAAAGATATCAGGTGAAGTAAAAAAGAGGACCCTATCAAGCTCTGACATGGATGCAGCTGCATGGACTAGCTGCCTGGCATTAAGACAGAAGCTGGGAGATACTATAAAACAATAGTGTATGCCTGAGAAGTAAGAAAATATTTTTAAAAAGGTTAAAAGTAAAAGTGGGAAGAAATTATTTTTAAACAGGTTAAAAGTAAAAGCTACTGTGTTAGGGAAGTGAGACTTGGGGGTGGGAAGAGGTGAGATTATAAGTGTAGGAGGGAATATCTTTGAGCTTTTTATACATTTTCTCAAATGTTGCCACATCACTTTTTCCAATTATAAACAACAGCCCATGGAAATGTATGAGGCACAGTCATAGCTGCTAAGAAACTTCTGGTCTTTCTAGTCTCAGTGGGAAAAAGTGAAAAAAAAAAAAAAAAACACAGGCAAAGGTGTGGGCACAGATGCTGGTATAAAGGCAATCAGAAACACAAAGTGGAACGTGGAGTACACAGCAAAAAGCACTGTTTCTTTATTACCTAGACAACTGGCTATGTATCCATCCATCCAACCCTGATTTGTAACTTCTGCTTACAGCTAGCTCTCAGACCTCCCCAGTTCTGGAAGGCACCGTTTCTGTCTATTCTAGTGCCTTCTGCAGGGAGTGAATTTACGGGAGGCATGAGACACAAGCCTTGGGGACCCCCTGAGCTGAATCTGAGTCTCCCTTCAGGCTCCTCACTCCTAGCTGTTCTGCCTCGCTAGCTGCCCCAGGCCAAGTCAGAGCTGGGATGAAGTTGAGAAGCTGGGAAACTTGAAGTCTTTGCGCTTAACATCAAAATGTCCCTTGCACTGCACTGCACTGGTGGAAATGGGGACCATGGCCCTGACATCCACAGTCAAGAAGGTGAATGGGGGTAAAATCTACCACATACCGATGGGGACCATGAAGGTGCACCTGAAAAGCAAGGTGCTGAGTGTAAAGCACAAAAGCCTTGGAGTCAGACACAAACCTGAAACCTCAGACTTCTCATCTGTGCAATGGGGATATAATAGCTATAATATTTGCAACATATGTGAATATTAAAGGAACTAATGCTCAGAAAGTGCTCGGCATAGGACCTGGCATATAAGAAATGTTTGACAGGGGCTGGGATTGGTGGCTCACACCTCTAATCCCAGAATTTGGGAGGCCGAGGAAGGTGGATCACTTGAGGTCAGGAGTTCGAGACCAGCCTGGCCAACATGGAGAAACCTCGTCTCTACTAAAAATACAAAAATTAGCTGAGTGTGGTGGCACGCACCTGTAATCCCAGCTACTTGGGAGGCTGAGGCAGGAGAATTGCTTGAACCCAGGAGGCAGAGACTGCAGTGAGCCAAGATCACACCACTACACTCCAGCCTGAGCATAAGAGACTCCATCTCAAAACAAAATAAAACAAAAAAAAGAAGCGTTCATGTTCAATAAATTATAGCTAAAATGACCATTGTTATAGTTTATTATCATGTGAGATTCACTAGATCCTGAGGTAGAAGCAAAAGAACTTTCCTGCTTTTGCTATCCCTCCTGCCTAGTTTAAAAAAAAAAAAAAAAAAAAAAAGAAACAAGAGCTGGGAACAAGCAGTGAAGCCAAGTGACTGTTCAAATCCCTGATCGTGGCCCACTCATAACCAGCTGCTCAGGGTGTGGGCCTCTCACCTGTGCCTGAAGGAAGGCAGAGAACTTGTGTCCACTGGGCACTGTGAACAATGGTGTTGCTTATAGATGTGATCTCAGGTAATCTTTGCCTCATGATGCTGCTGGAGGTGGATTTAATTTAAATTATTTCACAGACAAGGAAATAGAAGCTTAGAGATGAACTGACTTGCCTGAGGTCATACATCCAGGAATAGTCCTGGAGTTAATAAAACTTGGATCTGTCAACACCACAGCCCTTGCGTTTGCTGCAAACATCAATCACACTGTCCCCCACAAGAAAATGTCTAAGCCTTTCCAACACCGTTAAACCAACGTTTTTTGAAAGTTGATTTGGGAAAGGAACAACAACAAAAAAACTAAACCATGTTTTAAAGCTTCTATGAAGTTAAATTGGAATTATGGACAAACATGATTCACAAACGCATCAGACAGAGTCCACAAAGGTTTCTATTTTGACCAATTTACCTCTGTGTTCAAGGCTGAAATGAACAGAGAAGGGCAGGCTGTCTTTGCCAAAGGAAATTGGGCACTGTCTCTACAAGGCTGGTGACTTGAAACCAAACTCTGACCATTGGCATCTGAGTGGCTTCACTGCTGCCAAGAGGTGGTGACTCTGTTTCTAAGAATACAAAGTACTACAGAAGGTGCCCTAGAGACCACAGCATTGAAACAAACAGACCACCCTCTCTACTTCATTCAACCTGGGTAGGTCAGGAATCCTTCTGTCCCCAAATCCAGAAGGCTGAAAGGAAGATATCTATATGTTGGGTTCAAGTTTTAATGAAATTAATCTAAAAATCATTTGGTGAGGCTCTATTTCCAGTCTTGCCAGTTGTCCTTATAAGGGAAGTGTGCTAAGGTGGATTATTTATTTGCTTCCCTCCTTCCCAAATAAATCCCATTTCTTCTCCAGCAATGGTGGTTTCCCCAAAAGTGAAGGTGGCACATAAAACAAAAAAGGGCAATTCTGTTCTATAGGGCACAAAACAAACACTCATAAAAGAAAACAGGCATTTGGAAGCAAGATATGAGCAGAAAAAAGGTGAATGTCAATGACTCACATATACAAGGCCCAAGACTAGATTTCCTCAATATCCAAAGCTGAGGCTAATTTTGACTTCTCCAAAAGAATCCCCTAGGCACTCAGTAGAGGCACAACTGATAATCAACATCTCGAGGTCAACGATGGAAAAGGTACTCACTCTGCCTGTTTCTTCTATAGATTTTAGTAGAATGAACCAGCACACCTATCATCCATCATATATGCCAGGCACTGTGCTAGGCACCAGGCATCCATGAGCTAACAACGAAGTGCTCATCTTCGTAGAACCTAGAGTGACTGTACAGAGCAAGCTTATTGCCTCTAAGAATTGTATCTTTCCCAAATAAATATATGTTCTCATAAATTCCTACAGAGAAGATGGGGATAATAAATACAGTCAATACCACTTCTATATATCACATTAACTAAATCAGCATTTATCGGCTCTTTTTATACGAATGACCTTATTCTCCAACATTAAACATACAGTATTGTTCATTAGCAAGGAGAAAACATATGGAAATCACCTAGAAAACATGAATAAAGTTTCACAAGTCCAAGGCAAAAACCGTAAAGAACACCAAGTTACCCACTATACATGAAAGCAGAACACTCTTTCAGATATTTATCAGAAAACTGACCTTCCTTGCAACTTGTTCGCAGGGAGCTAGAGAAGGATATGTTCCTACAAAATGAGGGAATAAATTTTAAAAAGAGATGGGGCCTCACATAGAAGAAAGGTGAAGAAACCAGCCAGGTCAGCAACCAGTCCAGAGTGGATCCATGCAGCTGAGAACTCCTGGCAGGATGTCACCAAGAGAATAGACCTGATTTATATCTCACCATCTGGAGAAGAACGTAAGAGTTCTCCTGGAAACTTTGAGGATGAATTGGTGTAGGTATGTAAAACTGAACAATTTTTTTAAAAGACAACCATATACCCCAGAAAAAAAAAAAAAGTTTTACAATTAAGAAAATGGTTCCAATATATAACATTAACCACGCTGTGTGCAAAATTTATATGGGTTTGTAAAATTAACTGAATGTTAATTTTTTTTAACGTGATATAAGTACATAAGGGGACTGAAAGGAAGATGGGTAGTGGGGGCATATACTAAATTTGGAGAACTAAATCGTAGTCTTCTATGTTAAGAAGTCAATAGATGAGGCCTAAAATCAATGGAATAAGATATACAATACAAGCATGTTATTTAGAAAGGTGGAGGTAAATATATTAATACAAAGACATGGCTGAAAAAGCTGCAAACAATGGTCCCCAAAAAGTAGAACTGGGAGGTGAGGAGTCATGAAGCAGCAGAATACTGCTTTTCCTATGGGCCATGCACTTCAATTTGGCTTACACTATTATTTTATTAAATAAACCACCAATCAAAAACTATCTTGAAAGATTATGGAGTTTTTCTGAGGAAGGGAAAGAACCGTAAAAGGAAGCAAAAAACACTACTTCAGGATGTTTATTCTGTGTTGGCCACAAGTTCCTTGGGCTCTAAAGGAGCTCGGGTCAGCCTGCAAAGCCTTCCTACAGCTCAAATGCTCAGGACAGCTGGACAGGAGCTGGGATGCTTGTCTGCAGGTAGGGTTCACCAAAAGGACAGATGTTGCACCAGTAAAACCCTACATGGATCAAGGATGCCATGCGGTACCTGATGCCATCTGAATATGTGGATTTCTATTTTGACTTGGAGAAATGTCCATTTTCTCTTTCTATTGCTATCATCCCTCCAGTTACTCTTCATAGCAGTTGCAAACAAAAATAAAGGTGAATGCAACCCTCGAAACGCAACCATTCACTTGCAAAGGGCTTCTGAGATACCCTGGGGGTTTAATAAAGGACTTCGTCTTCCTTCAAAGCTGCTCTATGACGTCACTTTGTTTTCTGGTCCTTGCTGTTCTTTGCTGCTTAGCGAGCCTGCAGTGAGGAGTGATGAGCACCTGGACTGTGGAGTCAGGAGGGATCTGGGTTTGAATTCAAACAGTGGCACCACTTCCCAACTGAGTCATCCAGGGCAAGTGATTATAGCCCTCTCTGCTGCAGTTTCCACATCCATAGTGGAAATACGTATACTTAGTAGAAATATAATGCAGGAATAATAATAGTACCTACTGTATCAGAGTGTCAAGAATATTAAATGAGATAATGCAAGGAACACATAACACCATACATAGCACATAATTTGTTGTTGTTACTTTCTGGAAGAATCATGATGTTTCTTTACTTTGGACGAAATAATGTGAAATTAATACTGTCCCTCTGATAACAAAAAAACTGGACATATTAAAACTTAAAGCAGAAATGAAGAGAGGGAAAGTTTCAGACACATTAAGGCGATTCCTACTGTTCTGATGTTACCATCGGTGCTAGGGTGCAGGGTAGCGGCAGTGCAGGGAAGTCTTGTGGGGTCTGGCCTCCGCATTTCCCTCAGGCACACAGTACCCTTTCCAGATACCTGCTTCCTACCTTCCTCTAAGGCATGCAAAGTCTGTTCCCAAAAGTGGTGTGGGGGCAGCCTAGGAGGTTGCCCATCACTGTAGATGAAACAAATCACAACGTACAACTTCCAACAGTGGTCATTGGGGCTTTTTTCTCTTTTTAAAAGGACTGCCAATACATTCTAGCGATCTCTGATGAAGGCAGTTCAATCTTTGTGGAAAAGGAAGAAAAAGCCCTACTACAAATCTGCTAGTTCTCGGCATCCGCGAGGTGCCCTCAGACACACTGGACCCTGCACTGCACCATCCAACCTGAAGATGGCAGTCTTTTCCTAAACTTGTTCCAAAAATTCTAAGTATTTGAAGAACGTAGTGAAACCTTGAAAAATGACTGCTGTCAAATAATACCAAGAGAAAAATTATAATCCACTTAGGAATTTAAAGAAATCAAGACAAATAACTCATGTCAAGGGATGCTAATGTACAAGCTGGAACAGAACAAGGACAAATCGCCTACATTTACTTCTTGTCACGGTCCTGCCGGGAATGTCTGTACAGCTACCCCCCAAGGCAGGCTGGGCAGCCTGCGGTGGCCCCTGGGGGGATAAGGAACAGCTGCAGAGCCAAGCCAAGAAAGGTTCCCGCACATTCAGCCCAGGAGCTTGCCTATCTGTGCTCACGGTTCCTGCCCAGGAGAAAGCGATTCTGAAGTGAGTTCTCTCCTCAGCTCACTGTTCAGGGCACCAGCTCTGTTCTGGCCACCTGGCCCTGACATGCCACTTCATCCTATGCCCCTCGCTCTTTCCAGAGAGAAACATGAGAAACAAGAAACAAGTGAATCTCTCCTTCCAGGATCTCACACCAAGATGCATCCTTCCCACCTCCCACTCCCAGCACCATCTCCACAGAGGGCCTACTGCTTCCTTAGACAAGAGTATGTCTTCCCCACAGAAGTGCAGCTGAAAGGCCCACCAGCTGAGTAAGCAACCAGGAAGGTAGGTGCATGGGGTGCCGACCTGCCAAAGAAAGCAGAGGGGGCCTGGCTGGGGCATCTGCGAAATGTCTATAGAACCCGGATTTTCAGATGCTTTCAGTGGCCTCCTTCCCAAAGGGTAATGAAGAAAGAGAGGGAGTGGCCAGAGCATCTCAGAAACACTGTGTACAAAGCACCAGCAGACAGGCTGCCGCCACAAGAGGGTGTGCCCTGGGCCTGGAGGGGCTCACAGGTGGCTCGGCAAGGGCTCAGGTTTGTGAGGGGCACAGGGGAGCTCCACACTGAACCATCGTCCCCTTCCCCGGGAGACACTCCATCCCCTATGTCCTACTGGAAGACCAGGCTTAGAAAAATATGAGAAAAACCTGAGATAAATTCAAGGACTGAGCACAGCCAACTGTCAGACCAGCTGCAGCCTTCCTCCCCAAACCTGGAAGGACAAATGTACTTTCCGATCACTTATTCCAAAGCATGAGATGGGCACATTAATGACACCTGGGTTAGAATATCTAGGCTCTGCTATTTTTGAGCTGAGTGGCTTGAGGCAAGTTGCTTAACCTTTCTGGGCCTTGGCTTCCTCATCTGAGCAGTGATGAACCCTAGCCTGTATTCAAGGTCAAATGAAACAGTCAATGTGAAAGTTCTGCCCAGGCCACACAGAGTCGCATAGATGCTGGTGACCTAGCTTACTGGCATGAGATCACTTCCAAGCCCTGAACTACGGGAGAGAAGGAGCCTCTTTTCTGAAGGACCAGAAACCAGATGTTCAAACAGCCGTTCTCCACACCAAGATGGAGCAACTGCCTCGGCAGCCACTATAAAACTAGGAAGCTTCTCCAGAGACACCGGTGCCCTTCTCCGTCCTGCCCAGGATAAAGGCAAGAACCCTCCTGGCAACCGGAAATTGAAACCTTGCTGCTGCTTCTTTTTTATTTATTTGTATTTTAGAGACAGAGTCTCTTCTGTCACCCACGCTGGAGTGCAATGGCACGATCTCAGCTCACTGCAACCTCTTCCTCCCATGTTCAAGCGAATCTCCCACCTCAGCCTCCTGAGTAGCTGGGATTACAGGCACCTGCCATCATGCCCAGCTAAGTTTTGTATTTCTGTAGAAGCGGGGGTTTCACCATGTTGGCCAGGCTGGTCTTGAACTCCTGACCTCAGGTGACCCACACACCTTGGCCTCCCAAAGCACTGGGATTACAGGCAAGAACCACCGAGCCCAGCCAAAACCTTGCTTCTTATCTTGTGTCTCCAACCTAACCCCCATGCACAGTCATCCCCTCTTCTTTCTTCCACAGGCCTCATCAATGTCATATGTCCTTAGAGCTGTCCTGATCACATTTTCCAAACCAAGACAGGATCTGTGTTCTGACAAAGGAATTTTAGTTATCTGTGAATTTAGGCCATTGAAAGAAGTATAAAAATGTGAAATTAAATCATCCTTGGGCTCACATTTGACCAACTGCCTTTAGGAAAAAGAATCATGTTATCTGCAGGACATATTTGCAGACCTTCCATGCGGGCTCGACCACAGGCCTGCCAGTCCCCCAGAGGGGAGATCTTGGGCTCCCTCTGACTATGAAGACTGTTAACTCCCACCTCCACATCCAGGAGGTCCAGCCCCTTAGAAATAAAGGTAAGGGCCAGGACACCAGGCAGCAACACTCACTTCCTTCTGGCTGAGGGGGCTGCCATCACTAAGCCCAGTGCCCCTTCAGGAACTCTCTCCTCTCCTGGAGCCCAAATGAAATGTCCATCTGTGGATGGAGAACCATCCCTGCCCTTCCCATTTTCCGTTTTCCAGATAATGGGGTGTCATTTCTCATACACTGTGAAATTCAGACAAAGTTTAAATAGTCAACCCTGCCATCTATTAGCCAGGTCCCAGGTGAAGTTACTTAAACTCTCTGAGCTTTCCTGTCTCCAATACATATTTCAACAAGCTTATTTTGAGAATGAAAGGCAAAAGCATTATTACCAAGTCAGTTCTTAGCAGTCCTGCTTCCTCTTCTGTTGCAGGACTCTTCAAATTATATCGGCATCCTTGGTCTCAAACACCCAGTCATTACCATTTATCCTCCTCTTCTCACAGCTCATTAATCCACAAGGCTTTTTAATTTTATCTCCGTAACATCTCTCCCCTCTGCCATTTCCTCAGCCACGGTCCCTGCCCTGGTTTGGTCCTCATCAGCCACCAGCTGGCCAACAGTACAGTTTCCTCCAGCCCTGGCTCTCTCCTGAAGCACAAATTAGATCACATCCTCGCTTTAAAAAGCAGGGTGAGGTAGGAGAATACATATTCATCTTAGACTGTATATGCATTAAAATCTACAAAGCCTCATAAGAGAATAGTAACAGTGGCTACCTACTTAAGGGTAGGATAGGAATGAGAAGGAAGAGACGTCTCCCTTCCATTCTCTTATGCTTGGAGATTTTTTGACCACATAAATTTACTACCTCTATGAAAAGTTTAATTGATTTTAAAAATTAACTGAGGCCGTGCATGGTGGTTCACATCTGTAATCCCAGCACTTTGGGAGGCTGAGGCAGGCAAATCACTTGAGGTCAGGAGTTTGAGACCAGTCTGGACAATATGACAAAACCTTGTCTCTACTAAAAGTTCAAAAATTAGCCAGGCATGGTGCCTCACGCCTGTAATCCCAGCTACTTGGGAGGCTGAGGCAGGGAAATTGCTTGAACCCGAGAGGTGGAGGTTGCAGTGAGTCATGGTTGCGCCACTGCACTCCAGCCTGGGTGACAGAGCAAGACTCCTTCTCAAAAGTAATTGAAAAATATTGACTCCTGTTAGAATTTCAGTAGAGTCCAAAGCACCTAGTGAGCACATTCTTGCAAGCTTGATCCCTGTCCAGATCTCTGGCTCAATTTCCTTTCACATTACTGTAAGACATTCAGGTTCAGAAGCATTTGTGGAGTGCTCAGTATGTTCAGAGATATTACTAAATATAATTATCACAGTGAGCGTGGCAGCGATCCTGTTATGTCCACTTAAAGCAGACTGGAAACTGAGGCTGAGCTGTGAGGTAATTTGCCCCAAATCTCAAACAGCTGCTAAGAATTCTAGTATCAGTCACCTCTTTGCTGCAACTAGAGCATGATGAAAGACAGGCTCTAAAGCAGCGGTCCCCAGCCTTTTTGGCATCAGAGACTGGTTTTGTGGAAGACAATTTTCTATGGGTTGGAAAAGGAACTCAGAGGAAACCCAGAGTAACCATCTACCCAGTGTGGAAGGCCCTCAGAGGTCTGGCCTTGCTTGGGGAGCTCCTACTTTACAGACAGCTATTTTTAACTTTCGAACTTTGTCTTTATTTCTTCAAAAGTACAGTGATGTGGTTAAGAATACAGACTGGTGGTAAACCTTGGCACAGTCACCGTTCTTGGAGATAGATCTTGATAACTTTATTTAGCGTTTCTGAGCCACGGTTCCTTTATGTATAGACTGGACATAATGCTCAGCATACTAAAACAGAGCTCATAAATGCTGGTGATGATCATTATTGACATAATATATAAATAAGTTTCTTGGTTGGGTATGGTGGCTCACACCTGTAATCCCAGCACTTTGGGAGGCTGAGGTGGGTGGATCGCTTGAGCCCAGGAGTTCAAGACCAGCTTGGGCAACATGGTAAAACCCCATCTCTACTAAAAATACAGAAATCAGCTGGGTGTGGTGGCGCATGCCTATAGTCCCAGCTACGTGGGAGGCTGAGATGGGACGATCCCTTGAGCCTGGGACGTCGAGGCTGCAGTCAGCTGTGATTGTGCCACTACATTCAAGCCTGAGCAATGCAGTGAGACCCTGTCTCAATTAAAACAATAAAAATAAAAATAAATCAGTTTCATATGTTGAACGAATGTGTGCCTTCCCTGATTGGGTTTATTCCTGTACTGTATCACGGAACTTCTCTTCTGCAAGGCAGTGAGTGCTTCCTCAAAATCTAAAGAGAACAATCTCTTTGCCTCTTTCTCCACCCCCAACTCTTCCCTCCTCTGGTTGTGTAACTCCCGCCTAAGTAAATCCCTTCTGTGCTCTCTTCCTGGCTCCTGCTCACTGTGGCATCCAGACCAAAACAGGCAGGAGACACACAGCCTGGTGCCCGGGCAGTTTGAGCAGGCAGGGCTTTGCCAGTTGCTGCCCTGTGGAGGGCTGGAGGAACCCACCGTGCCCCAGAATTGAGGTGGAGGAATCACTCCAGGCTTTATCAGGAAAACCACTCCCTATGTACTTTCAGGATTTAGCTGACAGCTCAGCCAGGCCGGGTTTTCATCTACCTAACTTGGCCTCCAGAAACTGGACCCTGATTTCAGGGAGGCCCCTTTTAAATAGCCCACCCTGGGTGGAGGATATCACACTTAACACTTGAGGTCCTTTGATATGCAACACTGAAATCATGTAGAAAGTGTATTTCCAACTCAAATAGTCTCTGTTTTTTACACTCTTCCTTCCTTTCTTCACCCTCTGCTGTTTTTCTCTTAGCTTCTAGTAGAGCCAAAGGTAACAGAGGGACTGATTCGCTGGTTCTCCTCCAACATAAACCACCACCAACTTGGGGAAGCTGCTGTCTGGTTTACACACGACACGGAGCCAGCAGGGGGCGATCATCCCCCTAATTATTCTCCCATTGGCTCCTTATAGCCCTGGGCTACAAAAACAGACTACTCATCAGATACAAATGGACCGTACAGCCTTTTGGTCACAATCTCAGGATGTGGAGACCTGGATCTAAATCCTATTTCCCATGTCAGTTGACTGTCTAACACTGGGCAAGCTACTTCATAAGGATTACATAAGATAATGCATAGTGTTGGCACACAGAAAATATTTAGTAAATGTTGGCCATCACTATTGCTAGGAGTGGAGGGGTTGTGAAGAAGTCTTCAGTGTTGGCAAGGGTGACATATGTGGTGAGCCAACAAGTAAATTTCAGAAAACGCTGGTTCTAAGGCCACTTCAGACTAAAGAGGAGACAAACTAAGGTTCTTCTCTTGGCTTTGCTGATACCAAAGTGTGCAACCATGTCTTTTTTTGAGACGGAGTTTCACTCTTGTCACCCAGGCTGGAGTGCAGTGGCGCAATCTCAGCTCACTGCAACCTCCGCCTTTTGAGTTCAAGCGATTCTCCTGCCTCAGACTCCCGAGTAGCTGGGATTATAGGTACCCTCCACCATGCCCAGCCAATTTTTGTATTTTTAGTAGAGCTACGGTTTCACCATGTTGGCCAGGCTAGTCTTAAACTTCTGACCTCAAGTGATCCTCCCACCTTGGCCTCCCAAAGTGCTGGGATTACAGGCATAAGCCATCGCACCCGGCCAGCAATCATGTCTTCTCTTCTCTTAAGAGATGGTACAGGCAGGCTGGGGTGCAAAGCTGGCTATTATAAGGCAGCATCTCTCTAAGCCTCTTCTGTAGAAAGGAATAGAATAACCTACCTCACAGAGCTCAGTAAACATGAAAGAAGTCACTAATGACAAATAGCATGGAACCTGGCTACATAGTTTCTTTTTTTGCCAGCAATACCTATCAGTTCTCTACTAAAAATACTTTATAACCCCTTGGGTCTAATAAGCCTAAGCCATTACATGGAAGTAGGGGGAAACCTATGTACATGTCTGTCTGTAACAAAGATCTAGAGAATCCAAACGCAAAGTTTAACTTGTTTAGGGCCCTTTAATTATTGGTCACTTTGTTTGCTTCCTTGTCAAATTAATGTGGTTAATGCTGGATGTTAAATTTTAAGTACTGTATGCCCAAATTTGTTAAAATGTATCAGCTGAGTTTATTTTAGATGGCCTTAATGTTTCTGTTGTTGGAGTAAAAATACAGCAAAATTAAAGTCTGAGAAGTCACAAAAACTCTAAGAGCCAAAGAAACTATCTACATGATACAAATTTTTCAGCGTAACCTTAGCCCTGAAGTACCATTATACCTTGATTGTAATAGCACCTTGTGTTTGTCCAACAAAGCACACAGTATTTAACTTGAGAGGCTGGTACTTAAGATACTGTCAAATGCTTTAAATAATTTTATTAATTCTCCATCATTTCAACTGGTCAGCCACCACTTTTTCCCTCTAGCACAAGAACCAACCTTCGGGCCCTCACATGTCCACTAAAATCAAATATAGATCCTATTCACAATCTGCCACATTCATTTGCACACATTAAATCACGTGTGTTCAACTGCAGAATGAGTGTTTGTAACATAGGAATATCAGAAGCAACACCAACAATAGCGACTGAGGTTAGGCAAAATAATTTCACAGCAGTGATAGAGCTCTGGTTGGTAATGTCTAATGCACATCACTTAGTACATAATACAAGCCAGAAACATCAACATATCTATTGGGGGTATTATTTTCTGAAATTATACACTTTTAATCCAAAAAGCAAGTAACTTTCAATTGTGAAGAAGGCTGGGGCATGGCAGTGCATAACTGCAGTCCCAGCTACTCAGGAGCCTGAGGCATGAGGATCACTTCAGCCCAGGAGTTTGAGGCCAGCCTGCGGAACACAGTAAGACCCTATCTCAAAAAAAAAAAAAAAAAAAAAATCAGTTGTGACAAAGGACCATTATTCCACATAAGCAGTTAGCATCCCCTGACATACTGAGTATTTATTTGCTTGGGTAGTTCTTGTGTTCTCCACCCAAGTGTGGGCTCCATGAGAAAAAGAACTTTGTTTTGTTCACTACCGAATTTCTAACACCTGAAACAGTGGCTGGCATGCAGTCGGTGCTCAAAAAGTACTTGTTAAATAAATTCTAATTTCTCTCAGTCCCCAATTCATATCCCCTAAAATATAACTATCTTTCTCAAAGGGCCCAAGGGTGTTACACCAGGCCTGCCTTCATTTCAGGGCCTTTTAAGTCACGTGTTGGAGTCTATATAAGTCAAGCTTTTTTATTCAACAGCAGGCCAGATCCAGTTTACCCATTCAGATTATTATGTGTATTCTGAATGTACCTAAAACACGTATCTCTGACCTCTACTCTAGTGACTTAGTGGTCCTGACTTTCCTACAATAGTCACCGATTTAATATACTGCCACATACACTTCAGCTTCATCACCTCTGGAATATTCTGCTCCCTTATTCTCTCCCTGTCCAATCCTCCATCTCTCAGCTTAAGGGCTACTTCCTCAAGGAAGCTTGCCCTGTTTCCTGTTACTTACAGCGTTCAGTATTCTTCCTTCCTAGAAGTCACAGCACGTTGCAATGATCTCTCAGATAATCATCTGTTTCGTGTCTGTCTCCCCTACTAGGCATTCTACTCCCCAGGGGCTGAGGCTGTGGCTGTCTGGGTAGCAATGAGCCCCTCTCCTGTGCAGCTTCTTGCACATGAATGTTTGTAGAATGGTCTGAATGATTCAAAATATTTAGCCCAACAAATACAACAAAAAAAGGCAATCAGGCCTTCTGGGCCCTAAGAGGTCCATAACTGGAGAGTACAGTTAACAATGAGGGAGCTACTACAATATTTTAATTTCTTTTAAAAAGAGAGAATTTTTATAAATGATTCCACAGTATTTTAACCAGGGAAGCAAAAATCACTTGGGGACTTTTGCCTTCCAGTGCCTTGGAGCTGTTTCCTAAAAAAAAAAAAAACACCGGTCATATGCAAAGAGAAATTTGCTCACACAGGAGATATTCAGACTGAAAAGACAATTCAAGAGACCCTCAAAATTGGGAGGTGGTCTTTTACGATAGTGAAAAGGGGGCATTGAAATACAAGATTTGGGCTCCTGGTACCCTCTGTTTACTGACTAGATATCTTGAGTAAGTCATTTAGTATGTCTGGGCCTCAGTTTCTTTATCCATAAAATGGGGAAACAGAACCTATCACAGGAAAAACAGAACCTATCTGATGGGATACTATGAGGACGGAATGAAATACTCAACCACAAAGTACTCCGTAAACAACAAAGTGTCATGGAAACATGAGTTACAAGAGGCAGAAGCAGTATCTGGGCCAAAGCCCAGCCTTCAACCAAAGAACTAAGTCAGCTTCCCAGAAAGAACCAGCAGTACAGAGTAACGCAGGGCATCTTTCAGTCTGTCTTAATGCCTTCCACTTAGATGGATGGAACCCTCACCATCACTCTTCCTGTTAGCCACTCAGCTGCTTGGAAGGAGTCATCCAATTGGCCTACACTTCTCCTTCCTGGTCCCAACAGCCCCATTTGCTTGTAACTGTCCTGATGGGCCCAATTTACATTCCTTCCCTCATTTTTTCCCCCTAATTTGGAAGCAGCTCTATTTTTCCACCAGCTCCCAAAGTTCACAATTTGTGGACAAAGACATCAGTGGGCCACATATGGGTTCTCCACTCTGGTGATGGCTGGTCAAGCCCCTCTGCCCCACGGGAGGCCTTTCCTCAAGCTGAAGTGCACACACTCCCGTGAGAGGTCACCTCCAGTTGTTCAGCATCTCAGTTATCTACCACAGGCTCTTAACTCATTCCTGACACTTTCTCCCGATAATAGAAATGACAGTAAGCCAGGCAACACACAGAGAGCCTGGGACTTAAGAGATGGGAAGGATGGGGTGAGATAGAGAATGTGGTGAGAGTTGGTGAGGATCTCAGAGACAAACTAAGGATTGGGCTCACCCACACACAGATGCAATGCTCATACTCACAGCCAAGGAGTGGGTGTGAAGAAAGGGTACGGGGCTTGTTGGGTGGGGAAGAAGGGAGGATCACATATGTATGGGAAATGCCTGGCTGAGAAACAATGGGACGATGGGTACAAGATGGGGGTGGGGGAGGTAGGAAAGAAGAAAGTGACAAATAAAGTCCAGATGCCAATGTTACTGGTATTTATGATATTATAATGCGCTGCACTCTATGGCAAACTGTTAAAGTGCCATTTTGTTACTTCTTCTTTTTTTTATTTTTTTGAGATGGAGTCTCGCTCTGTTGCCAGGCTGGAGTGCAGTGGCGTGATCGTGGCTCACCACAACCTCCGCCTCCCGGGTTCAACCAATTATCCTGCCTCGGCCTCCCGAGTAGCTGGGACTACATGAGCATGGCCATGTATTTTTAGTAGAGACGGGGTTTCACCATTTTGGTCAAGATGGTCTTGATCTCCTGACCTTGTGATCCGCCCGCCTCAGCCTCCCAAAGTGCTGGCCACTTAGAGAACAACTTGCTATCTTGAGAAAACAGAGTTGGAAAGAGAGTATGGAATAACAGCTAAATGTTCAGGCTTTAGAATTTTCAGGACCTGAGCTTGAATCTCTAATCCATCAGAGATTAACTGTGTGACTTTGGGAAAGTTACACTGTTTCCTTATTTGTCAGTCAGTACCTAGCTTCCTAGGGTTTTTATGAGGATGAATTGTGATCACATATCTAAATAAACTGTGTGACTTTGGGAAAGTTACACTGTTTCCTTATCTGTCAGTCAGTACCTAGCTTCCTAGGGTTTTTATGAGGATGAATTGTGATCATATATCTAAATAACTCTGCATGGGACCAGGCATACGGCAAGGCTCAATAAATGTTACTTCTTGTTAAATTTTACAAAACATAAGAGCTTGCAAATGTCCCGCTCTCTGACTCAAGTATTCCCTACAGCACCTTGGGGTCCAGGACAATTATACACCTCTAGCTCTGCTGTTTTCTACAAATCTGCCAATAGGAATCCCTTTTTACTTAATCAAAAGGCTATTCTTTACTAGGCCTGTTTTCACACAGGATATTTGTCAGGCATGGAGCAGCGGTAAAGGAGGAAAGAAAGAGAAGCAAGAAGGTGAACAGTAAAAGGAAAGAAATCCTGGATTCAAGACACACCTCTCTGGGCACACTCACCGAGTCTGGGTCTCGCTGCTGCTCCAGAAAAGCTGAAAATTCCACCAGGCGAAGCTTGGTTGTGCCAATGGAGCGACCTTGCCAGGCAGGGACCGAGGGAGCTGGGGCTGATGCAGGCTCAAACCCTGAAAGAGCAATTGTCACCTTTGATGGTGGTCACTCACCTCCCCTTGGGCCTCAGGCAAATACTGGAATAGGGCTCTACAGATGACCTAGAAGGAAACGCCATCAGCCCCCTCTCCACCAGGTCTGGCGGGGAGAACTCAGGTGATGATAGATGCTGGCTGAGGACCCCAGTGATGGTGAACAGTCAGACAAGCACAAAGCACGTGTTCCTCATTAAGCCAACTTCAGCTAAAGTTAAGGGCTGCAGCATGAGGACATCCATCCTGGACCGAGGGGTCTACTTGGGGACCAAGACAAGAATGACGGGATAATGAGAAGTGAATGCTTCCAAAGACTTCCTGTAAGACCCGGACATGCTGCGCACTTCTTGTGTTTGTCCATCTTCCTGAAGACTGTGGTCACTAGCACTATAGAATATTCTCTCTGAATGCTCCATGGTACTGGGGAACAGGGCAATATGTGAAAGCATTTTCAGTTTGGGGAATCCGTAAGGCAGAGCAGTGACTTTTATACTGTATACCTCGAGTAGTGCAAAGGAGTAATTCCACCAAGCCTCGTGCCAGTTCAGTGGGACACGCTGCAAAGACAGCCTCAATTCCTTGTGCTGTGACATCTACCTTTGAACCTCTGAGGTCAAGCAGTCACCACTTCTAGGCAAAGTGTGGGACATGCTTCAGGCTCTCCTTCTCTAGGCCAAACAGTGCAAGGTTTTTTACATGCATACGGGGGGGATTGGGGGTACGCTTTGTGGGGAAGGAGACAGGTAGGCTGGACAGATTCATGTTTTCCACTTTGAGCTTCCATGTACTCTCTCCTTTGAAGAAAGGTAGCGGCACCAAAATCTACTTATCTAAGAAAGGGTGAATGAAACCCTATCTACCCTCAAGACTTAGACTGCCTAATTTGGTCAGTTTTTATTGAGGAATATGCTGCAGCAACTTCACCTTCTGAGGATAATCACGATGAGGCTTCCTGTTTCTTATACCATCTGAAAAGCTCTTGGGAGATGACTGAAGGGAATCGGGACCTGGCAGAGGTCACCCCTGTGGCACTCCTGAGCTCCAGGCTACCCAAGGATCCTGCAAGTCAGGGGCAATGTGCAGCTGTGGCAAAGTTGAGCATCTCTTGACTCAGGGAACAAAGTGCCAGACCCAGCTGTCAGCTGTGTGGGGCTGTGCTCCCAAAAGGGAGTTTCAGGGAGACTCACCTGGAATGGGGGCTGTGACTGCTGGCTGGATGGGGTAGGCCTGCTGCACAAAAGGCTTGACGCTGGGAACAGAGAGATGGCAGACAGAGTCAGAGATCACATCTGCAGCAGCGGCTATTATCCAGGTCCCACCATGACCTCCCAGTGGGAGGTCCTTCACTGCTGTGGTCCCTGCCTGCAGGTGGTAGCCTCTGCCTTTGCCCAGGCAGAGGCAGTTGTTTCATAAACCAACAGAGACCAGCAGCCAGCTAGGGATCAAACCACCAAGCCTCATGCCAGTTCAGTGGGACACGCTGGAAAGACAGCCTTAATTCCTTGTGCTGTGACATCTGCCTTTGAACCTCTGAGGTCAAGCAGTCACTGCTTCTAGGCAAAGTGTGGGACATGCTTCAGGCTCTCCTTCTCTAGGCCAAACAGTGCAAGGTTTTTTACAGCATACAGGCAGGATTTCCTTTCTTTTATCCCAAAATAGCCCTTATTTTCCAGTTTACTGATCTTTCTTTTCTTGCCCCCAAGGCATCAGTAGGATCTGTCTACTAGCCACCCTACCACAGGGCCAGCCAGAATGAAATGGGCTAGAGGAATACCTGTGCCGCCCTTTCTCAGGCAAGGAAGACCACAGCTCAGCCTTCAATACCATGAAGGAAGAGGGGTTCACTTCTTGATTCCAGCTGGACGACTGCTAATACTTAAGGTGGCAGTGAGGTGCTTCCACCTCTCCCAGATCTGAAAAGCCAGTCTCTTTTCTGCTAGGGGCCTCAGTAGACAATAAGGAGGGGATGCCTTCTGGGACTTCAGTGTAATGCTCCTTTCTCCTCCAGGCCCTGAGACAGTATGGCCCAGGAAAAACTCTCCCCAGGTGGGCTGGGACCAGCCCCTAGTTGTCAGTGCCCACCCCTCAAGACTTACTCTTGTGAGGATCCTGGCTGCCCTGTTTGAATCATTCCCGGCCAGAACTGGAAGGCAAAATGCAGAGGCCTCAGACTTACGAGTTTACTTCAAAGCACAGTTTAGGATGCCTACGCATCGCAACCCCTGCTAAAAGACAGCAGGTTTGATCACCCAACAGAATCGCCTTGCCAGAGTGCAAATGCAGTCACCCCTTGCACAAGACCACAACCTATATTCTTGGCCTGGCAACCCAGAGCTCCCTCTAGCTCCTCCTTCCTGAAAATCCCCCCAAGGGCAGAGGCAGGCAGCAGCTCCTCAGTGTTTTCCTTACACCTAAGCAAAGATCTGGGTGTGCTGCAGGGTGCTTACAAATATTTTAACTGATTGATTTATCCATGTACCCTCCCTCCATTCTGAAACATTCCCTGCATAATATTCTGCCTCAATAGCACTGAAGGCCCAGCAAGGCAGAGGACAAAGCTTGAACAAGGCCAGGAGCTCCAAGAGGCAATGCAGGCAGCATCTCCGCAGAGAGCTTCCCTGCAGCGATTGCTGTGCGCTGGAGACGCAGCATGACATAGAGGAGGGACAGAGCAGCCTCAGGAGTCAAGCAGCCCTGGGGCTGATTCTTGACATCACTATCCATTCCACTAGGATCCCAGCTATCCAAACTCTTGTTTTGCTACTGAATAACCTCAGCTTTTTCATCTGCAAAATGGCAATGACAATAAGAAGCATTTAAGATTACCTGGAGGATTGAGATTACAACATAATGCTATGCTTCTCAGCCTTTGGTAGGTGTCAAAATTGTAAATGTTAATAGAATACCTTGTCCCTTTAGGGGCTAGCTGCCCCTGAAGACAGAGGGACAGAGACCAAGGGCCAGGAAAAAGGTAAAGAGAGAAGAGGCCTGAGCCCAACCCAGAAAGGCACATTTAATTCCATGTCTTCAGGGACTCAGAATTCCTTCCTCTTCTGATTTTCTCCCTCTTCCTTTTCATTTTTTCTTTTCTTCTTCTTCTCTTCCTCCTTCTCCTATCCCTCTCTTTCTCTCTAGCTCTCTGCCTCCCTTCCCTCCTTACTTTCACCACTTAGACTGAATTATCAGTTGACAAGGTAGCCTTTGCCCTCTCACATACCTGACCCACATGACAAGAAATGGAGGTGGGAGGCTTAACACTGGCCCATGCCAACCCCAACCCCAGCAGCTGTCATTACTGGACTGAGCTCATGACTTACCCCTGGCGCCCCTGGGAAGGTCGGGCGTGGAATCCCAGGCAGCCCCAGCTTGTTGTGAATGGCAGTGGCCGAGACGATCTGGGCTGAGGACATGGCTGCCATGTGCTGAAGGGCCTTATCCTTTGCAGTCTGATCCTTGAAGGTGACAGTGACACACCGACTTAATACATAACGCATGGCTACCAGGCAGGTTACACAGGCACAGCCACGAGCACATGGACTAAAATACAGAGCCACAAAATAGGCCAAAAAAGCAAACATGCATGGATAAATAACACAGCCAGAAGGCTAAACCACACTCAACCTACCGTACCTCTCAACATTTACTGGGAAGACCCAATGGGGCAACGCTTTTTTGTAGGGATTAAATCCATTTTCCAACAGAATGTGAAGCCTCTCAGAAGAGTGGACAATGTGTTTATTTAGCTTTTCAGCTTCCAGAAGGAGATTTCTCCAATTACTTAAAACATTTAAGGAAGAAAAAAAAAAATAAAGGACCTGCTTTTAAGCAAACGGATGGGAGGAGGGGTGAGCGAAGACATGTAGCTGTGGACTGGGGTAGGACCGTCCACAGAGCTTGAGGAGCCCTATCTGTGTATCCTGGCTGTCACAGGGCCATGGTCCCAGGAGCTGCTGGGGTCATGCAAGGCCTGGAAGCCCTGCAGACACCTGGTTGGGGAGGCTCAGAAGCAGCAGGGGGTGGGGTAACAGGGCCAAGCAGCATGCTGGCGGGGCGCATGCTTTCTCAGGTATCCCCGCCGTGGGGCTAAGGCTACATGGGTTCGTACTAAAGCCAGGAGCCTAGGGGATGCTACAGGTACGTGGTTTCTCCTTTCCCTAAACAGATCTTTTCTAGGAAAGCCAAGGCTAATAACACAAAGCTAGCCAAAAAAGTCTGCCAAGCACAGCTAAAATACAGAATACTCAGTTTGGTGAAAATACTTACCATGCTTGTTACCTGGATACAATAATAAACAATTTGTTAAAAGGATTGCATACAAAGGGATTTTTTTTTTCTTCTTTGGTTAAAAAAAAAAATATATATATATATATATATGTACGTATGTACACAAACATATAATAATTGGGAACAATAAAATGCATAGGGGTGCGGGCCTTCTCACATTTTAGGAAGAATCAGAAAGGCATGAATCATGGCTATCTAGAAAGGCAATGATTGAGAAGGGCACCCAACAACAGCAATAATAAAAAACTACCCCCCAACTCCTTTGCACTGGTTCTATGGCTTCCCCAGGACAGATGGAGAAATAGTCAGCCTCCTGATATGAGACAGGTCCAGCGGGCACAGGCAGGGCTTTGAGCCTTGTAGGCATATAAAGGCTCCCGGTGCCAATAGAGGGTCTATACTCCAGGCCCAAATGCCATCAAAGCAAAAACAAAATGGTGACATCAAAATAAAAAGAGTGCTTTCCACCTCCAGGGAACGTCAAAGGGAGCTTCAGGCTAAGACACCAAGTACCAGCAGAGAGGGTGCTAGAATGCTTACTGATATAAACAAAGGTGATGAAAAAAACACATCAAGGCGTCACAAGCAAGGCCAAAGGAGTTTTTTAAAAAATCAAAGCCCATAAACAACCGTTAGGGGCTTCTAAGAAAGATCTGCTAGGTGTTCCCAGGGTGTAGATACTACTTTGCCCTATAACTGTCGGGAAGACCATGTGAATTTGCAAAAAGCTTACATTAACCTTTGAAAAACAGCCAATAAAGAAAAAGGGAAAGGGGAAGGGCCAGGCGTGGTGGCTCACACCTATAATCCCATCACTTTGTGAGGCTGAGGTGGGAGGATTACTTGGGCCCAGGAGTTCAAGACTAGCCTGGGCTACATAGAGAGACCCTGTCTACACAAAAAATAAAATTAGCCAGGTGTGGTGGTGCACTTCTGTGGTTCCGGCTACTCAAAAGGCTGAGGTGGGAGGATTGCTTGAACCTGGGAGGTCAAGGCTGCAGTGAGCTGTGTTCATCAAGCCTCTGCACTCAAGCCTGCGCAATAGAGCAAGACCCCATCAGAAAGAAAAGAAGGAAGGAAGGAGAAAAGGAAGGAAGACAGGGAGGGTGGGAGGGAGAAAGGGGGAAGGAGGAAGGGAGGAAAAAAGGAAAGGAAAGGGAGGGGAGGGGAGAAAAGAAAACAGAGCCTAACACTTTCATTATTTTCTTTTTTTTGTTTTTTTTGAGACGGAGTTTCACTCTTGTTGCCC